>NC_132821.1:5174464-5507678 GCF_048594095.1 Paramormyrops kingsleyae | reverse complement strand
TTTTGTAGTAGTTGTAAACTAATAGAAAGAAAAGAACAATTTTGTTTTTATATGGAACTCAGTTTCAATCAATTTTTAAGTTTTTTTTCCAGGAAGATGAGTGTGTCCACATTTTATCCACCACTCTCTTGCCATCACCCTCATAACTTACAGGGAAACCAAAGTGCTCCCAAACTCCAGACCTGTTGGTTATAGGAGGATCCTCTATTTCTGGTCTGATAATTGCATTAATGTTACTAGCCATTTTGCAACGAACTAGTGCAGCAAATGCCTGACTGACTGGAGTAGTGTTTGGGGGTGGGAGGGGCAGTCAACACGTTGCCTGTCACGTCGTTTGGGCTGCCTTGTTGAGCGTAGTAGCACTGAAAACATTATATTTTACACACTTTATTCTCTTTTATTTTTTTTTCAAATATAACCCTCTGGAGTCTAGGGGTAGGGAACACACTTTCACTGACTGGGGCATGATCACACATTTCATTCAATATCATAAACATAATTCATGGCAAATAAATTATTTCTTATATATTTGTTTTGGCATTAAACTCATCTTAATCTTAGTTTACTTTGTCACTGTTGCGCTGTTAATAAAATGACCATGCGAATGCGATTTGAATACGCGCTAATGCGGCTATTTAGAATGTGAATAGCGATCTTCGGGTGAGAGTGGTACTATACGCCCCCGATGCAGGTAAATCAAAGTAAGGTGACATGGTTTACTTTCTTGCCGATTTAGCCTAATTTTAAAAACTTTAATAATTCCGACAATGGACGTTTTGAAAAGAAGACCAATTACGGATTTAGTCAGCGTTTTTTTCATGTTTCTACAGTATAATAAGATTTCAGCGAGTTATAAACTGAAATAGACAAGAAAGATACTCGGCATCGCTGATGATGCCGTCGACTCCAAAGGGATAAAAGTATTTTTCTGAATCGTTTGGTTTGTAATGCGTACCGAACCGAAAGCCTCATACCGAACGGTTCAATACGAATACGCATATCGTTACACCTCTAACATTCACCAATGTTTTCTTATCTGAATTTGTTCTTAGCTAATAACAGAATCTACGCACACTCAAGACCATTCGTACGCACATTTAAGCAATGATAGTTTGTTCAAAATAATCGGTTATAACAGTTTTGTTCAATCTACAGTTGATAAAATGATAGTATTTGAATAATTTCTAAAAGTAAAATATAAAAAAAGAATTTTAAAGTGTAAAAATTATTTTCATGGTAATAACGGCGATCATGCGGATTATAAATAGGTCTGTTTCTGCGCATTGGCCTTGCTATCAAAATGGCATTTCTGTTACTTCTTGAAGAGCTTGCCAATCGTGCTCTGAGAAAGGAACGCATGTTTGAAGATCATTTAGATTTATTTGGCACACAGCGTTCACAGAGAAGGTGATATCTTTCCATGTATCAGCTTTCTTGGAGGCTTTATATCCACTGGTTATGCTACTAAATAACGTGTCTATTTGCATTTACCTCCTGTACAGTACAATCCAGTCATAAAGGATTTGAAGGGACCTGGCAAAACAGTCCGTTATACCCAAAGTCCGTTACATCCAGAGTTGCTGTATGCCCAGAACACAACTACAGGACACCATTTACTCATGCCACACCCCAGTAGACACACTTGTGGTATAGATTATTATATTGTACATGTAGTAATCCAACTTGGCGGAGCCTGCATGTCCGTTATAGCCGAACAGAACTACAGCTAAAAGCGGCCCTGGGGACCAAATTGTTTGTGCGTTATAAGCGAAATTCCGTTATATGCCAGTCCGTTATATCCGATGCTTTTTCTGTAGAGTCACAGAAGAAGGCTGTTCTTCCCTGGCTTCAGCTCTGAGGTCAAATGCCTCACACCTGAGAGAGCTGGATCTGAGCTACAATCACCCAGGAGACTCAGGAGTGAAGCTTCTCTCTGCTGTACTGGAGGATCCCAGCTGTAAACTGGAGAAGCTGAAGTGAGTACAGAGTGTGAGTCTGACACGCTACAGATACTTATGCATGTATGTGAAGAAGTGGCACCAATAAATAAATGGATACAGCAGTACTATGTCATTCTGCATCTCCTATAGTGTGGACCACAGTGGAGAGTGCAGGACCAGACCAGGCTTACAGAAATGTAAGTGTGTTTGCATGTTTTTTTTTTAATAATACCATTAATACTATGTTATGGTTGTATTCACCCAATTGTTGTGATGAGTGTGTCTTTTTGCATTGTGTGTAGATGGATTTCCATGTTTGTCTTTAGGTGAGTTTCTGTGTGTCATTTTAGACAACATCCAAATGAGACAAATAAAACATCAAAATCATCACCAAAAACACTATCAATTCATTTAATTGTTTTAAAAAATATTTTTTTACAAATACTTTATAGCTGCTCATATTGTCTTTGTTTTTGTGTGGGAGTGTAAGATGGTTAAAATATATTCTGATGTAGTTGTACATCTTTAATTTCACAAGAAAAGAATTCTTTGCATTTGTTCTTTTTGCGCATGCCGTGAGTGTATGTGTTTTCTGTGCGAGATTCGTTAGTATTGTCCTAAGACGGCACCCATAGGCAGTGAGGACTCTCTCCTTAAGTGCAAAATGTGAATTTGCATTTTTACAGGGTGCTTCTGGAACACTCCTTAAAGTGCATGTTTAAAATACGTATAATGTGCGTCGGCCCACTGGGCATTGCCTGGTAAGCCAGATGGCCAGCCCAGCCCTGGGCTAACACGAGGTGCAAATACATACTCAATTGATTGCATTGTGTTGATTACATTATAATGATTACATTGTAATGATTACATCATGGGTATTTGGCATGCTTTTTAATAATACCATAATGATTATATTCTTCGTTTCATAGTGCTAAATAATATTCCATAAGATAGATACTGAATCCAACCCCGACTGGCAAAAACCACTAAATTTATCTACATGCTGAGGGGTTAATTATACAATAATGCCAATGCTAATTTACTAATGTCTAATAACACAGTGTTGAATATAATGCAGACACTGGACATGGGAACTGATACTGGGCTTGCAGGATGGGGCGATCTCACTTCATGAAGTTGGCAGAAATCAGGAATTGATAGCGAGAGAACAGGTCGAGATGACCTGTGCCAGAGGACAGGGTGAACTAATACTTTTTCTAATTTTTGCACAATATAAAAGGGGAGGGGGGACACGTACTTAATGGCTAACTAGAGTAAATGTCAATGTATGTGGTAGTCACGTAGGTGGAAAAGTACAGAAAAGGGGGGCCACACCCCAAAAGGCCTATAAAGACCTAGAGCCGACACCTATGGTTCGAGCTTCTTCCTGTACATGCTGAATGTATGTCAGATGGTTGCTCCTGGATTGCAATCTGTCAGAGAATAAGCTGGTGACTTGCAACTACTCCTCGACTGTGCAGTGAATCTCTTCTCATCAACGGACCTGGCGGAGTTCTGACTCCAACAATGCATAATTATTAATAATAGACGTGTAAGAATATGCACAGCTATCCATTAAGCCATTAAATTCATTATCTATTGCAGGGATCGAATTTATCGACGGCATCGACGGCAAAAGCCGCCGTGCCTTAGCAATTTGCCGTGCTGCCCTGATTATTTATAAGTTCTTGCCGGCAGATACTTGCAGTGCCCTCTTCCTCAGTTGCCTTTGTGCCCTATTGTGTATGTTTAGATCATAATAAAGTCAATAAACTTATGAAATCAAGAAGTTCTTCCGTTTTTTACTTCTCTGTCGCCATGTCCATGATGTCTGGGTTGATAAGTGCATCCCATAATTTTACGTTAGCCACGCCTCCATGGTTAAATTATTCAGAGCGGCTATTCTAGCCGATGCGTACCTCCCTCCGAAACTAATAGCAACATGTTCATAGAATAGGGAGGGTGAAAAGGTTTAGAAGTTCTTTTGAAAGTGAGGCTGTATTGGTGGTATTTTTGGCACGTGAACAATCATCGATTTACATCGACAAATACATGTTAAGGACCTGTTATAAGGCCACAAAGTTCCAATTAAAATGCCTACCAAAGATCGGGTGAAAAAAAGAAAGCAGGCTGAAATGACGCCCGCTGCTTCTAAGACCCTGAAAATAACCAAATTTTTTAGGTAATTTCGCTGGTTTTGCATGTCTATCCCAATCATACCGCATCTATTGTTATGGAAATTATCTGTCATTACTTGACGTTGTAATAATTTATAATAGACTGTAATAATTCATAGAAGATTGAAATAATTGATACCAGATGTGCATTGAATTGAAGTGAAAACAGAGAAGGAGTTAGAGCATAAACTGTACTGTCCTGCAGCTGCTGTCACGGGACAGTTCGTAGTGGCTCGCGGAAGTGTTTGAGTGGCTCGGGACAGTGTTTGAGTGGCTCGGGACAGTTGGCGAGTGTTAGTTAGTTGGCTTGAATATGGTCACTCATGCATTATTTTGAAGTTCTGTTAGTCATGTTAGTGTCAATGTCTCAGTAAAAATAATGTTCATTAAATAAAAGTTTTTATCACTGACAATAGCTGGTTCTGTTTTTTTTCATAAAACATTTCGTCATTACTGAGTAGGTGAATGAAGGCAACAGCATCTTTTTTTCAATAGCTAGTCTAACACTATTGCACAGGGTGCTAATGCATTTATTTCCCTTGAAAATGTCAGAATGCTAAATATTTCATGCGTCCGGCTATATACCTTTTTGCCTCAGTGCCCTGGCCAGTAATTCTTGATTACCTTGGTGCCCTCCGAACCTATGGGAAAATGCCTTAGTGCCCTCCTATATTTGAGGGGATAAAAGGCAAACATTGCTGTGCCCCCCGAACAAAGTAATTCTACCCCTGTTATTGCAGATTAACATTCTCTACGGTGACTGTAGTCATTTATAATGTCTTTCAAGCTGCTGCCATATTTCTTACATCCACTGGACACGTCATTTCACAGAACAAGCGATCCAGAAACAATGTGTACTTTTCAGGGATGCCACTATAGGTGGATCAAAACATAGATTACTAAATATAATAGCTTCAGTATTAAATTATAAAAAAGCGGATCTATTCGCAATATTTGTAAAATGCCATGATTACTCCATTTTAAATAGACGCTTCTTTTTGTGCCAGTTTGTAATTAGCAGTCATTTGCGTTCTTTTATAATAAAAATAAATCAAATATTATAAGCCATAAATTATTCGTATATTTTGCAGGAACAGACATCGCGCCGCTGAAGTTTAGTACTTTCCCGTTTGAGATGAACGTGATGTTGCCGTTTCCTGCCCGGCGACCTTTAAAAATCCATGACAGCAGCAGTTAGATGCAGCGTGTGCAGCGGCCATATTCACGGACAAAATCAAGCTGATCACTAAGACTTATTTTGTGGTTAAGTAATACAGAAGTAACAGCATAATGCTACATTATTTGTGCCCCCTCAGGAAAAGTGTTACCGATGAGAGAACACTTTGAAAATCAGTAAATAACATTTTCTCTTGCCTTGGCTCGATGTGTAAAACAGACCTAGACATGTTTGAGTAGATTATCATGTTATTGCACTTACCACACACAATATGAAGAAAATGTAAGTGAACCGAAATCTCCATGCAATGAATTATCATCCTGTGAGTGTGTATCAAGTGCTGCAGCCCATATATTAGCAATGGGCATCAGATCACTGTATTCAATAGAGTGAGGGGTTATTCAGAAAGGACCAGTGTATTATTATAAAACAGACTGATAAATCAACTTGTTTAAGCAATTATGACTGTATGTCTTGTCCAATAATCCAACATGCTTTCCCAGCTGGCAGCTTTCAAAGAGGATTGACCACATTGTTCTTGCAAAACTAGACATTTATGAAGGCCTCTATACCTTAACAAGCTTACAATTAAATGCAGCACAGCCCTCGATGTCCTGTGGATGCATATGGATATATGGAGGTGATTTTCTGTACAGAGTTAGATCAAATGCATGAATCCATTTCCAAAAGCTGTTTATCTGGGTCCCCACAATGGGGGACATTGGATATGGTGCCAGTATCTCATAGGCCTTGGATACCTAATCACTCAGGCATTTCTGAGTCACATCTTTATTTAGCCTAATCGTTACTTTTTGTCTAGGACATTTAACACAATCCAGTGTGTGGCCTGAATGAAAAACTAAGGTTTTCCTGGTTATTTACATATATTTCAGAGGTTCACAGGGCTGCCAACTTTGGTCAGCTGGCTGGTGTGACATTTCCAATTGGAGACAAGTCTGCACACACATTTACATGCATGTAACAGTTTTATTACCTTGTAAATAGTCTGTAGGATTTGTGAACTACCCCAACGCTTTTGGTGTAGCTAATTATGAGTTTATAATAGAATATTATAGATTTCCTGAGCCTGACAGTCAAGAAGTGTGAGCGTCACACCAGATGCATAAGAGTCGGTAACCCTGGTTTCAAAGCTGAGTAAATGTGCCTTAAACTGCTTTATTGCTTCTTTCATTCCACAAAAATATGAGCATCAGACATTAAATGGTGCTGAAAAAGCCCCAGAGACTTGGACAGATATGTGAGGTGTGTTTTAATGGGTGAAACACGCAAACGGGAGATTTCCTCCAAGGCTGATGCTATCATCTATCATCTATCTATCTATCTATCTATCTATCTATCTATCTATCTATCTATCTATCTATCTATCTCTCTTCAACAGGCACTGTGTTTGTTCACAGCTGATGTGAGAAGATCTCTGCTGAGAGTAAACTCACAAACAGCAGCGGGACCACACAACATTACCTGGTCATGTGGCATGGAGCGTAACACCCAGGCGGATGATGTCTTCACAGATAACCTTAACGTTTCCTTGAGCCAGGCAGTCGTCCCCACGTGCTTAAACAATACCACCATCACACCTTTGCTGAATTAGTCTTCTGTCTTCTGCCTGAATGACAACCACCCTGTAGCACTCATACCTATCATCATGAAGTACATTGACTAGTCATGGGGCAACTGAGAGCCGATCTTCCCAAATCAGTATAGCAATGTACAGGATTTTTTATAAAAAAAAAAAATCACACCAAAATAATAGTTAAGAACTATTATTTGCAATGTTTATGTTGTGCGGTTTGGCGCAAGATAAAACAGTCGGTCGTCTGTCAGAAACAAATATAATTTGCTTCATTTAGCACCACAAGACACAGCTGCCATAACTGACACAAGTGTGTGGTAATTACACTGATACAATTAAGAAAAGAATTGACTAAGGAGAAAAAAGCAGGCTTAGTTTAACATACAAGGTCTACACTTACCATGCCTCCAGCAGACATGAAGGTTGATCTTGGCAAAAGATTCATCAACATTAACAAGGTGCTGCTGGGAATTGGACCCAGGATCTCCTGTTTACGAGACAGGCGCTTTAAACCACTAAGCCACAGCACCAAGAGACAGGAAAAAGTAGGACCACCACTGCCCTTGTCTGTCAGTTATGTATTTCACAATTACATGATCGTGGCTATGATCCTTGCCAACCGTTGAAATTGGTCAACACTTCCTCTACACAACCGCTTCAAATTCTTTCTTCTCCATAGCTATCCTTCTCCAGGCCACTGCTGTTCACCTCTGTCATGTTCACTGCCCAATGAAGAAGGTAGCTGTGTGGCTTCTAGCAAAGTCTTCAGTATTGAACTATTTTCTCGAGCAGAACTATTGTAATGCCTCCATGGCAGGAGCAAAGACACGTTGTGTGAGTGGCTAGCTGACACTTTTGCTCTTAACATACAAGGTCTACACCTACCATGCCTCCAGCAGACATGAAGGTTATTCTTGGCAAAAGATTCATCAGCATTAACAAGGTGCTGCTGGGATTCGGACCCAGGATCTCCTGTTTACAAGACAGGCGCTTTAACCAACTAAGCCACAGCACCCCCTGGTAAGAATTGCATCTCTTACTTCAGGGATTGTCCAAGTACTACAACTAGTAGCCTGACAGCAAAAATTTTTTTAATTCAAGCCGATTGTACACTCTTCATTATGTCAGTCAGTCAAGACTCCCCTGCTTCTTCACTCAGTGGATCGTGATGGTGGCAATTGAGATAATGAGAATCTGCTGAAACTTCAGCCAGATATCAGTGATCTACTACTTAAGGAAAGTAAGGTATGGGCCCAAGACTATTGTGGGGACAACATTTTTCGAGAAAACACTGACATAGTGTACTCACACGCCTTGAGTCATAGACTCCTGTACTGTAATCAGTCAGCGTCTGCTATGCACATGGCAGCGTCTGGTTGGGCCATGCGGAGATTCAGAACTAAAGCCTCACCTGGAGCAAATGATTTGCTTCTGACAGCTTCTTCCCACAATGACTGCCTTCAGTGGAAAAAATGCAGAAACCTCACAGCATCTCATTCCCTACAGTGAAACTCAAGGCACTGCTGGGATTTGAACCCAGGATCTCCTGTTTACTAGACAGGCACTTTAACCAACTAAGCCACAGCGCCAAGAGACAGGAAAAAGTAGGACCACCACTGCCCTTGTCTGTCAGTTACGTATTTTACAACTCCAAGACTATGGCTATGATCCTTGCCAGTCGTTGAAATTAGTCAACACGTCCTCTACACAACCGCTTCAAATTCTTTCTTCTCCATAACTTTCTTTCTCCAGGCCACTGCTGTTCACCTCTGTCATGTTCACTGCCCAATGAAGAAGGTAGCTGTGTGGCTTCTAGCAAACACTTCAGTATTGAACTATTTTCTCGAGCAGCACTATTGTAATGCCTCCTTGGCGTGAGCAAAGACATGTTGTGCGAGTGCCTAGCTGACACTTTTGCTCTTAACATACAAGGTCTACACTTACCATTCCTCCAGCAGACATGACGGTTGTTCTTGGCAAAAGATTCATCAACATTAACAAGGTGCTGTTGGGATTTGGACCCAGGATCTCCTGTTTACAAGACAGGCGCTTTAAACCACTAAGCCACAGCACCCACTATTAAAAGTTGAAACTCACATTTCCGGGATTATCAAACTACTAAAGTTAGTAGCGTGACAGCAGAAAATGTTTAGAAGCAAGCCAATTGTACACTCTTCATTATTTGAGTCAGTCAAGACTCCCCTGCTTCTTCAATTAGTAGATCGTAATGGTGGCAATTGAGATAATGAGAATCTGCTGAAACTTCAACCAGATCTCAGTGGTCTACTACTTAAGGAAAGTAGGTATGGGCCCAAGATTTTTGTGTGGACAACATTTTTCGAGAAAACACTGACATAGTGTACTCAAACACCTTGAGTCAGAGGCTCCTGTACTGTAATCAGTCAGCGTGTGCTATGCACATGGCAGCGTCTGGTTGGGCCATGCTGAGATTCTGAACTCAAGCCTCACCTGGAGCAAATGATTTGCTTCTGACAGTTTCTTCCCACAATGACGGCCTTCAGTGGAAAGAAGGCAAGAAGCTCACAGCATTTCATTTCCTACAGTGAAATTCAAGGCACTGCTGGGATTTGAACCCAGGATCTCCTGTTTACTAGACAGGCACTATAACCAACTAAGCCACAGCACCAAGAGACAAGAAAAAGTAGGACCACCACTGCCCTTGTCTGTCAGTTATGTATTTCACAATTACATGATCGTGGCTATGATCCTTGCCAACCGTTGAAATTGGTCAACACTTCCTCTACACAACCGCTTCAAATTCTTTCTTCTCCATAACTATCCTTCTCCAGGCCACTGCTGTTCACCTCTGTCATGTTCACTGCCCAATGAAGAAGGTAGCTGTGTGGCTTCTAGCAAAGTCTTCAGTATTGAACTATTTTCTCGAGCAGAACTATTGTAATGCCTCCATGGCAGGAGCAAAGACACGTTGTGTGAGTGCCTAGCTGACACTTTTGCTCTTAACATACAAGGTCTACACCTACCATGCCTCCAGCAGACATGAAGGTTATTCTTGGCAAAAGATTCATCAGCATTAACAAGGTGCTGCTGGGATTCGGACCCAGGATCTCCTGTTTACAAGACAGGTGCTTTAACCAACTAAGCCAGAGCACCCCCTGGTAAGAATTGCATATCTTACTTCAGGGATTGTCCAAGTACTACAACTAGTAGCCTGACAGCAAAATTTTTTTTAATTCAAGCCGATTGTACACTCTTCATTATGTCAGTCAGTCAAGACTCCCCTGCTTCTTCACTCAGTGGATCGTGATGGTGGCAATTGAGATAATGAGAATCTGCTGAAACTTCAGCCAGATATCAGTGATCTACTACTTAAGGAAAGTAAGGTATGGGCCCAAGACTATTGTGGGGACAACATTTTTCGAGAAAACACTGACATAGTGTACTCACACGCCTTGAGTCATAGACTCCTGTACTGTAATCAGTCAGCGTCTGCTATGCACATGGCAGCGTCTGGTTGGGCCATGCGGAGATTCAGAACTAAAGCCTCACCTGGAGCAAATGATTTGCTTCTGACAGCTTCTTCCCACAATGACTGCCTTCAGTGGAAAAAATGCAGAAACCTCACAGCATCTCATTCCCTACAGTGAAACTCAAGGCACTGCTGGGATTTGAACCCAGGATCTCCTGTTTACTAGACAGGCACTTTAACCAACTAAGCCACAGCGCCAAGAGACAGGAAAAAGTAGGACCACCACTGCCCTTGTCTGTCAGTTACGTATTTTACAACTCCAAGACTATGGCTATGATCCTTGCCAGTCGTTGAAATTAGTCAACACGTCCTCTACACAACCGCTTCAAATTCTTTCTTCTCCATAACTTTCTTTCTCCAGGCCACTGCTGTTCACCTCTGTCATGTTCACTGCCCAATGAAGAAGGTAGCTGTGTGGCTTCTAGCAAACACTTCAGTATTGAACTATTTTCTCGAGCAGCACTATTGCAATAGCTCCATGGCGTGAGCAAAGACATGTTGTGCGAGTGCCTAGCTGACACTTTTGCTCTTAACATACAAGGTCTACACTTACCATGCCTCCAGCAGACATGACGGTTGTTCTTGGCAAAAGATTCATCAATATTAACAAGGTGCTGCTGGGATTTGGACCCAGGATCTCCTGTTTACGAGACAGGCGCTTTAAACCACTAAGCCACAGCACCCACTATTAAAAGTTGAAACTCACATTTCAGGGATTATCAAACTACTAAAGTTAGTAGCGTGACAGCAGAAAATGTTTAGAAGCAAGCCAATTGTACACTCTTCATTATTTGAGTCAGTCAAGACTCCCCTGCTTCTTCAATTAGTAGATCGTAATGGTGGCAATTGAGATAATGAGAATCTGCTGAAACTTCAACCAGATCTCAGTGGTCTACTGAGAAAGTAGGTATGGGCCCAAGATTTTTGTGTGGACAACATTTTTCGAGAAAACACTGACATAGTGTACTCAAACACCTTGAGTCATAGACTCCTGTACTGTAATCAGTCAGCGTGTGCTATGCACATGGCAGCGTCTGGTTGGGCCATGCTGAGATTCTGAACTCAAGCCTCACCTGGAGCAAATGATTTGCTTCTGACAGCTTCTTCCCACAATGACTGCCTTCAGTGGAAAAAAGGCAAGAAGCTCACAGCATCTCATTCCCTACAGTGAAACTCAAGGCACTGCTGGGATTTGAACCCAGGATCTCCTGTTTACTAGACAGGCACTTTAACCAACTAAGCCACAGCGCCAAGAGACAGGAAAAAGTAGGACCACCACTGCCCTTGTCTGTCAGTTACGTATTTTACAACTCCAAGACTATGGCTATGATCCTTGCCAGTCGTTGAAATTAGTCAACACGTCCTCTACACAACCGCTTCAAATTCTTTCTTCTCCATAACTTTCTTTCTCCAGGCCACTGCTGTTCACCTCTGTCATGTTCACTGCCCAATGAAGAAGGTAGCTGTGTGGCTTCTAGCAAACACTTCAGTATTGAACTATTTTCTCGAGCAGCACTATTGCAATAGCTCCATGGCGTGAGCAAAGACATGTTGTGCGAGTGCCTAGCTGACACTTTTGCTCTTAACATACAAGGTCTACACTTACCATGCCTCCAGCAGACATGACGGTTGTTCTTGGCAAAAGATTCATCAATATTAACAAGGTGCTGCTGGGATTTGGACCCAGGATCTCCTGTTTACGAGACAGGCGCTTTAAACCACTAAGCCACAGCACCCACTATTAAAAGTTGAAACTCACATTTCAGGGATTATCAAACTACTAAAGTTAGTAGCGTGACAGCAGAAAATGTTTAGAAGCAAGCCAATTGTACACTCTTCATTATTTGAGTCAGTCAAGACTCTCCTGCTTCTTCAATTAGTAGATCGTAATGGTGGCAATTGAGATAATGAGCATCTGCTGAAACTTCAGCCAGATTTCAGTGATCTACTATTTAAGGAAAGTAAGGTATGGGCCCAAGACTATTGTGTGGACAACATTTTTCGAGAAAACACTGACATAGTGTACTCACACGCCTTGAGTCATAGACTCCTGTACTGTAATCAGTCAGCGTCTGCTATGCACATGGCAGTGTCTGGTTGGGCCATGCGGAGATTCAGAACTAAAGCCTCACCTGGAGCAAATGATTTGCTTCTGACAGCTTCTTCCCACAATGACTGCCTTCAGTGGAAAAAATGCAGAAACCTCCCAGCATCTCATTCCCTACAGTGAAACTCAAGGCACTGCTGGGATTTGAACCCAGGATCTCCTGTTTACTAGACAGGCACTATAACCAACTAAGCCACAGCACCAAGAGACAGGAAAAAGTAGGACCACCACTGCCCTTGTCTGTCAGTTATGTATTTCACAATTACATGATCGTGGCTATGATCCTTGCCAACCGTTGAAATTGGTCAACACTTCCTCTACACAACCGCTTCAAATTCTTTCTTCTCCATAACTATCCTTCTCCAGGCCACTGCTGTTCACCTCTGTCATGTTCACTGCCCAATGAAGAAGGTAGCCGTGTGGCTTCTAGCAAAGTCTTCAGTATTGAACTATTTTCTCGAGCAGAACTATTGTAATGCCTCCATGGCAGGAGCAAAGACACGTTGTGTGAGTGCCTAGCTGACACTTTTGCTCTTAACATACAAGGTCTACACCTACCATGCCTCCAGCAGACATGAAGGTTATTCTTGGCAAAAGATTCATCAGCATTAACAAGGTGCTGCTGGGATTCGGACCCAGGATCTCCTGTTTACAAGACAGGCGCTTTAACCAACTAAGCCACAGCACCCCCTGGTAAGAATTGCATCTCTTACTTCAGGGATTGTCCAAGTACTACAACTAGTAGCCTGACAGCAAAAATTTTTTTAATTCAAGCCGATTGTACACTCTTCATTATGTCAGTCAGTCAAGACTCCCCTGCTTCTTCACTCAGTGGATCGTGATGGTGGCAATTGAGATAATGAGAATCTGCTGAAACTTCAGCCAGATATCAGTGATCTACTACTTAAGGAAAGTAAGGTATGGGCCCAAGACTATTGTGGGGACAACATTTTTCGAGAAAACACTGACATAGTGTACTCACACGCCTTGAGTCATAGACTCCTGTACTGTAATCAGTCAGCGTCTGCTATGCACATGGCAGCGTCTGGTTGGGCCATGCGGAGATTCAGAACTAAAGCCTCACCTGGAGCAAATGTTTTGCTTCTGACAGCTTCTTCCCACAATGACTGCCTTCAGTGGAAAAAATGCAGAAACCTCACAGCATCTCATTCCCTACAGTGAAACTCAAGGCACTGCTGGGATTTGAACCCAGGATCTCCTGTTTACTAGACAGGCACTTTAACCAACTAAGCCACAGCGCCAAGAGACAGGAAAAAGTAGGACCACCACTGCCCTTGTCTGTCAGTTATGTATTTTACAACTCCAAGACTATGGCTATGATCCTTGCCAGTCGTTGAAATTAGTCAACACGTCCTCTACACAACCGCTTCAAATTCTATCTTCTCCATAACTTTCTTTCTCCAGGCCACTGCTGTTCACCTCTGTCATGTTCACTGCCCAATGAAGAAGGTAGCTGTGTGGCTTCTAGCAAACACTTCAGTATTGAACTATTTTCTCGAGCAGCACTATTGCAATAGCTCCATGGCGTGAGCAAAGACATGTTGTGCGAGTGCCTAGCTGACACTTTTGCTCTTAACATACAAGGTCTACACTTACCATGCCTCCAGCAGACATGACGGTTGTTCTTGGCAAAAGATTCATCAATATTAACAAGGTGCTGCTGGGATTTGGACCCAGGATCTCCTGTTTACGAGACAGGCGCTTTAAACCACTAAGCCACAGCACCCACTATTAAAAGTTGAAACTCACATTTCAGGGATTATCAAACTACTAAAGTTAGTAGCGTGACAGCAGAAAATGTTTAGAAGCAAGCCAATTGTACACTCTTCATTATTTGAGTCAGTCAAGACTCCCCTGCTTCTTCAATTAGTAGATCGTAATGGTGGCAATTGAGATAATGAGAATCTGCTGAAACTTCAACCAGATCTCAGTGGTCTACTGAGAAAGTAGGTATGGGCCCAAGATTTTTGTGTGGACAACATTTTTCGAGAAAACACTGACATAGTGTACTCAAACACCTTGAGTCAGAGGCTCCTGTACTGTAATCAGTCAGCGTGTGCTATGCACATGGCAGCGTCTGGTTGGGCCATGCTGAGATTCTGAACTCAAGCCTCACCTGGAGCAAATGATTTGCTTCTGACAGTTTCTTCCCACAATGACGGCCTTCAGTGGAAAAAAGGCAAGAAGCTCACAGCATTTCATTCCCTACAGTGAAATTCAAGGCACTGCTGGGATTTGAACCCAGGATCTCCTGTTTACTAAACAGGCACTTTAACCAACTAAGCCACAGCGCCAAGAGACAGGAAAAAGTAGGACCACCACTGCCCTTGTCTGTCAGTTACGTATTTTACAACTCCAAGACCGTGGCTATGATCCTTGCCAGCCGTTGAAATTGGTCAACACGTCCTCTACACAACCGCTTCAAATTCTTTCTTCTCCATAACTTTCTTTCTCCAGGCCACTGCTGTTCACGTCTGTCATGTTCACTGCCCAATAAAGAAGGTAGCCGTGTGGCTTCTTGCAAACACTTCAGTATTGAACTATTTTCTCGAGCAGCACTATTGTAATGCCTCCTTGGCGTGAGCAAAGACATGTTGTGCGAGTGCCTAGCTGACACTTTTGCTCTTAACATACAAGGTCTACACTTACCATTCCTCCAGCAGACATGACGGTTGTTCTTGGCAAAAGATTCATCAACATTAACAAGGTGCTGTTGGGATTTGGACCCAGGATCTCCTGTTTACAAGACAGGCGCTTTAAACCACTAAGCCACAGCACCCACTATTAAAAGTTGAAACTCACATTTCAGGGATTATCAAACTACTAAAGTTAGTAGCGTGACAGCAGAAAATGTTTAGAAGCAAGCCAATTGTACACTCTTCATTATTTGAGTCAGTCAAGACTCCCCTGCTTCTTCAATTAGTAGATCGTAATGGTGGCAATTGAGATAATGAGCATCTGCTGAAACTTCAGCCAGATTTCAGTGATCTACTATTTAAGGAAAGTAAGGTATGGGCCCAAGACTATTGTGTGGACAACATTTTTCGAGAAAACACTGACATAGTGTACTCACACGCCTTGAGTCATAGACTCCTGTACTGTAATCAGTCAGCGTCTGCTATGCACATGGCAGTGTCTGGTTGGGCCATGCGGAGATTCAGAACTAAAGCCTCACCTGGAGCAAATGATTTGCTTCTGACAGCTTCTTCCCACAATGACTGCCTTCAGTTTAAAAAATGCAGAAACCTCCCAGCATCTCATTCCCTACAGTGAAACTCAAGGCACTGCTGGGATTTGAACCCAGGATCTCCTGTTTACTAGACAGGCACTATAACCAACTAAGCCACAGCACCAAGAGACAGGAAAAAGTAGGACCACCACTGCCCTTGTCTGTCAGTTATGTATTTCACAATTACATGATCGTGGCTATGATCCTTGCCAACCGTTGAAATTGGTCAACACTTCCTCTACACAACCGCTTCAAATTCTTTCTTCTCCATAACTATCCTTCTCCAGGCCACTGCTGTTCACCTCTGTCATGTTCACTGCCCAATGAAGAAGGTAGCCGTGTGGCTTCTAGCAAAGTCTTCAGTATTGAACTATTTTCTCGAGCAGAACTATTGTAATGCCTCCATGGCAGGAGCAAAGACACGTTGTGTGAGTGCCTAGCTGACACTTTTGCTCTTAACATACAAGGTCTACACCTACCATGCCTCCAGCAGACATGAAGGTTATTCTTGGCAAAAGATTCATCAGCATTAACAAGGTGCTGCTGGGATTCGGACCCAGGATCTCCTGTTTACAAGACAGGCGCTTTAACCAACTAAGCCACAGCACCCCCTGGCAAGAATTGCATCTCTTACTTCAGGGATTGTCCAAGTACTACAACTAGTAGCCTGACAGCAAAAAATTTTTTAATTCAAGCCGATTGTACACTCTTCATTATGTCAGTCAGTCAAGACTCCCCTGCTTCTTCACTCAGTGGATCGTGATGGTGGCAATTGAGATAATGAGAATCTGCTGAAACTTCAGCCAGATATCAGTGATCTACTACTTAAGGAAAGTAAGGTATGGGCCCAAGACTATTGTGGGGACAACATTTTTCGAGAAAACACTGACATAGTGTACTCACACGCCTTGAGTCATAGACTCCTGTACTGTAATCAGTCAGCGTCTGCTATGCACATGGCAGCGTCTGGTTGGGCCATGCGGAGATTCAGAACTAAAGCCTCACCTGGAGCAAATGATTTGCTTCTGACAGCTTCTTCCCACAATGACTGCCTTCAGTGGAAAAAATGCAGAAACCTCACAGCATCTCATTCCCTACAGTGAAACTCAAGGCACTGCTGGGATTTGAACCCAGGATCTCCTGTTTACTAGACAGGCACTTTAACCAACTACAGTAAGCCACAGCGCCAAGAGACAGGAAAAAGTAGGACCACCACTGCCCTTGTCTGTCAGTTACGTATTTTACAACTCCAAGACTATGGCTATGATCCTTGCCAGTCGTTGAAATTAGTCAACACGTCCTCTACACAACCGCTTCAAATTCTTTCTTCTCCATAACTTTCTTTCTCCAGGCCACTGCTGTTCACCTCTGTCATGTTCACTGCCCAATGAAGAAGGTAGCTGTGTGGCTTCTAGCAAACACTTCAGTATTGAACTATTTTCTCGAGCAGCACTATTGCAATAGCTCCATGGCGTGAGCAAAGACATGTTGTGCGAGTGCCTAGCTGACACTTTTGCTCTTAACATACAAGGTCTACACTTACCATGCCTCCAGCAGACATGACGGTTGTTCTTGGCAAAAGATTCATCAATATTAACAAGGTGCTGCTGGGATTTGGACCCAGGATCTCCTGTTTACGAGACAGGCGCTTTAAACCACTAAGCCACAGCACCCACTATTAAAAGTTGAAACTCACATTTCAGGGATTATCAAACTACTAAAGTTAGTAGCGTGACAGCAGAAAATGTTTAGAAGCAAGCCAATTGTACACTCTTCATTATTTGAGTCAGTCAAGACTCCCCTGCTTCTTCAATTAGTAGATCGTAATGGTGGCAATTGAGATAATGAGAATCTGCTGAAACTTCAACCAGATCTCAGTGGTCTACTGAGAAAGTAGGTATGGGCCCAAGATTTTTGTGTGGACAACATTTTTCGAGAAAACACTGACATAGTGTACTCAAACACCTTGAGTCAGAGGCTCCTGTACTGTAATCAGTCAGCGTGTGCTATGCACATGGCAGCGTCTGGTTGGGCCATGCTGAGATTCTGAACTCAAGCCTCACCTGGAGCAAATGATTTGCTTCTGACAGTTTCTTCCCACAATGACGGCCTTCAGTGGAAAAAAGGCAAGAAGCTCACAGCATTTCATTCCCTACAGTGAAATTCAAGGCACTGCTGGGATTTGAACCCAGGATCTCCTGTTTACTAGACAGGCACTTTAACCAACTAAGCCACAGCGCCAAGAGACAGGAAAAAGTAGGACCACCACTGCCCTTGTCTGTCAGTTACGTATTTTACAACTCCAAGACCGTGGCTATGATCCTTGCCAGCCGTTGAAATTGGTCAACACGTCCTCTACACAACCGCTTCAAATTCTTTCTTCTCCATAACTTTCTTTCTCCAGGCCACTGCTGTTCACGTCTGTCATGTTCACTGCCCAATAAAGAAGGTAGCCGTGTGGCTTCTTGCAAACACTTCAGTATTGAACTATTTTCTCGAGCAGCACTATTGTAATGCCTCCTTGGCGTGAGCAAAGACATGTTGTGCGAGTGCCTAGCTGACACTTTTGCTCTTAACATACAAGGTCTACACTTACCATTCCTCCAGCAGACATGACGGTTGTTCTTGGCAAAAGATTCATCAACATTAACAAGGTGCTGTTGGGATTTGGACCCAGGATCTCCTGTTTACAAGACAGGCGCTTTAAACCACTAAGCCACAGCACCCACTATTAAAAGTTGAAACTCACATTTCCGGGATTATCAAACTACTAAAGTTAGTAGCGTGACAGCAGAAAATGTTTAGAAGCAAGCCAATAGTACACTCTTCATTATTTGAGTCAGTCAAGACTCCCCTGCTTCTTCAATTAGTAGATCGTAATGGTGGCAATTGAGATAATGAGAATCTGCTGAAACTTCAACCAGATCTCAGTGGTCTACTACTTAAGGAAAGTAGGTATGGGCCCAAGATTTTTGTGTGGACAACATTTTTCGAGAAAACACTGACATAGTGTACTCAAACACCTTGAGTCAGAGGCTCCTGTACTGTAATCAGTCAGCGTGTGCTATGCACATGGCAGCGTCTGGTTGGGCCATGCTGAGATTCTGAACTCAAGCCTCACCTGGAGCAAATGATTTGCTTCTGACAGTTTCTTCCCACAATGACGGCCTTCAGTGGAAAGAAGGCAAGAAGCTCACAGCATTTCATTTCCTACAGTGAAATTCAAGGCACTGCTGGGATTTGAACCCAGGATCTCCTGTTTACTAGACAGGCACTTTAACCAACTAAGCCACAGCACCAAGAGACAGGAAAAAGTAGGACCACCACTGCCCTTGTCTGTCAGTTATGTATTTCACAATTACATGATCGTGGCTATGATCCTTGCCAACCGTTGAAATTAGTCAACACTTCCTCTACACAACCGCTTCAAATTCTTTCTTCTCCATAACTATCCTTCTCCAGGCCACTGCTGTTCACCTCTGTCATGTTCACTGCCCAATGAAGAAGGTAGCTGTGTGGCTTCTAGCAAAGTCTTCAGTATTGAACTATTTTCTCGAGCAGAACTATTGTAATGCCTCCATGGCAGGAGCAAAGACACGTTGTGTGAGTGCCTAGCTGACACTTTTGCTCTTAACATACAAGGTCTACACCTACCATGCCTCCAGCAGACATGAAGGTTATTCTTGGCAAAAGATTCATCAGCATTAACAAGGTGCTGCTGGGATTCGGACCCAGGATCTCCTGTTTACAAGACAGGCGCTTTAACCAACTAAGCCACAGCACCCCCTGGTAAGAATTGCATCTCTTACTTCAGGGATTGTCCAAGTACTACAACTAGTAGCCTGACAGCAAAAATTTTTTTAATTCAAGCCGATTGTACAATCTTCATTATGTCAGTCAGTCAAGACTCCCCTGCTTCTTCACTCAGTGGATCGTGATGGTGGCAATTGAGATAATGAGAATCTGCTGAAACTTCAGCAAGATATCAGTGATCTACTACTTAAGGAAAGTAAGGTATGGGCCCAAGACTATTGTGGGGACAACATTTTTCGAGAAAACACTGACATAGTGTACTCACACGCCTTGAGTCATAGACTCCTGTACTGTAATCAGTCAGCGTCTGCTATGCACATGGCAGCGTCTGGTTGGGCCATGCGGAGATTCAGAACTAAAGCCTCACCTGGAGCAAATGATTTGCTTCTGACAGCTTCTTCCCACAATGACTGCCTTCATTGGAAAAAATGCAGAAACCTCACAGCATCTCATTCCCTACAGTGAAACTCAAAGCACTGCTGGGATTTGAACCCAGGATCTCCTGTTTACTAGACAGGCACTTTAACCAACTAAGCCACAGCGCCAAGAGACAGGAAAAAGTAGGACCACCACTGCCCTTGTCTGTCAGTTACGTATTTTACAACTCCAAGACTATGGCTATGATCCTTGCCAGTCGTTGAAATTAGTCAACACGTCCTCTACACAACCGCTTCAAATTCTTTCTTCTCCATAACTTTCTTTCTCCAGGCCACTGCTGTTCACCTCTGTCATGTTCACTGCCCAATGAAGAAGGTAGCTGTGTGGCTTCTAGCAAACACTTCAGTATTGAACTATTTTCTCGAGCAGCACTATTGCAATAGCTCCATGGCGTGAGCAAAGACATGTTGTGCGAGTGCCTAGCTGACACTTCTGCTCTTAACATACAAGGTCTACACTTACCATGCCTCCAGCAGACATGACGGTTGTTCTTGGCAAAAGATTCATCAATATTAACAAGGTGCTGCTGGAATTTGGACCCAGGATCTCCTGTTTACGAGACAGGCGCTTTAAACCACTAAGCCACAGCACCCACTATTAAAAGTTGAAACTCACATTTCAGGGATTATCAAACTACTAAAGTTAGTAGCGTGACAGCAGAAAATGTTTAGAAGCAAGCCAATTGTACACTCTTCATTATTTGAGTCAGTCAAGACTCCCCTGCTTCTTCAATTAGTAGATCGTAATGGTGGCAATTGAGATAATGAGAATCTGCTGAAACTTCAACCAGATCTCAGTGGTCTACTGAGAAAGTAGGTATGGGCCCAAGATTTTTGTGTGGACAACATTTTTCGAGAAAACACTGACATAGTGTACTCAAACACCTTGAGTCAGTTGCTCCTGTACTGTAATCAGTCAGCGTGTGCTATGCACATGGCAGCGTCTGGTTGGGCCATGCTGAGATTCTGAACTCAAGCCTCACCTGGAGCAAATGATTTGCTTCTGACAGTTTCTTCCCACAATGACGGCCTTCAGTGGAAAGAAGGCAAGAAGCTCACAGCATTTCATTCCCTACAGTGAAATTCAAGGCACTGCTGGGATTTGAACCCAGGATCTCTTGTTTACTAGACAGGCACTTTAACCAACTAAGCCACAGCACCAAGAGACAGGAAAAAGTAGGACCACCACTGCCCTTGTCTGTCAGTTATGTATTTCACAATTACATGATCGTGGCTATGATCCTTGCCAACCGTTGAAATTAGTCAACACTTCCTCTACACAACCGCTTCAAATTCTTTCTTCTCCATAACTATCCTTCTCCAGGCCACTGCTGTTCACCTCTGTCATGTTCACTGCCCAATGAAGAAGGTAGCTGTGTGGCTTCTAGCAAAGTCTTCAGTATTGAACTATTTTCTCGAGCAGAACTATTGTAATGCCTCCATGGCAGGAGCAAAGACACGTTGTGTGAGTGCCTAGCTGACACTTTTGCTCTTAACATACAAGGTCTACACCTACCATGCCTCCAGCAGACATGAAGGTTATTCTTGGCAAAAGATTCATCAGCATTAACAAGGTGCTGCTGGGATTCGGACCCAGGATCTCCTGTTTACAAGACAGGCGCTTTAACCAACTAAGCCACAGCACCCCCTGGTAAGAATTGCATCTCTTACTTCAGGGATTGTCCAAGTACTACAACTAGTAGCCTGACAGCAAAAATTTTTTTAATTCAAGCCGATTGTACACTCTTCATTATGTCAGTCAGTCAAGACTCCCCTGCTTCTTCACTCAGTGGATCGTGATGGTGGCAATTGAGATAATGAGAATCTGCTGAAACTTCAGCCAGATATCAGTGATCTACTACTTAAGGAAAGTAAGGTATGGGCCCAAGACTATTGTGGGGACAACATTTTTCGAGAAAACACTGACATAGTGTACTCACACGCCTTGAGTCATAGACTCCTGTACTGTAATCAGTCAGCGTCTGCTATGCACATGGCAGCGTCTGGTTGGGCCATGCGGAGATTCAGAACTAAAGCCTCACCTGGAGCAAATGATTTGCTTCTGACAGCTTCTTCCCACAATGACTGCCTTCAGTGGAAAAAATGCAGAAACCTCACAGCATCTCATTCCCTACAGTGAAACTCAAGGCACTGCTGGGATTTGAACCCAGGATCTCCTGTTTACTAGACAGGCACTTTAACCAACTAAGCCACAGCACCCACTATTAAAAGTTGAAACTCACATTTCAGGGATTATCAAACTACTAAAGTTAGTAGCGTGACAGCAGAAAATGTTTAGAAGCAAGCCAATTGTACACTCTTCATTATTTGAGTCAGTCAAGACTCCCCTGCTTCTTCAATTAGTAGATCGTAATGGTGGCAATTGAGATAATGAGAATCTGCTGAAACTTCAACCAGATCTCAGTGGTCTACTGAGAAAGTAGGTATGGGCCCAAGATTTTTGTGTGGACAACATTTTTCGAGAAAACACTGACATAGTGTACTCAAACACCTTGAGTCAGAGGCTCCTGTACTGTAATCAGTCAGCGTGTGCTATGCACATGGCAGCGTCTGGTTGGGCCATGCTGAGATTCTGAACTCAAGCCTCACCTGGAGCAAATGATTTGCTTCTGACAGTTTCTTCCCACAATGACGGCCTTCAGTGGAAAAATGGCAAGAAGCTCACAGCATTTCATTTCCTACAGTGAAATTCAAGGCACTGCTGGGATTTGAACCCAGGATCTCCTGTTTACTAGACAAGCACTTTAACCAACTGAGCCACAGCACCAAGAGACAGGGAAAAGTAGGACCACCACTACCCTTGTCTGTCAGTTACGTATTTCACAATTACATGATCGTGGCTATGATCCTTGCCAACCGTTGAAATTGGTCAACACTTCCTCTACACAACCGCTTCAAATTCTTTCTTCTCCATAACTATCCTTCTCCAGGCCACTGCTGTTCACCTCTGTCATGTTCACTGCCCAATGAAGAAGGTAGCTGTGTGGCTTCTAGCAAAGTCTTCAGTATTGAACTATTTTCTCGAGCAGAACTATTGTAATGCCTCCATGGCAGGAGCAAAGACACGTTGTGCGAGTGCCTAGCTGACACTTTTGCTCTTAACATACAAGGTCTACACCTACCATGCCTCCAGCAGACATGAAGGTTATTCTTGGCAAAAGATTCATCAGCATTAACAAGGTGCTGGGGGGATTCGGACCCAGGATCTCCTGTTTACAAGACAGGAGCTTTAACCAACTAAGCCACAGCACCCCCTGGTAAGAATTGCACCTCTTACTTCAGGGATAGAGAGGTTAGGTGGTACCTTGGGCGGGGCCTATTTTGTGGGAGGAGCTTAAAGCTCTGTCCCATCTGTGACGTCATAAGCGGGAGGTGGGCGTATCCTCTGTTCTGATTGGTCGGGGGGAGGGGGTTTTGGCCAAATGGTATACATGCTTATGCCACGTGTTGCCGATAGGGGGTCGTATGGTTTGGGGGGTTGTTAAACTTTAATACAATAAAATACATTACATGTATTTTATTAATGTGTTATTTTTAACAACGTTTTTAAGGAATAATAAAACATATAGCAGGATGAACGTAAGCTAGGGCAAAACTTTAGTGATACATTTAAAAGAAAGAAAAGTAGGCATATTTTAAACAAGTAGAGACATGCCCCAAGCGAAACACCGTATTTTTAAACAAACGACACGTCCCAAACTTTTAACTTTTAAACAAGCCCAAAAGAGCAAATGCGAAACAAGCACAAGCATTTTAAAACCCATTACATTTAACCAACGTATTTAAAGAAGAACAAGAAAACCTTTTAGCGATGTTTACCATTGTTAGGTTGATTAAAACATTTAACCAGCAAACATCTTAGCCCCACAGCTTGCCCCGTGTGCGGCCGGCCAGTTCAAACTTCCGCGTCAAATGACCGATCGCTGGGGGGAAGGGGAGGGGCGTAAACACACGTTCAAAATCGCCGGCGGAGGCGGGAATTGTAAACGCAAGCCCTTGTCCCTTAATTGTGTGAACACGCCATCATACTGACAGAATGCGCATTAACTCTATTTGTTAATCTGACTTATTTGTAAGCAGCATAAAATGATCTATTTCTAATTAAAATAAAAGTCGGACTCTAGCACCACAAGTCCCGACTGTTTAGCAACATTGAGCTAATTTCATCAACGGACGACTAATCACAAGGAATAATAGAATTATCCGCTCCCAGGCTATTAGACATATGGTGTAGTCATAAAAATCGCTGATGTTTACACGAATCCATGCATCAAACAAAGAATAATGGTTCGTAAGACAACCATTTCAAAATGGTAACAACAAACGGATCGAACGCTATTTCAAATATTTCAACGCACCTGTTGAAGCCTAGGTCGGAATAGACCGGTCATCCGTTCCCAGGCAATTATCCATTTGCCGTAATGTCATAAAACGTCGCTAATGTTTTTCCCGAAACCGCACAGCAAACAAAGAATATTGATTGGTAAACCAGATGCCAAGTATACCCCCACCAACCTGGGCGATGGCTATGCCGAAACCGGTGGGGTTCGTACGGCGTACGAATTTGCTGGTTGTTTTTTTCACGGGTGCCCAGAATGCTTTGATTCACACGAAGTGAATCCTGTAACAAAACTGCGTTTTGGGGACATGCATCAACAGTTTCAGGACAAAATCTTTGCCCTTAAAAACACATACAACCTCAATGTATATGTTATTTGGGAGCACCAGTGGAATAAATTGAAGGCTGAAAAGGCTGATGTGCAGGCATTCTTGAGAGAATTTGACTTTCCAGACCGCATCGATCCTCGGGATGCTCTGTTTGGTGGCAGAACTAATGCTCTACAACTGCACTATAAAGCGCAGAGTGATGAGCGCATAGATTACTACGACTTTACTAGCCTTTACCCCTCAGTCAACAAGTTTAAGGAGTACCCTGTAGGCCACCCTGTAATCATTTACAATGATTTTGACAGCATCGAAAACTATTTTGGGGTGATCAAAGCCAAAGTTTACCCACCGAGAGGACTTTACCTACCGGTTCTGCCTTACAGATGCGGTGGTAAACTCATGTTCACACTTTGCAGAACATGCTGTGAAACCGTGACGCAGGGTGCCTGTAATCATTCAGATGAACAGAGAGCTCTGATCGGTACGTGGTGCAGTGTCGAAATCAACAAGGCTGTTGAAAAGGGCTACAAAGTCGTAAAGGTTTTTGAGGTCTGGCATTTCCCCGACCGGACAGACACACTTTTTGCTGACTATATTAATAATCATTTAAAGGGAAAACAGGAGGCTTCCGGCTATCCCTCTTGGGCAAAGACTGCTGAGGATAAAGAGAGATACATTCAGACTTACTTTGAGAAGGAGGGCATCCGTTTGAACCCTGAGAACATCGGGGTTAACAAAGTGAAACGCCAAATTTCCAAATTGTTTCTAAACAGTCTTTGGGGAAAGTTTGGTCAGAGAATAAATCAGGCGAGCACGACTCTCATCAAAGATCCCGATGAGTTTCTCACCTTCCTTTTTTCAAAGCTGGTCAATGTGTCTCACTTTTCCTTCCTGAATGACAATGTGGCCATGGTCCAATGGCGTCACATAAAGATGGCCACTAGCATGCCGCGGCACGTCAATGTTTTTATTGCCGCTTTCACTACAGCTTATGCCAGGCTTGAGCTGTACAATCTCATGGACCGCTTGGGACGGCGCACGCTGTATCATGATACAGACTCTGTCATTTTTGTCAGCAAACCGGGTGACTGGGCGCCCCCTCTGGGCGATTTTCTCGGTGAACTAACAAGCGAGCTGGACCCAGATGATCACATTGTGGAATTTGTCTCAGGGGGACCCAAAACTTATGGGTACAGAACGGCAAAGGGCAAAACGAGCATGAAAGTGAAGGGGATCACGTTGCATAACACCAATTCAAAAGTTGTCAATATTGCATCTCTGACAGGATTGGTTCAGGACTATGTGAGTAACCCACGTGACACCCCTAGAGAGATCAGGACATCCACGCAGCAGATTGTGCGGGATAAAAGGGGTTTCCATTTAAAAAATAAGACAGTCAGCAAGTGTTTCAAGGTCGTGTACACTAAGCGGCAGCTTCAGTCTGACTACACGACCTTACCTTATGGCTACTAGTGAAGGGTTCGACAATAGACTTCAGCATCCGTTCTCTTGTATTATATCGGGACCTAGTAACTCTGGCAAGTCATATTTCATTAAAAGACTGTTGGACAATGTGGATTGTACATTATCCAGAGTTCCTGAAAATGTTGTATGGTGCTATTCTTGCTGGCAACCGCTGTATGATGAATTGCTGTGCAAAATAAAGAACATTAAATTTGTGGAAGGAATTCCGGAGTCTCTGTGTGACGATGAACTTTTGCCTCCAAATAAAATCAACCTAATCATCATTGACGATCTAATGGAAAAAGCCTGCGACAATAACGAAGTCGAAAAAGCTTTCACCAAGTATACGCATCACAGAAATCTGAGTGTTATTTATCTGGTGCAGAATCTCTTCTTCCAAGGTAAGAAAAGTCGGACAATCAATCTGAACGCCAATTACATCGTATTATTTAAAAACCCCAGAGATAAATTACAGACGAGCGTACTTGCACGTCAGATGTACCCGCGGCATTCAAAGTTTTTTCTAGAAGCTTTCGAAGACGCCACAAAAGCCCCTTACGGGCACCTGCTCGTGGATTTAAAAGCCGTGACACCCGAGGACTACAGACTCAGATCTGGTTTACTTCGACCGGAGACGCCTGTTGCTTACGTTCTCAAGAAAAAATATTAACGATGTCGGCTCGTATAAAAAGAAACTGGAGTGCCCTGAAAGCTTTATTTGACAGTAACGCCAGACAGAGAAAGAAAATTTTAAATACGGCCTCGCCGGGTTTGCTGAACACTCTTTGTGAAATAGCTTTGAACGTACTGTGCGGTAACATCCCGCTAACCAAATCACAGACTGCAAGACTTAAAAAGCAAAAAAGCGGTATTAAACTACTTGCGAGCAAACGGGCATCGTTAAAAAGAAAGAAGAAGGCTATTAACCAGACCGGTGGGGGGTTCATTCTCCCACTTTTAAGCATCGCCATACCGTTTCTCACCAGTCTTTTTCATCGGGGTTAAGAAAATGGATTACGCTAGGAAAATGTATCTGGTCCCGAAGTCACAACTTGAAAAACTGCATGATGCCACAGCTCCTAAAGATACAATAAGGCAGACTGCCGAAAGCGAGCTGGACATTGCAATACGCAACATTTTATCAAGAACTGATGTTGCTGATCACGAAAAGGTCCGCTTGTATACAGAGGTGTTACAGAGATATTTGAATCTGGCCAGGCAAGGTGATAATGAGCCGTTATCTTTGACACTTCCCACTGAAGCGACGGCACGTGACACTGAAGAAACAGCACGCGCCACTGTTGATGCTGGGGACACAGTCATAGATGATGTTATTAAAAATGCAGCACCGCGTAACAAGAAAAAGGTTGAATATATGATGGGTAAAATGCTTGAAAACTCTGCCGTCACCGCGTGGAACCCGCGCGGGGAGTTTGTTTTTAATGGAAAGACTATCGCGGGGTCGCACATGCTCGATTTGCTTAAAAACATTACCAACCCTCGTAATGTGGGCGATGAGAGAAGACCTGTGGGATGGGGCGAGTTTCTACAAGGACTGGCAAGGCTCAACATGCCTTGCTCCCTCATACCTAACCAAGATGTCTGCCGTCTCATAGAAGCGATCAAGAATCCCACCGATGTGTCGCGTGACAGTACCCCCAAACGTTTTTGTCATTCTCCACGGACCCGTAGCACCCCACGGAAATTCTTAAAACCAGACTGGCTTATGTTTTAAAAATGTTTTTGTGCTTACTTAATAAAAACACTGAAACGTGATATTTTGTCTTTGTGGTTTTTATTTAACATGCCGTCTTTTCAAAGCCTTACAACAACATCTCACCGTTTGCATTCTGGTAAACACATTTTTCACACGATTGGTGTATTTAAATTTAGAAACAAAATGAGAAACCATGGCATCGTTCTTTTTAAAATCATTGCTATAAAACGATAGAATTTTAGAAAAAGAATAGCCTCTACAGCGGTTAATTAAATAAAAAAGGCAATGTTGGCCGCACGTCACGCTGAGATCGTCTTGAAGCTGCTTTGCGTTGTAAACAAGCCGGTCACAGTTCCTCGTCATGAATGTCTTTATGATTCTCGGAAAGTTGGAGTGATCAGGTGGATTCCCGTACGAGTCGAAAAACTCTGCGGAGCTGTCATTGTTAATAAAGAGCGCCAGCCAGTGTTCTCCGGGGGCAGAACTAGGATGTGTATTGACGATGAAGATTGCGGGTAATTTATCAAGCTTTACTTTTTCCAGCTCATCACAAGCTAAAACACCATAAAAATGTCTCGCGGTCCATCGGTTTCTACTAAGGATATTAGATAGCTCCAGGGTATTCATGACTAGTAGTAATCGTACAGCACGTTTCTCCTTTGGTTAATCTCGATTATATTGTCGAAGGTCGCATAAACTATCAGTGTGACAGTCCTGGCCAGAGGTTGACGGAATCTCATCTCTAGGCGCATGTTTCCGCTTTTAACCATAGAGAGGTGTTGATTGCATCCTTCGTCCGGTGACAAGTTAAAGGCGTACAAAGTGTAGCCGCTTATGTATTCGTTTCTGTCAACAGCTACAGGATCGTTTTTCAAATGCCTCCCCGTGGCCAGAACCAAGCTGTAATACTCACGGGCAATATTACCCCTGTTAAAATCAGGCTGAAACGGTTTTGCAGGGAATTGCTGACCGTCGACATAAAGCGCTACAAATTCAGCATCGTAATGTTGAAAATTGAAAGGGTTTCGATCGTACGCCCCCATAAAGCCCATGTTGTCCACTAGCCCGATGACAACGGTTTTAGGCAACTGGCCTAGAAACAGATTTTCTTGCGCGCAGACCCGGCTGCCTGCAGCAACGCTGAATGTTTTCATGCAGACTCTCTCGATCGGGTATTTCGCATTGGCTGACAGCAAGGCGCTGGCGTGCCCCAGTTTGACAGCCGTCGAAACAGAAACTTTCTTAACAAACAGGGAAGCCGATACGATTTTGAGCGAGTACTGTTCAGCATCTCCGCTCATGAGGCAAAACTCATCTTTGTTTCGAACCATTTTAATTTTGACATCGACCCCATTTAGCATTAACCTCTCTTGAAAAAATATGTCAGAGTGTAGGGGGCCAATCAAATCGAAAACGCCGCTTCTTGCTGAAAATGCTGCTCTTTTCTCTAAGCCCTTGTTATCGCCATCAGGGTCTGTATCTTCCATTGCACCAGAACTGTCTTTATAAAACAGCCCGCAGGTAAACTGCCTGGATAGCGTTCCGGCGCTGTAATTAAGCAGGCACTCTATCATGGCTCTGTAAGGGTACGTATTGCTAGACTGGCTTACTAGCCTGTCACCCAAGGATACGTCCACCTGTGAGAAAATTGAGGCGATAGGGTAATTTATGACCCCCACCTTCGCGGCTGGGTCAATGTTTGTCCCATTAGCTTTTGTGATTCGGCACCGCAGGTGCAGTGTATGTTGTGTGTATGGCACTGCAAAAATATCCAATTCTGATTTCATGCACTCCTCTGACAGGCTGTGTATGAGGGCCATAGTTTTAGAAAATGTATCTTCTTCTCTGTACTTTTGTAGACACCTTCTTCTTCTCTCGCTTCTTTTTGCCTACTGAGCTTCTCTTGGTCGGCACCTTGCGTTTTTTAGACGCTGTAATTCGAGCCCCGGGGGGTCTTTGACGCTTACCACGCGCCAACACCACGAGCCCAGAGCCCTCTTGCTGTCGTGTTGTTAATTGCCCCGTAATCGCACCGGAAATTACATCCTTTGCAATATTTTGCGCCGCCGATTTTAAATGCGGCTTCGCCATATTGAAAGTCCTTTTCAGAAATGGTACGGCCATTCTCAGGAGCCCTCGAAAAAGGCCCCCCAGACCCCCTCCGTACATGACGGGTGCTCCGTTGTATCCGGGGAGTCCGTTACCAGCTTGGTTTCTGTAGTATTCCACATATCTATGTGGATCTGAAAAACCGTCAGCGCTGTACATTATTGGGGGTAGTGCTTAACCAGCCTGAAATGCAGCTTCACGATCGTTTTTCCGTACCGGAAGGGTATCGCCTTGTTCTGGTCAGACTTTAACTCGATGACTATATTATCAATGTGATTCTTGCAGAGCGACACGTAATGGATCCTGTCGTACGATATTGTGACCATCGAGTTGTGAGTCCCCGTAATATGTACCCCCCGTAATAGAGGCACGAAACTGTCACCCACTCTTTGGTGCTCGACAATGTCTGAATACACGTAAATTGTGTAAAATCCGGCGCATATGTCTGCTGGATTCGGAGCCGCTGATCTATCACCGATCTTTTGAAATACATCAGGAACAAAACCCAGCATCCTTGCAAGGTTACCTTTCGTTTTTAAAGCCATGTGTGGTGGTCCAACCATATACACTTTGTTTTTTATCGCTCCATAGTCAAGTTTTAGTTTTGACATTCCTAGAGCATCGTTAACTTCACTGATTAGGTTTTTAGTATCTCTGTAATGCCCCGCTTTTAGCTTGTATTACAGGATTGGTGGTATTGACGCCCCTCCGGCCACGTAAAATAATGTGTCTTCTTCCACCAACGTATCCCACGTTCGCGGGTAGTGGATTTCCGCTAATCCTACTTCCCATTTACCGTTCAGATCGATCGGCTTGGCTAGTTTTGTCGTGTAGCTTGATATGGCATTGTGTGGGAAAACATCCATAGATGCGTTGCTTGGGAGCGTAACATAAAAACCGCTTTCCTCCTCCATGACTGCTTTTGATGTTAATGCACGCCACAGGCACGTGCCACCCCAGTTATATGTCGACTACTTGGCTAGCGGGGACCCAGCTGTTAAACTTGTCGGGCCACCCCAGCCATTTCACTAAAAACATTTTTTTGCCCCTCTGCGTTTTTTCCGCAACGATTTTCTCAACTTTGAAGTTTTTGTCTTTGTCTATTCTGATCTTTTGTAGCTCTTCTGCATAAAATGTGCCGTCTAATCTCCTCATCATAATCTTTTATCCTGTACACCGGTGGTGATCTAGGCAGACGTTCGGTGACTGTGAAATACTCATCCGTAAAAGTTTGCTCATATCCTTTGGTAAATTTCCCCCGTGCTTTCGACACCCTGACCAAACTTATAACGACGCTTTTCAGCTGCACCAGGCGTCACGCCATATATGTTGTTGAAAACCTGTCCAGCATTCTCCGCATTCACCTCAACCGGCTTCATTTTAATGGTGCTATGGCAGGTGTTATTGTAAGCACTCGCCAGATCTTGTACAATGTCCACATACCTTCTTGTATTATAAGCCTGTCATGGATCCGGACGGCACGGGAACGGGAACGAGGCATGGTACACAAAGAAGGGGCGGACGACCCACTTGCGGCTCCAGCAAACAAAAAGGGGTTTATTAAACAAAACTGAAAACACTATAAACACAACTAAACCAAAAAGACCACAAGGGGTCAAAAACAGAAAGGGGATTAATCAAGACTAAATAACAAAAACTGAATGCACGCAGAACACTGACCATATCAAAAACCATCAACCTACAACAACCATAGACATAGACATCAGAGACAAGACGCGACGCAATGAACCAGCGGGGAACAGAACACAGGCAGGAACTAATATACTATGGGGTAATGACTAACACAGGGCAGGTGAGGCTGATTAACAAAGACTAGGGAAACAGGACACAGGTGAAACCAATTAACTCAGACACTAACCATCAGGGAAACTAAACACTAACCAAGGAAGCATATAACAACACACAGAAGGTACATAGGTAATAACATAAGGCAGGGGAACAAGAAACAAAACCAAAACCAATTACTAAATCAGACACCAGGGTTTAACAAGCACAAAGGAAAAAACCAGGGAGCAAAATACAAAAACAGAGGAGGCGGGATTCGAACTCACAACAAGAGGGAACTTAGGACCGAGGGGCAAACAGACAGCACATGCTTAATACATTGAGCCACGAGACCAGACAAGTAACAGGGGAGAAACAAGGACTGACGTATGAACGGGATGACCAACACCACCTGCTGGTCAAACGGGGAAGGGGAACGGAAGGACCACAGCGGGGGGCTGACCCTGACAAAGCCGTAAAATAACGCCACATTCGTGTCTTTAAAGTGCGGTTAAATCTTTCTACTATGGATGCCTTAACATCATTACCGGTTGCAAAATGTATTATCCCGTGTTTCTCCGTAAGCTTATGAAACGATGTGTTAAAAAACTCTGTCCCTCGATCGGTTTGTAGCTTTTTGGGTATCCGGCCTTCAGAGAGAATGTTTTCAAACACTTTCTTTACCTCTGCACCTGTCTTGCTTTTAAGGCAGCGCACCCATGCGTATTTTGATAGAATATCTATACACGTCAACAGGTATTTAAAATCATCATTCTGATCCGCGTAAGCCGACATATCCACCAAGTCAGCTTGCCATTGCGAATCGATATTAGTCACAAAGACTCTATTCCTTTTAAAGTTAAATCTGATCGGTTTATGTAATGTGTACGCATCTTCACCAGACAGCCATGTCGCAACTTGCTTCTTATCCACAGTATGTCCACTTTGGTCATTTATCTGTGACCTGTATAATCTATCGACACCACCAAATGAACCAGGGTTTGATGGCGTATAATAGACACGTTTCAAGTGCTTGTTATCCATCTTGAACCTCTATCAATAATGACACAATGTTTTCATGACTCAACTCATTTTATTTAGAAAAGCATGTAAAAATTGCCATCCAATCACATTTTGACAGACGTTTACACACCAGCCAGAGTCTGCTCGAACTTGTGCATATCACAGAAATAGCTAATTGCCCCATCTACAGCACACTCATAATCTTTCCCTTCAACATCGCGTTTCAGCTTGCGTAATTTTTCCCGTACATTAATTTCGGTTTTAAGTTCAGAAATTACTGCCTCGACTGCACCTTGGACTTTGACAGGTGGGGGGTGAGGGTGAAACATGGCCACCGCTTTTGTTATAATATGTTTAAACCATGGTCTATACAGTTTTTTCATCAGCTTTTCAAAATTGTTACAGAAATAAAACGCTTCAGGTTCATAGAGGCACGTGTGCCTCCGCTGGCTCGGGTGATTCACAGAACAGCCGATACAGTTCGCCTTCAAGTCATCTTCGATGATCAGATCCAGAATACAGGCCAGTGACCCTTTGATTATCTTCATAGCAGCATCGGTGATGCTCCCATCCACAGCATCCTCAGATAATGACAGTCCCGCAAAACGAGCGCTGAGCTCATCCATCGTCGGCAAAGGGGGCCTCGATGTGTCCTTTAGGTTGGAGGTCTCCTGCGGAGGGTGCTGTTGTGCTCCCGGCCACACAGCCCAGGTCGGGCTAGAAAGCGGTGGTGGCGGCAGGGGCCACTGCTGCAAGATCTGAGGAAGCGGTGGCGGGGCCTCCAGTCGCAGCCCAAAACCTGATGCCATCGCCGGTAGTGTGGCATCAGAAGAAAGCTGAGCGCGGACTTGTTGAGAAAACTCTGGCGGGGTGTCCAGTCGTAGCCCAAAAGTTATCGGGCGTAAAAATGATGGGCTACGCTGAAGGTTCGTGGCGGTGCCACCCTGGCGCAGGCCAGAAGGCGGTGCAGGCTCCAGTAGGGCGGCTTCAGGAGATGTCAGTTCGCTCACCATTGCTAGCTGGGAGATGTGTCTCGTCGTGAGTGCTTGCTCACAGGATGGCGGGGTTTTAATACGTTTTCAACATAGTCTTCTCTCATCTCATTGGTCGTCATAACCAGAAGTGGGCCGCCCACACTTTGTTCAAAATTTTTTCTCTAGTTTTATACAGATACATTCTTTATGCGAGAATATGCTGCTCAGTGCTCCGTGCTTGCGCTGTCTCGACGGCTTGCGTGGAGCCCAAGTCGGGTTTAGCAGTACCAAGTTACGGGTAGGTGTCGTCGTCAAAGTCATTGCAAGCTCTGTCTGTATGATATCGGAAACAATTTGTCCTTCGGTCGCCATTTTTGCCACCGATTTGACAGCGATGCTGCTATTTAAGTGTCTCTACGTGAAGAGCGAGAGAGAGAGAGCCCAGAAAAGGGTTTACCTGGGTGGGGTTCGAACCCACGTGGACGTACGTCCATTGGTTCAACCGCCGCCATTTTGAACGTGTGTTTACGCCCCTCCCCTTCCCCCCAGCGATCGGCCATTTGACGCAGAAGTTTGAACTGGCCGGCCGCACACGGGGCAAGATGTTTGCTGGTTAAATGTTTTATTCAACCTAACAATGGTAAACATCGCTAAAAGGTTTTCTTGTTCTTCTTTAAATACGTTGGTTAAATGTAACGGGTTTTAAAATGCTTGTGCTTGTTTCGCATTTGCTCTTTTGGGCTTGTTTAAAAGTTAAAAGTTTGGGACGTGTCGTTTGTTTAAAAATACGGTGTTTCGCTTGGGGCATGTCTCTACTTGTTTAAAATACGCCTACTTTTCTTTCTTTTAAATGTATCACTAAAGTTTTGCCCTAGCTTACGTTCATCCTGCTATATGTTTTATTATTCCTTAAAAACGTTGTTAAAAATAACACATTAATAAAATACATGTAATGTATTTTATTGTATTAAAGTTTAACAACCCCCCAAACCATACGACCCCCTATCGGCAACATGTGGCATAAGCATGTATACCATTTGGCCAAAACCCCCTCCCCCCGACCAATCAGAACAGAGGATACGCCCACCTCCCGCTTATGACGTCACAGATGGGACAGAGCTTTAAGCTCCTCCCACAAAATAGGCCCCGCCCAAGGTACCACCTAACCTCTCTAGGGATTGTCCAAGTACTACAACTAGTAGCCTGACAGCAAAAAATTTTTAGATTCAAGCCGATTGTACACTCTTCATTATGTCAGTCAGTCAAGACTCCCCTGCTTCTTCACTCAGTGGATCGTGATGGTGGCAATTGAGATAATGAGCATCTGCTGAAACTTCAGCCAGATTTCAGTGATCTACTATTTAAGGAAAGTAAGGTATGGGCCCAAGACTATTGTGTGGACAACATTTTTCGAGAAAACACTGACATAGTGTACTCACACGCCTTGAGTCATAGACTCCTGTACTGTAATCAGTCAGCGTCTGCTATGCACATGGCAGCGTCTGGTTGGGCCATGCGGAGATTCAGAACTAAAGCCTCACCTGGAGCAAATGATTTGCTTCTGACAGCTTCTTCCCACAATGACTGCCTTCAGTGGAAAAAATGCAGAAACCTCACAGCATCTCATTCCCTACAGTGAAACTCAAGGCACTGCTGGGATTTGAACCCAGGATCTCCTGTTTACTAGACAGGCACTTTAACCAACTAAGCCACAGCGCCAAGAGACAGGAAAAAGTAGGACCACCACTGCCCTTGTCTGTCAGTTACGTATTTTACAACTCCAAGACTATGGCTATGATCCTTGCCAGTCGTTGAAATTGGTCAACACGTCCTCTACACAACCGCTTCAAATTCTTTCTTCTCCATAACTTTCTTTCTCCAGGCCACTGCTGTTCACCTCTGTCATGTTCACTGCCCAATGAAGAAGGTAGCTGTGTGGCTTCTAGCAAACACTTCAGTATTGAACTATTTTCTCGAGAAGCACTATTGTAATGCCTCCATGGCGTGAGCAAAGACATGTTGTGCGAGTGCCTAGCTGACACTTTTGCTCTTAACATACAAGGTCTACACTTACCATGCCTCCAGCAGACATGACGGTTGTTCTTGGCAAAAGATTCATCAACATTAACAAGATGCTGCTGGGATTTGGACTCAGGATCTCCTGTTTACGAGACAGGCGCTTCAAACCACTAAGCCACAGCACCCACTATTAAAAGCTGAAACTCACATTTCAGGGATTATCAAACTACTAAAGTTAGTAGCGTGACAGCAGAAAATGTTTAGAACCAAGCCAATTGTACACTCTTCATTATTTGAGTCAGTCAAGACTCCCCTGCTTCTTCAATTACTAGATCGTAATGGTGGCAATTGAGATAATGAGAATCTGCTGAAACTTCAACCAGATCTCAGTGGTCTACTACTTAAGGAAAGTAAGGTATGGGCCCAAGATTTTTGTGTGGACAACATTTTTCGAGAAAACACTGACATAGTGTACTCAAACACCTTGAGTCAGAGGCTCCTGTACTGTAATCAGTCAGCGTGTGCTATGCACATGGCAGCGTCTGGTTGGGCCATGCTGAGATTCTGAACTCAAGCCTCACCTGGAGCAAATGATTTGCTTCTGACAGCTTCTTCCCACAATGACTGCCTTCAGTGGAAAAAATGCAGAAACCTCACAGCATCTCATTCCCTACAGTGAATGTCCTGATATAGTACATGCAAATATTGCGGCACAATATCGTTGAAATATATTTATAATTAGTAGTTTAAACTGTAGATGCTGTGGCCATTATTCTTAATATGATTGTTTATATTTTCTATTTATTTTTTTTTTCCCCCTTGTCGTGTCCGGCAGTTTAGCAACCAGGATGTGAGTCTGGGTGATTTATTGTGCCAACACTTTTATTTTGCCAAGTGGAGCTTTGGATTTAAGCTCCTCTTGCTACTTGAGGTATACTCTTCATTAATCAGTTATATGTCATTGCGCCACAAAGCCGGAGCTGACAGGGGGGGTTAGTGGGAAAGAGATAGAGAGAGAAAGTGAGAAAGGAGAGAAAGGGGTGAGAGACAGAGGAAGTAGAAAAATAAATAAATACATAATAAAAATAAAATAAGGAGGGGGGTCAGAGAGAGAGACAGGGAAAGAGAAATAATACTGACAGTAGAACAAGAAAGAAAGAGTAATAAAAGGACAGCTTCTGCATCTTACTGCTGGACACTGTATCATCACACCAGCTGCTGTATATATATATGCATAAGCAGACCACCAGGAACACTGTCTAAATATCGTCGTACCCGTATCTGCATCTAAGAGGAGGGAGTGGAAGCCACACACCAACTCTCACACATACTCTCACACACACACCCAGACAAGGAGAAAAAAGGGATAAAATAGGGGATGAGAGCCCTAGGCTCTCTTGTGTGTATGTGTGCGTGCATGTCTATGTGTGTGTGCATGTCTAAGTGTATGTGTGTTGATATGAAAGTGTGTGTATGTGTGCGTGTGCATATGTACGTGTATGTGTGTGTGTGTACGCATACGTGTATGTGTACGCATATGTGTATGTGTGTGTGTACGCATATGTGTATGTGTGTATGTTTGTGTGTTGTGAGTGTATGTATGAGTGTGCAGGTTAACATGGAATGATTCCCAGTGAGTGTGTGAGGCCACAACAACGCCGCCCCGGAGCCCCCAGACGGCCGGGAGAGCCCCGATGGGTCATGGACCCAGCCGCCCCACAGCGGCCAGGTACCCGGGCCCCCCGCCACCGGAAGGCTGTGCGCCCACCCAAGGAAGGCAGTGGGGGAGGCACCGGGCGCCCCCCACCGGCGAGCACGAGCCAGGAACCCCACGGCCACAGGCGGCAGCCCCTGGCTACCCCGACCCCCCCTCCCCCAAGCCCAGATCCCAACCCTCCCTCCCCAGCCCCCGCACCCTCCCTCCCCCCGGTCCCCTCACTGCCACCCCCACACCGCCCCATCATCCACGTGCTCCCCGTACCAGGACAAACATGCAGACACACAGATCCATGCATGCACTCAGACACACACTCCCAGTCACACCTGCTCGTCTTTGAGGTCCGGCTGCAGATGCCCTGGACTTGCCCAGTGGACGGCCCAGAGGATGTTCCCCACCCCCCCAGATCGCAGGCAAGCGGGCACCCCGCCGGAGACCGGCAGCACCCCACAGATGCAGCCGCCCCACCCCCGAGCCCACCCGCCGCCCCCGCCGCACCCAGGACCCCTCACCCCGTCCGCCCCCCAACCGCCCCCCACCCACCTTGATCATTGATGGTGTACATGTGTGTGAGCTAAGGTGTCGTTGAGATATGGGGGAGCATATGGGGAAAAGACACCCACCGGCCCCCCCAAGCCCTAAGTGTCTAAAGTGGAGTTAAAATAGAGGGGAAGGGAACCGTGCAGTCCAGCTGCGGGCTGTAGAAGCAGCCGACCCAGGACCTGCACAGCTCCCCTCTCCCTCCAAGGCCCTATGTGGATGAGTGGTGTGACGTGGATGTATGTCTAAAATGCAGTTAAGATAATGGGACTAGCTGATCACCCCCCATTACCTATGTGTGGTGTAGGTGGATGCGGGCCGGCAGGGGGGGCGTGGGGTGATAGTCGACAGTGCCGCAGGGTAGCGGGCGCCAGGCAAGGCACGCCCGGACGCACAGCGCCAACACCCAGGGGGACACCCCCGCCCCCCGCCGCAGCGCCCCCCCCGCCCCAACCCAAGGAGGTGTCTGGGGCCTCATCTGTGCCGGCATCGCCGACGAGCCATTCATACCCAGATACCCTCATTCACCAAACACTCGTACCTCACCACCCCAACACCGACGTGCTCCCCCGTCCCAGGCCATACATGCAGACAAACAGAGCATGCATACTCACCAGATACACACACAGACACGCACTTCCACACGCACACACTCACCAGATACACGCATAGACATGCACGCACACACTCACCAGATACACGCACAGACATGAACGCCCACACACTCACCAGATACACGCACAGACACGCACGCACACACGCAGACACTCATCTCGAGGCCCAACAGCAGATGCCCTGGAATTGTCCAGTGGACGGCTCCAGAGACTGTTCCCCCACCCCCCAGGTCGCAGGCTAGCGGCACCCCGCCGAAGACCGGCAGCCCCCCGCGGACGCCGCCGCCCCGCACCCGGACCCGTCAGCCAACACCCGCCGCCCCCGCCATCCCCCGACTCCCCCGGTCTGCCCACCACCCCCCTTGATCAGTGGGAATGGGCGTGTGTGTGGAGCTAGGGTGCACTTAAAATGTGGGGGGACACAAGTGGGGGATGGATACCCCAGCCAGAGCTGCAGTCCTCCTCCACCAGCCCCCACAGGCCCTCAATGTCTAAAGTGGAGTTAAAATAGAGGGGAAGGGAGCCGCGCTGTCCAGCTGTGGGCTGCCAAAGCAGCCGACCCAGGACCTGCACAGCTCCCCCCACCCTCCAATGCCCTATGTGAAAGAGTGGTGTGACATGGATGTATGTCTAAAGTGCAATTAAAATAATACAGGGCGGGTGAGTGGCCAGTCACCCCCCCCTTCCATCTTTGTGATGCAGTGTGGTGTTGTGGGTGTGGTGTCTAAAGTGGAATTAAAAGAGATGGGGGGTGACTAGCTGATCACCCCGCAGTACCTATATGAAGTGTGGTGTAGGTGGGTGTGGGCTGTAGGGGGCTGTGGGGGAATAGGTGGTAATGCAGCAGGGCAGCGGGCATCCAGCACGACGCGCCCGGATGCGCGGCGCCAACGCCCACGCGGGCTCTACCCCCCCCCGCCGCAGCACCCCCGCCCCAACCCGAGGGGGGTATCCGGAGCCTCATCTGCAAAGGCCTCGCTGACGAGCCGCTCTCATACAAACACCTACACTCGCCAGACAGACTGACCTGGGACCTGTACCCTCTGTACCCTGCCCCGGTGCCCTCCCCCCAGAGGCCAGCATGCCCAGAGGCTCCCAGAGCGACACCCTAGTCAGTCCCACATGGGAAGGGGCGCCCAGGGAGAGACTGGCCCCCCCGGCACGGACGAGGCCCCCACCCCACTAGCGGGCCCCCCGGAGCCCCGAGCCCCACCCTGCACCCACGAGGACCTAGCCACCCGGCCAGGGCCGGCGCCCCCTGCCCAGGCCGCCAGGCCCCCCCCCGCGCCCACCGGGTAGACGCCCCCAGCCCCCCCACCCCGCCAACCCAGGAGCGACCCACAACCCCCAGCCCAGGAACCGCAGGCCCCCAGCCCCACGGAGCCACCGGCACCCACACCCCCCAGAGCCCCCCCACCATCCAAAGGACACAAGGAACAACAAAGCCATGACCCCACACACCCACTAAGTGATGGAGTCAATTATTGGGGACCAGAGAGAGTTACATAAGAACATAAGAACTATACAAACGAGAGGAGGCCATTCGGCCCATCGAGCTCGCTTGGGGAGAACTTAACTAATAGCTCAGAGTTGTTAAAATCTTATCTAGCTCTGATTTAAAGGAACCCAAGGATTCAGCTTGCACTACGTTATCAGGAAGACTATTCCATACTCTGACTACACGCTGTGTAAAGAAGTGCTTCCTTAAATCCAGTTTGAAATGTTCTCCCGCTAATTTCCACCTATGGCCACAAGTTCTTGTATTGGAACTAATGCGGAAGTAACTATTCGGTTGAACAGCATCCAAACCTGTAAGAATCTTATAGACCTGGATCATGTCCCCCCTCAGTCTCCTTTGCTTGAGGCTGAACAGATTTAGCTCAAATAACCTTTCCTCGTATGACATTCCTCTAAGACCAGGAATCATTCTTGTGGCCCTACACTGCACCTTTTCTAAGGCCGCTATGTCCTTTTTAAGATATGGTGACCAAACCTGTACACAATATTCTAGGTGAGGTCTCACCAAGGAATTGTATAATCTTAGCATTACCTCCCTTGACTTAAACTCCACACACCTGGAGATATACCCCAACATCCTATTGGCCTTTTTTATTGCTTCCCCGCACTGGCGAGAATGAGACCTGGAAGCATCAACATACACACCAAGGTCTTTCTCATAATCAGCTACCTTTATTTCAGTAGGTCCCATAAAATACCTGTACTTTATATTTCTGCTCCCTACATGGAGTACCTTACATTTGTCTATGTTAAATTTCATCTGGCAGGTGTCAGCCCAGTCACTAATTAAATTAAGATCCCGCTGTAGCTGCTGAGCTGCTAGTTCAGTATCTGCTACACCACCCACCTTGGTGTCATCTGCAAATTTCACCAGTTTACTGTATATATTGGTGTCTATATCATTTATGTAAATTAGGAACAAAAGTGGTCCTAAAATTGAACCCTGCGGTACCCCACTATGAACGCAGGCCCACTGTGACATTGAGCCTCTTATAACTACTCGCTGCTTCCTATCCGTTAATCCAGGTCGCTACAGTTCCTAAAATACCTGTCGCTTTGAGTTTAAGTGAGAGCCTCTTGTGGGGAACAACATCAAAAGCCTTGAAGCCTTTACAAGTTGAAATTGGCCAATTGATTCTTGGAGGAAGCAGACATTCGCTCCATACTAATGTGGTCCAACAAAAGACCAAAAGATTCATCAGCATTAACAAGGTGCTGCTGGGATTCGGACCCAGGATCTCCTGTTTACAAGACAGGTGCTTTAACCAACTAAGCCACAGCACCCCCTGGTAAGAATTGCATCTCTTACTTCAGGGATTGTCCAAGTACTACAACTAGTAGCCTGACAGCAAAAATTTTTTTTAATTCAAGCCGATTGTACACTCTTCATTATGTCAGTCAGTCAAGACTCCCCTGCTTCTTCACTCAGTGGATCGTGATGGTGGCAATTGAGATAATGAGAATCTGCTGAAACTTCAGCCAGATATCAGTGATCTACTACTTAAGGAAAGTAAGGTATGGGCCCAAGACTATTGTGGGGACAACATTTTTCGAGAAAACACTGACATAGTGTACTCACACGCCTTGAGTCATAGACTCCTGTACTGTAATCAGTCAGCGTCTGCTATGCACATGGCAGCGTCTGGTTGGGCCATGCGGAGATTCAGAACTAAAGCCTCACCTGGAGCAAATGATTTGCTTCTGACAGCTTCTTCCCACAATGACTGCCTTCAGTGGAAAAAATGCAGAAACCTCACAGCATCTCATTCCCTACAGTGAAACTCAAGGCACTGCTGGGATTTGAACCCAGGATCTCCTGTTTACTAGACAGGCACTTTAACCAACTAAGCCACAGCGCCAAGAGACAGGAAAATGTAGGACCACCACTGCCCTTGTCTGTCAGTTACGTGTAGGAACCCCAAAAGTAAATTTTTGTTTGTTTTAAATATTCAGTATAGGTGTACTAATGCCAGCCAATCAATGTTGAGCTTGAGGTTGCGTCGTGACGTAGTCACGTGAGGAGGGAGGGGTGGCCTGAAAAAAAAAGAGATCGTGTGTGCTGCCAGAGATATCGGCCGGTTTTCTTTTACCGAGGAAAAAAAGTGCGTCATCTGTTTTGAAGACATATATATTTAATGTAATACAAGGCCCAAGTGTAGCGTGGCGACGCTTGTTTTGTGTTCTCTTTTCCCAGGGTTTATTTTAAGTGCAATTAATTTTGTTTCTCCACATTAGTATTCGCGGTATTGAGTCCCCACTTAGTTACGACGGGGGGTGTGGAACGCGAAGGCCTAAAGGCTGGAGAGACAGTTGTTCTCAAGGATCGAGAACTGCTGATAAAACATCATCACCCCCCGAATTCGTCAGAAGTGCCGCAAAACGGGACGGATTGTGCATGTCTTCATTTCGAAGTGGATCGGCTGGATTCCGCCAGCGCTGAGTCTTCTTGGTGTTGGGTAAATAACTGATTGTTTCATTTGACTCATCGGAGCAAGTAAGTGGATTCATTTCTCCATGTGGGATTTACAGTGGAATTCATCGTCTGCTTAATGTGCACCTACGAACGGGCCCCAACGAATACGATCGATCCAACCTTTGAATTGTTTGACTGACTCCCGTGTGCTGCGAATGGATCATAATCTGTAGCTAATATCTATATAGTACCGAAATACTGTTATGGTGTGAACTTCACGTTTGTATACACGCATCTGGGAAGGATATTTGTTTTCTGGGTCTCTTGTTTTGTATAGTTCTGAAGGGAAGTGGAGTACCTGAATAGTGTTCTAACTGGTTTGCTCTTATTTTGATTCAGCTAAAGTATTCCAAAATAGAAACATTGGCATATTATCAAGGAAATGTACTAAATCTGTCTTCTTGGAACAGCAAGGGGTGCTATCGTTTGTTTACTGCTTTATTACGTGTTGTTGGAAGAGAAAAAAAACTATTACCTTATTGTAATACAATAAATCCTTGTTACTATTCTTTGTTTTTTTCCCTCTTTACAATTGGTATTCCGGTATTTCATTAAGTCTAGTACGTTATTTAAAAAAATCTAAGAAGGAATCGACTTACGGCTAAATTTTTAACAGATAGTAAAGAAAATACCGGCCTAATTCACCATTCAACTGCCGGGGACCTAGGATTCCTGTTGATTAAACACTCAAATTAATCCTTAGGGTTAAGAAAGGGGTTACATACGTATTTTACAACTCCAAGACTATGGCTATGATCCTTGCCAGTCGTTGAAATTAGTCAACACGTCCTCTACACAACCGCTTCAAATTCTTTCTTCTCCATAACTTTCTTTCTCCAGGCCACTGCTGTTCACGTCTGTCATGTTCACTGCCCAATAAAGAAGGTAGCCGTGTGGCTTCTTGCAAACACTTCAGTATTGAACTATTTTCTCGAGCAGCACTATTGTAATGCCTCCTTGGCGTGAGCAAAGACATGTTGTGCGAGTGCCTAGCTGACACTTTTGCTCTTAACATACAAGGTCTACACTTACCATTCCTCCAGCAGACATGACGGTTGTTCTTGGCAAAAGATTCATCAACATTAACAAGGTGCTGTTGGGATTTGGACCCAGGATCTCCTGTTTACAAGACAGGCGCTTTAAACCACTAAGCCACAGCACCCACTATTAAAAGTTGAAACTCACATTTCCGGGATTATCAAATTACTAAAGTTAGTAGCGTGACAGCAGAAAATGTTTAGAAGCAAGCCAATTGTACACTCTTCATTATTTGAGTCAGTCAAGACTCCCCTGCTTCTTCAATTAGTAGATCGTAATGGTGGCAATTGAGATAATGAGAATCTGCTGAAACTTCAACCAGATCTCAGTGGTCTACTACTTAAGGAAAGTAGGTATGGGCCCAAGATTTTTGTGTGGACAACATTTTTCGAGAAAACACTGACATAGTGTACTCAAACACCTTGAGTCAGAGGCTCCTGTACTGTAATCAGTCAGCGTGTGCTATGCACATGGCAGCGTCTGGTTGGGCCATGCTGAGATTCTGAACTCAAGCCTCACCTGGAGCAAATGATTTGCTTCTGACAGTTTCTTCCCACAATGACGGCCTTCAGTGGAAAGAAGGCAAGAAGCTCACAGCATTTCATTTCCTACAGTGAAATTCAAGGCACTGCTGGGATTTGAACCCAGGATCTCCTGTTTACTAGACAGGCACTATAACCAACTAAGCCACAGCACCAAAAGACAGGAAAAAGTAGGACCACCACTGCCCTTGTCTGTCAGTTATGTATTTCACAATTACATGATCGTGGCTATGATCCTTGCCAACCGTTGAAATTGGTCAACACTTCCTCTACACAACCGCTTCAAATTCTTTCTTCTCCATAACTATCCTTCTCCAGGCCACTGCTGTTCACCTCTGTCATGTTCACTGCCCAATGAAGAAGGTAGCTGTGTGGCTTCTAGCAAAGTCTTCAGTATTGAACTATTTTCTCGAGCAGAACTATTGTAATGCCTCCATGGCAGGAGCAAAGACACGTTGTGTGAGTGCCTAGCTGACACTTTTGCTCTTAACATACAAGGTCTACACCTACCATGCCTCCAGCAGACATGAAGGTTATTCTTGGCAAAAGATTCATCAGCATTAACAAGGTGCTGCTGGGATTCGGACCCAGGATCTCCTGTTTACAAGACAGGCGCTTTAACCAACTAAGCCACAGCACCCCCTGGTAAGAATTGCATCTCTTACTTCAGGGATTGTCCAAGTACTACAACTAGTAGCCTGACAGCAAAATTTTTTTTAATTCAAGCCGATTGTACACTCTTCATTATGTCAGTCAGTCAAGACTCCCCTGCTTCTTCACTCAGTGGATCGTGATGGTGGCAATTGAGATAATGAGAATCTGCTGAAACTTCAGCCAGATATCAGTGATCTACTACTTAAGGAAAGTAAGGTATGGGCCCAAGACTATTGTGGGGACAACATTTTTCGAGAAAACACTGACATAGTGTACTCACACGCCTTGAGTCATAGACTCCTGTACTGTAATCAGTCAGCGTCTGCTATGCACATGGCAGCGTCTGGTTGGGCCATGCGGAGATTCAGAACTAAAGCCTCACCTGGAGCAAATGATTTGCTTCTGACAGCTTCTTCCCACAATGACTGCCTTCAGTGGAAAAAATGCAGAAACCTCACAGCATCTCATTCCCTACAGTGAAACTCAAGGCACTGCTGGGATTTGAACCCAGGATCTCCTGTTTACTAGACAGGCACTTTAACCAACTAAGCCACAGCGCCAAGAGACAGGAAAAAGTAGGACCACCACTGCCCTTGTCTGTCAGTTACGTATTTTACAACTCCAAGACTATGGCTATGATCCTTGCCAGTCGTTGAAATTAGTCAACACGTCCTCTACACAACCGCTTCAAATTCTTTCTTCTCCATAACTTTCTTTCTCCAGGCCACTGCTGTTCACCTCTGTCATGTTCACTGCCCAATGAAGAAGGTAGCTGTGTGGCTTCTAGCAAACACTTCAGTATTGAACTATTTTCTCGAGCAGCACTATTGCAATAGCTCCATGGCGTGAGCAAAGACATGTTGTGCGAGTGCCTAGCTGACACTTTTGCTCTTAACATACAAGGTCTACACTTACCATGCCTCCAGCAGACATGACGGTTGTTCTTGGCAAAAGATTCATCAATATTAACAAGGTGCTGCTGGGATTTGGACCCAGGATCTCCTGTTTACGAGACAGGCGCTTTAAACCACTAAGCCACAGCACCCACTATTAAAAGTTGGAACTCACATTTCAGGGATTATCAAACTACTAAAGTTAGTAGCGTGACAGCAGAAAATGTTTAGAAGCAAGCCAATTGTACACTCTTCATTATTTGAGTCAGTCAAGACTCCCCTGCTTCTTCAATTAGTAGATCGTAATGGTGGCAATTGAGATAATGAGAATCTACTGAAACTTCAACCAGATCTCAGTGGTCTACTGAGAAAGTAGGTATGGGCCCAAGATTTTTGTGTGGACAACATTTTTCGAGAAAACACTGACATAGTGTACTCAAACACCTTGAGTCAGAGGCTCCTGTACTGTAATCAGTCAGCGTGTGCTATGCACATGGCAGCGTCTGGTTGGGCCATGCTGAGATTCTGAACTCAAGCCTCACCTGGAGCAAATGATTTGCTTCTGACAGTTTCTTCCCACAATGACGGCCTTCAGTGGAAAAAAGGCAAGAAGCTCACAGCATTTCATTCCCTACAGTGAAATTCAAGGCACTGCTGGGATTTGAACCCAGGATCTCCTGTTTACTAGACAGGCACTTTAACCAACTAAGCCACAGCGCCAAGAGACAGGAAAAAGTAGGACCACCACTGCCCTTGTCTGTCAGTTACGTATTTTACAACTCCAAGACCGTGGCTATGATCCTTGCCAGCCGTTGAAATTGGTCAACACGTCCTCTACACAACCGCTTCAAATTCTTTCTTCTCCATAAATATCCTTCTCCAGGCCACTGCTGTTCACCTCTGTCATGTTCACTGCCCAATGAAGAAGGTAGCTGTGTGGCTTCTAGCAAAGTCTTCAGTATTGAACTATTTTCTCGAGCAGAACTATTGTAATGCCTCCATGGCAGGAGCAAAGACACGTTGTGTGAGTGCCTAGCTGACACTTTTGCTCTTAACATACAAGGTCTACACCTACCATGCCTCCAGCAGACATGAAGGTTATTCTTGGCAAAAGATTCATCAGCATTAACAAGGTGCTGCTGGGATTCGGACCCAGGATCTCCTGTTTACAAGACAGGCGCTTTAACCAACTAAGCCACAGCACCCCCTGGTAAGAATTGCACCTCTTACTTCAGGGATTGTCCAAGTACTACAACTAGAAGCCTGACAGCAAAAAAATTTTAAATTCAAGCCGATTGTACACTCTTCATTATGTCAGTCAGTCAAGACTCCCCTGCTTCTTCACTCAGTGGATCGTGATGGTGGCAATTGAGATAATGAGAATCTGCTGAAACTTCAGCCAGATTTCAGTGATCTACTACTTAAGGAAAGTAAGGTATGGGCCCAAGACTATTGTGGGGACAACATTTTTCGAGAAAACACTGACATAGTGTACTCACACGCCTTGAGTCATAGACTCCTGTACTGTAATCAGTCAGCGTCTGCTATGCACATGGCAGCGTCTGGTTGGGCCATGCGGAGATTCAGAACTAAAGCCTCACCTGGAGCAAATGATTTGCTTCTGACAGCTTCTTCCCACAATGACTGCCTTCAGTGGAAAAAATGCAGAAACCTCACAGCATCTCATTCCCTACAGTGAAACTCAAGGCACTGCTGGGATTTGAACCCAGGATCTCCTGTTTACTAGACAGGCACTTTAACCAACTAAGCCACAGCGCCAAGAGACAGGAAAAAGTAGGACCACCACTGCCCTTGTCTGTCAGTTACGTATTTTACAACTCCAAGACTATGGCTATGATCCTTGCCAGTCGTTGAAATTAGTCAACACGTCCTCTACACAACCGCTTCAAATTCTTTCTTCTCCATAACTTTCTTTCTCCAGGCCACTGCTGTTCACCTCTGTCATGTTCACTGCCCAATGAAGAAGGTAGCTGTGTGGCTTCTAGCAAACACTTCAGTATTGAACTATTTTCTCGAGCAGCACTATTGCAATGCCTCCATGGCGTGAGCAAAGACATGTTGTGCGAGGGCCTAGCTGACACTTTTGCTCTTAACATACAAGGTCTACACTTACCATGCCTCCAGCAGACATGACGGTTGTTCTTGGCAAAAGATTCATCAATATTAACAAGGTGCTGCTGGGATTTGGACCCAGGATCTCCTATTTACAAGACAGGTGCTTTAAACCACTAAGCCACAGCACCCACTATTAAAAGCTGAAACTCACATTTCAGGGATTATCAAACTACTAAAGTTAGTAGCGTGAAAGCAGAAAATGTTTAGAAGCAAGCCAATTGTACGCTCTTCATTATTTGAGTCAGTCAAGACTCCCCTGCTTCTTCAATTAGTAGATCGTAATGGTGGCAATTGAGATAATGAGAATCTGCTGAAACTTCAACCAGATCTCAGTGGTCTACTGAGAAAGTAGGTATGGGCCCAAGATTTTTGTGTGGACAACATTTTTCGAGAAAACACTGACATAGTGTACTCAAACACCTTGAGTCAGAGGCTCCTGTACTGTAATCAGTCAGCGTGTGCTATGCACATGGCAGCGTCTGGTTGGGCCATGCTGAGATTCTGAACTCAAGCCTCACCTGGAGCAAATGATTTGCTTCTGACAGTTTCTTCCCACAATGACGGCCTTCAGTGGGAAAAAGGCAAGAAGCTCACAGCATTTCATTCCCTACAGTGAAATTCAAGGCACTGCTGGGATTTGAACCCAGGATCTCCTGTTTACTAGACAGGCACTTTAACCAACTGAGCCACAGCGCCAAGAGACAGGAAAAAGCAGGACCACCACTGCCCTTGTCTGTCAGTTACGTATTTTACAACTCCAAGACCGTGGCTATGATCCTTGCCAGCCGTTGAAATTGGTCAACACGTCCTCTACACAACCGCTTCAAATTCTTTCTTCTCCATAACTTTCTTTCTCCAGGCCACTGCTGTTCACGTCTGTCATGTTCACTGCCCAATAAAGAAGGTAGCCGTGTGGCTTCTTGCAAACACTTCAGTATTGAACTATTTTCTCGAGCAGCACTATTGTAATGCCTCCTTGGCGTGAGCAAAGACATGTTGTGCGAGTGCCTAGCTGACACTTTCGCTCTTAACATACAAGGTCTACACTTACCATTCCTCCAACAGACATGACGGTTGTTCTTGGCAAAAGATTCATCAACATTAACAAGGTGCTGTTGGGATTTGGACCCAGGATCTCCTGTTTACAAGACAGGCGCATTAAACCACTAAGCCACAGCACCCACTATTAAAAGTTGAAACTCACATTTCCGGGATTATCAAACTACTAAAGTTAGTAGCGTGACAGCAGAAAATGTTTAGAAGCAAGCCAATTGTACACTCTTCATTATTTGAGTCAGTCAAGACTCCCCTGCTTCTTCAATTAGTAGATCGTAATGGTGGCAATTGAGATAATGAGAATCTGCTGAAACTTCAACCAGATCTCAGTGGTCTACTACTTAAGGAAAGTAGGTATGGGCCCAAGATTTTTGTGTGGACAACATTTTTCGAGAAAACACTGACATAGTGTACTCAAACACCTTGAGTCAGAGGCTCCTGTACTGTAATCAGTCAGCGTGTGCTATGCACATGGCAGCGTCTGGTTGGACCATTCTGAGATTCTGAACTCAAGCCTCACCTGGAGCAAATGATTTGCTTCTGACAGTTTCTTCCCACAATGACGGCCTTCAGTGGAAAGAAGGCAAGAAGCTCACAGCATTTCATTTCCTACAGTGAAATTCAAGGCACTGCTGGGATTTGAACCCAGGATCTCCTGTTTACTAGACAGGCACTATAACCAACTAAGCCACAGCACCAAGAGACAGGAAAAAGTAGGACCACCACTGCCCTTGTCTGTCAGTTACGTATTTCACAATTACATGATCGTGGTTATGATCCTTGCCAACCGTTGAAATTGGTCAACACTTCCTCTACACAACCGCTTCAAATTCTTTCTTCTCCATAACTATCCTTCTCCAGGCCACTGCTGTTCACCTCTGTCATGTTCACTGCCCAATGAAGAAGGTAGCTGTGTGGCTTCTAGCAAAGTCTTCAGTATTGAACTATTTTCTCGAGCAGAACTATTGTAATGCCTCCATGGCAGGAGCAAAGACACGTTGTGTGAGTGCCTAGCTGACACTTTTGCTCTTAACATACAAGGTCTACACCTACCATGCCTCCAGCAGACATGAAGGTTATTCTTGGCAAAAGATTCATCAGCATTAACAAGGTGCTGCTGGGATTCAGACCCAGGATCTCCTGTTTACAAGACAGGCGCTTTAACCAACTAAGCCACAGCACCCCCTGGTAAGAATTGTGTCTCTTACTTCAGGGATTGTCCAAGTACTACAACTAGTAGCCTGACAGCAAAAAAATTTTAAATTCAAGCCGATTGTACACTCTTCATTATGTCAGTCAGTCAAGACTCCCCTGCTTCTTCACTCAGTGGATCGTGATGGTGGCAATTGAGATAATGAGAATCTGCTGAAACTTCAGCCAGATTTCAGTGATCTACTACTTAAGGAAAGTAAGGTATGGGCCCAAGACTATTGTGGGGACAACATTTTTCGAGAAAACACTGACATAGTGTACTCACACGCCTTGAGTCATAGACTCCTGTACTGTAATCAGTCAGCGTCTGCTATGCACATGGCAGCGTCTGGTTGGGCCATGCGGAGATTCAGAACTAAAGCCTCACCTGGAGCAAATGATTTGCTTCTGACAGCTTCTTCCCACAATGACTGCCTTCAGTGGAAAAAATGCAGAAACCTCACAGCATCTCATTCCCTACAGTGAAACTCAAGGCACTGCTGGGATTTGAACCCAGGATCTCCTGTTTACTAGACAGGCACTTTAACCAACTAAGCCACAGCGCCAAGAGACAGGAAAAAGTAGGACCACCACTGCCCTTGTCTGTCAGTTACGTATTTTACAACTCCAAGACTATGGCTATGATCCTTGCCAGTCGTTGAAATTAGTCAACACGTCCTCTACACAACCGCTTCAAATTCTTTCTTCTCCATAACTTTCTTTCTCCAGGCCACTGCTGTTCACCTCTGTCATGTTCACTGCCCAATGAAGAAGGTAGCTGTGTGGCTTCTAGCAAACACTTCAGTATTGAACTATTTTCTCGAGCAGCACTATTGCAATGCCTCCATGGCGTGAGCAAAGACATGTTGTGCGAGGGCCTAGCTGACACTTTTGCTCTTAACATACAAGGTCTACACTTACCATGCCTCCAGCAGACATGACGGTTGTTCTTGGCAAAAGATTCATCAATATTAACAAGGTGCTGCTGGGATTTGGACACAGGATCTCCTGTTTACGAGACAGGCGCTTTAATCCACTAAGCCACAGCACCCACTATTAAAAGTTGAAACTCACATTTCAGGGATTATCAAACTACTAAAGTTAGTAGCGTGACAGCAGAAAATGTTTAGAAGCAAGCCAATTGTACACTCTTCATTATTTGAGTCAGTCAAGACTCCCCTGCTTCTTCAATTAGTAGATCGTAATGGTGGCAATTGAGATAATGAGAATCTGCTGAAACTTCAACCAGATCTCAGTGGTCTACTGAGAAAGTAGGTAAGGGCCCAAGATTTTTGTGTGGACAACATTTCTCGAGAAAACACTGACATAGTGTACTCAAACACCTTGAGTCAGAGGCTCCTGTACTGTAATCAGTCAGCGTGTGCTATGCACATGGCAGCGTCTGGTTGGGCCATGCGGAGATTCAGAACTAAAGCCTCACCTGGAGCAAATGATTTGCTTCTGACAGCTTCTTCCCACAATGACTGCCTTCAGTGGAAAAAATGCAGAAACCTCACAGCATCTCATTCCCTACAGTGAAACTCAAGGCACTGCTGGGATTTGAACCCAGGATCTCCTGTTTACTAGACAGGCACTTTAACCAACTATGCCACAGTGCCAAGAGACAGGAAAAAGTAGGACCACCACTGCCCTTGTCTGTCAGTTACGTATTTTACAACTCCAAGACTATGGCTATGATCCTTGCCAGTCGTTGAAATTAGTCAACACGTCCTCTACACAACCGCTTCAAATTCTTTCTTCTCCATAACTTTCTTTCTCCAGGCCACTGCTGTTCACCTCTGTCATGTTCACTGCCGAACGAAGAAGGTAGCTGTGTGGCTTCTAGCAAACACTTCAGTATTGAACTATTTTCTCGAGCAGCACTATTGCAATAGCTCCATGGCGTGAGCAAAGACATGTTGTGCGAGTGCCTAGCTGACACTTTTGCTCTTAACATACAAGGTCTACACTTACCATGCCTCCAGCAGACATGACGGTTGTTCTTGGCAAAAGATTCATCAATATTAACAAGGTGCTGCTGGGATTTGGACCCAGGACCTCCTGTTTACGAGACAGGCGCTTTAAACCACTAAGCCACAGCACCCACTATTAAAAGTTGAAACTCACATTTCAGGGATTATCAAACTACTAAAGTTAGTAGCGTGACAGCAGAAAATGTTTAGAAGCAAGCCAATTGTACACTCTTCATTATTTGAGTCAGTCAAGACTCCCCTGCTTCTTCAATTAGTAGATCGTAATGGTGGCAATTGAGATAATGAGAATCTGCTGAAACTTCAACCAGATCTCAGTGGTCTACTGAGAAAGTAGGTATGGGCCCAAGATTTTTGTGTGGACAACATTTTTCGAGAAAACACTGACATAGTGTACTCAAACACCTTGAGTCAGAGGCTCCTGTACTGTAATCAGTCAGCGTGTGCTATGCACATGGCAGCGTCTGGTTGGGCCATGCTGAGATTCAGAACTAAAGCCTCACCTGGAGCAAATGATTTGCTTCTGACAGTTTCTTCCCACAATGACGGCCTTCAGTGGAAAAATGGCAAGAAGCTCACAGCATTTCATTTCCTACAGTGAAATTCAAGGCACTGCTGGGATTTGAACCCAGGATCTCCTGTTTACTAGACAAGCACTTTAACCAACTGAGCCACAGCACCAAGAGACAGGGAAAAGTAGGACCACCACTACCCTTGTCTGTCAGTTACGTATTTCACAATTACATGATCGTGGCTATGATCCTTGCCAACCGTTGAAATTGGTCAACACTTCCTCTACACAACCGCTTCAAATTCTTTCTTCTCCATAACTATCCTTCTCCAGGCCACTGCTGTTCACCTCTGTCATGTTCACTGCCCAATGAAGAAGGTAGCTGTGTGGCTTCTAGCAAAGTCTTCAGTATTGAACTATTTTCTCGAGCAGAACTATTGTAATGCCTCCATGGCAGGAGCAAAGACACGTTGTGCGAGTGCCTAGCTGACACTTTTGCTCTTAACATACAAGGTCTACACCTACCATGCCTCCAGCAGACATGAAGGTTATTCTTGGCAAAAGATTCATCAGCATTAACAAGGTGCTGGGGGGATTCGGACCCAGGATCTCCTGTTTACAAGACAGGAGCTTTAACCAACTAAGCCACAGCACCCCCTGGTAAGAATTGCACCTCTTACTTCAGGGATAGAGAGGTTAGGTGGTACCTTGGGCGGGGCCTATTTTGTGGGAGGAGCTTAAAGCTCTGTCCCATCTGTGACGTCATAAGCGGGAGGTGGGCGTATCCTCTGTTCTGATTGGTCGGGGGGAGGGGGTTTTGGCCAAATGGTATACATGCTTATGCCACGTGTTGCCGATAGGGGGTCGTATGGTTTGGGGGGTTGTTAAACTTTAATACAATAAAATACATTACATGTATTTTATTAATGTGTTATTTTTAACAACGTTTTTAAGGAATAATAAAACATATAGCAGGATGAACGTAAGCTAGGGCAAAACTTTAGTGATACATTTAAAAGAAAGAAAAGTAGGCATATTTTAAACAAGTAGAGACATGCCCCAAGCGAAACACCGTATTTTTAAACAAACGACACGTCCCAAACTTTTAACTTTTAAACAAGCCCAAAAGAGCAAATGCGAAACAAGCACAAGCATTTTAAAACCCATTACATTTAACCAACGTATTTAAAGAAGAACAAGAAAACCTTTTAGCGATGTTTACCATTGTTAGGTTGATTAAAACATTTAACCAGCAAACATCTTAGCCCCACAGCTTGCCCCGTGTGCGGCCGGCCAGTTCAAACTTCCGCGTCAAATGGCCGATCGCTGGGGGGAAGGGGAGGGGCGTAAACACACGTTCAAAATCGCCGGCGGAGGCGGGAATTGTAAACGCAAGCCCTTGTCCCTTAATTGTGTGAACACGCCATCATACTGACAGAATGCGCATTAACTCTATTTGTTAATCTGACTTATTTGTAAGCAGCATAAAATGATCTATTTCTAATTAAAATAAAAGTCGGACTCTAGCACCACAGGTCCCGACTGTTTAGCAACATTGAGCTAATTTCATCAACGGACGACTAATCACAAGGAATAATAGAATTATCCGCTCCCAGGCTATTAGACATATGGTGTAGTCATAAAAATCGCTGATGTTTACACGAATCCATGCATCAAACAAAGAATAATGGTTCGTAAGACAACCATTTCAAAATGGTAACAACAAACGGATCGAACGCTATTTCAAATATTTCAACGCACCTGTTGAAGCCTAGGTCGGAATAGACCGGTCATCCGTTCCCAGGCAATTATCCATTTGCCGTAATGTCATAAAACGTCGCTAATGTTTTTCCCGAAACCGCACAGCAAACAAAGAATATTGATTGGTAAACCAGATGCCAAGTATACCCCCACCAACCTGGGCGATGGCTATGCTGAAACCGGTGGGGTTCGTACGGCGTACGAATTTGCTGGTTGTTTTTTTCACGGGTGCCCAGAATGCTTTGATTCACACGAAGTGAATCCTGTAACAAAACTGCGTTTTGGGGACATGCATCAACAGTTTCAGGACAAAATCTTTGCCCTTAAAAACACATACAACCTCAATGTATATGTTATTTGGGAGCACCAGTGGAATAAATTGAAGGCTGAAAAGGCTGATGTGCAGGCATTCTTGAGAGAATTTGACTTTCCAGACCGCATCGATCCTCGGGATGCTCTGTTTGGTGGCAGAACTAACGCTCTACAACTGCACTATAAAGCGCAGAGTGATGAGCGCATAGATTACTACGACTTTACTAGCCTTTACCCCTCAGTCAACAAGTTTAAGGAGTACCCTGTAGGCCACCCTGTAATCATTTACAATGATTTTGACAGCATCGAAAACTATTTTGGGGTGATCAAAGCCAAAGTTTACCCACCGAGAGGACTTTACCTACCGGTTCTGCCTTACAGATGCGGTGGTAAACTCATGTTCACACTTTGCAGAACATGCTGTGAAGCCGAGAGGCAGGGGGTCTGTAATCATTCAGATGAACAGAGAGCTCTGATCGGTACGTGGTGCAGTGTCGAAATCAACAAGGCTGTTGAAAAGGGCTACAAAGTCGTAAAGGTTTTTGAGGTCTGGCATTTCCCCGACCGGACAGACACACTTTTTGCTGGCTATATTAATAATCATTTAAAGGGAAAACAGGAGGCTTCCGGCTATCCCTCTTGGGCAAAGACTGCTGAGGATAAAGAGAGATACATTCAGACTTACTTTGAGAAGGAGGGCATCCGTTTGAACCCTGAGAACATCGGGGTTAACAAAGTGAAACGCCAAATTTCCAAATTGTTTCTAAACAGTCTTTGGGGAAAGTTTGGTCAGAGAATAAATCAGGCGAGCACGACTCTCATCAAAGATCCCGATGAGTTTCTCACCTTCCTTTTTTCAAAGCTGGTCAATGTGTCTCACTTTTCCTTCCTGAATGACAATGTGGCCATGGTCCAATGGCGTCACATAAAGATGGCCACTAGCATGCCGCGGCATGTCAATGTTTTTATTGCCGCTTTCACTACAGCTTATGCCAGGCTTGAGCTGTACAATCTCATGGACCGCTTGGGACGGCGCACGCTGTATCATGATACAGACTCTATCATTTTTGTCAGCAAACCGGGTGACTGGGCGCCCCCTCTGGGCGATTTTCTCGGTGAACTAACAAGCGAGCTGGACCCAGATGATCACATTGTGGAATTTGTCTCAGGGGGACCCAAAACTTATGGGTACAGAACGGCAAAGGGCAAAACGAGCATGAAAGTGAAGGGGATCACGTTGCATAACACCAATTCAAAAGTTGTCAATATTGCATCTCTGACAGGATTGGTTCAGGACTATGTGAGTAACCCACGTGACACCCCTAGAGAGATCAGGACATCCACGCAGCAGATTGTGCGGGATAAAAGGGGTTTCCATTTAAAAAATAAGACAGTCAGCAAGTGTTTCAAGGTCGTGTACACTAAGCGGCAGCTTCAGTCTGACTACACGACCTTACCTTATGGCTACTAGTGAAGGGTTCGACAATAGACTTCAGCATCCGTTCTCTTGTATTATATCGGGACCTAGTAACTCTGGCAAGTCATATTTCATTAAAAGACTGTTGGACAATGTGGATTGTACATTATCCAGAGTTCCTGAAAATGTTGTATGGTGCTATTCTTGCTGGCAACCGCTGTATGATGAATTGCTGTGCAAAATAAAGAACATTAAATTTGTGGAAGGAATTCCGGAGTCTCTGTGTGACGATGAACTTTTGCCTCCAAATAAAATCAACCTAATCATCATTGACGATCTAATGGAAAAAGCCTGCGACAATAACGAAGTCGAAAAAGCTTTCACCAAGTATACGCATCACAGAAATCTGAGTGTTATTTATCTGGTGCAGAATCTCTTCTTCCAAGGTAAGAAAAGTCGGACAATCAATCTGAACGCCAATTACATCGTATTATTTAAAAACCCCAGAGATAAATTACAGACGAGCGTACTTGCACGTCAGATGTACCCGCGGCATTCAAAGTTTTTTCTAGAAGCTTTCGAAGACGCCACAAAAGCCCCTTACGGGCACCTGCTCGTGGATTTAAAAGCCGTGACACCCGAGGACTACAGACTCAGATCTGGTTTACTTCGACCGGAGACGCCTGTTGCTTACGTTCTCAAGAAAAAATATTAACGATGTCGGCTCGTATAAAAAGAAACTGGAGTGCCCTGAAAGCTTTATTTGACAGTAACGCCAGACAGAGAAAGAAAATTTTAAATACGGCCTCGCCGGGTTTGCTGAACACTCTTTGTGAAATAGCTTTGAACGTACTGTGCGGTAACATCCCGCTAACCAAATCACAGACTGCAAGACTTAAAAAGCAAAAAAGCGGTATTAAACTACTTGCGAGCAAACGGGCATCGTTAAAAAGAAAGAAGAAGGCTATTAACCAGACCGGTGGGGGGTTCATTCTCCCACTTTTAAGCATCGCCATACCGTTTCTCACCAGTCTTTTTCATCGGGGTTAAGAAAATGGATTACGCTAGGAAAATGTATCTGGTCCCGAAGTCACAACTTGAAAAACTGCATGATGCCACAGCTCCTAAAGATACAATAAGGCAGACTGCCGAAAGCGAGCTGGACATTGCAATACGCAACATTTTATCAAGAACTGATGTTGCTGATCACGAAAAGGTCCGCTTGTATACAGAGGTGTTACAGAGATATTTGAATCTGGCCAGGCAAGGTGATAATGAGCCGTTATCTTTGACACTTCCCACTGAAGCGACGGCACGCGACACTGAAGAAACAGCACGCGCCACTGTTGATGCTGGGGACACAGTCATAGATGATGTTATTAAAAATGCAGCACCGCGTAACAAGAAAAAGGTTGAATATATGATGGGTAAAATGCCTGAAAACTCTGCCGTCACCGCGTGGAACCCGCGCGGGGAGTTTGTTTTTAATGGAAAGACTATCGCGGGGTCGCACATGCTCGATTTGCTTAAAAACATTACCAACCCTCGTAATGTGGGCGATGAGAGAAGACCTGTGGGATGGGGCGAGTTTCTACAAGGACTGGCAAGGCTCAACATGCCTTGCTCCCTCATACCTAACCAAGATGTCTGCCGTCTCATAGAAGCGATCAAGAATCCCACCGATGTGTCGCGTGACAGTACCCCCAAACGTTTTTGTCATTCTCCACGGACCCGTAGCACCCCACGGAAATTCTTAAAACCAGACTGGCTTATGTTTTAAAAATGTTTTTGTGCTTACTTAATAAAAACACTGAAACGTGATATTTTGTCTTTGTGGTTTTTATTTAACATGCCGTCTTTTCAAAGCCTTACAACAACATCTCACCGTTTGCATTCTGGTAAACACATTTTTCACACGATTGGTGTATTTAAATTTAGAAACAAAATGAGAAACCATGGCATCGTTCTTTTTAAAATCATTGCTATAAAACGATAGAATTTTAGAAAAAGAATAGCCTCTACAGCGGTTAATTAAATAAAAAAGGCAATGTTGGCCGCACGTCACGCTGAGATCGTCTTGAAGCTGCTTTGCGTTGTAAACAAGCCGGTCACAGTTCCTCGTCATGAATGTCTTTATGATTCTCGGAAAGTTGGAGTGATCAGGTGGATTCCCGTACGAGTCGAAAAACTCTGCGGAGCTGTCATTGTTAATAAAGAGCGCCAGCCAGTGTTCTCCGGGGGCAGAACTAGGATGTGTATTGACGATGAAGATTGCGGGTAATTTATCAAGCTTTACTTTTTCCAGCTCATCACAAGCTAAAACACCATAAAAATGTCTCGCGGTCCATCGGTTTCTACTAAGGATATTAGATAGCTCCAGGGTATTCATGACTAGTAGTAATCGTACAGCACGTTTCTCCTTTGGTTAATCTCGATTATATTGTCGAAGGTCGCATAAACTATCAGTGTGACAGTCCTGGCCAGAGGTTGACGGAATCTCATCTCTAGGCGCATGTTTCCGCTTTTAACCATAGAGAGGTGTTGATTGCATCCTTCGTCCGGTGACAAGTTAAAGGCGTACAAAGTGTAGCCGCTTATGTATTCGTTTCTGTCAACAGCTACAGGATCGTTTTTCAAATGCCTCCCCGTGGCCAGAACCAAGCTGTAATACTCACGGGCAATATTACCCCTGTTAAAATCAGGCTGAAACGGTTTTGCAGGGAATTGCTGACCGTCGACATAAAGCGCTACAAATTCAGCATCGTAATGTTGAAAATTGAAAGGGTTTCGATCGTACGCCCCCATAAAGCCCATGTTGTCCACTAGCCCGATGACAACGGTTTTAGGCAACTGGCCTAGAAACAGATTTTCTTGCGCGCAGACCCGGCTGCCTGCAGCAACGCTGAATGTTTTCATGCAGACTCTCTCGATCGGGTATTTCGCATTGGCTGACAGCAAGGCGCTGGCGTGCCCCAGTTTGACAGCCGTCGAAACAGAAACTTTCTTAACAAACAGGGAAGCCGATACGATTTTGAGCGAGTACTGTTCAGCATCTCCGCTCATGAGGCAAAACTCATCTTTGTTTCGAACCATTTTAATTTTGACATCGACCCCATTTAGCATTAACCTCTCTTGAAAAAATATGTCAGAGTGTAGGGGGCCAATCAAATCGAAAACGCCGCTTCTTGCTGAAAATGCTGCTCTTTTCTCTAAGCCCTTGTTATCGCCATCAGGGTCTGTATCTTCCATTGCACCAGAACTGTCTTTATAAAACAGCCCGCAGGTAAACTGCCTGGATAGCGTTCCGGCGCTGTAATTAAGCAGGCACTCTATCATGGCTCTGTAAGGGTACGTATTGCTAGACTGGCTTACTAGCCTGTCACCCAAGGATACGTCCACCTGTGAGAAAATTGAGGCGATAGGGTAATTTATGACCCCCACCTTCGCGGCTGGGTCAATGTTTGTCCCATTAGCTTTTGTGATTCGGCACCGCAGGTGCAGTGTATGTTGTGTGTATGGCACTGCAAAAATATCCAATTCTGATTTCATGCACTCCTCTGACAGGCTGTGTATGAGGGCCATAGTTTTAGAAAATGTATCTTCTTCTCTGTACTTTTGTAGACACCTTCTTCTTCTCTCGCTTCTTTTTGCCTACTGAGCTTCTCTTGGTCGGCACCTTGCGTTTTTTAGACGCTGTAATTCGAGCCCCGGGGGGTCTTTGACGCTTACCACGTGCCAACACCACGAGCCCAGAGCCCTCTTGCTGTCGTGTTGTTAATTGCCCCGTAATCGCACCGGAAATTACATCCTTTGCAATATTTTGCGCCGCCGATTTTAAATGCGGCTTCGCCATATTGAAAGTCCTTTTCAGAAATGGTACGGCCATTCTCAGGAGCCCTCGAAAAAGGCCCCCCCGACCCCCTCCGTACATGACGGGTGCTCCGTTGTATCCGGGGAGTCCGTTACCAGCTTGGTTTCTGTAGTATTCCACATATCTATGTGGATCTGAAAAACCGTCAGCGCTGTACATTATTGGGGGTAGTGCTTAACCGGCCTGAAATGCAGCTTCACGATCGTTTTTCCGTACCGGAAGGGTATCGCCTTGTTCTGGTCAGACTTTAACTCGATGACTATATTATCAATGTGATTCTTGCAGAGCGACACGTAATGGATCCTGTCGTACGATATTGTGACCATCGAGTTGTGAGTCCCCGTAATATGTACCCCCCGTAATAGAGGCACGAAACTGTCACCCACTCTTTGGTGCTCGACAATGTCTGAATATACGTAAATTGTGTAAAATCCGGCGCATATGTCTGCTGGATTCGGAGCCGCTGATCTATCACCGATCTTTTGAAATACATCAGGAACAAAACCCAGCATCCTTGCAAGGTTACCTTTCGTTTTTAAAGCCATGTGTGGTGGTCCAACCATATACACTTTGTTTTTTATCGCTCCATAGTCAAGTTTTAGTTTTGACATTCCTAGAGCATCGTTAACTTCACCGATTAGGTTTTTAGTATCTCTGTAATGCCCCGCTTTTAGCTTGTATTACAGGATTGGTGGTATTGACGCCCCTCCGGCCACGTAAAATAATGTGTCTTCTTCCACCAACGTATCCCACGTTCGCGGGTAGTGGATTTCCGCTAATCATACTTCCCATTTACCGTTCAGATCGATCGGCTTGGCTAGTTTTGTCGTGTAGCTTGATATGGCATTGTGTGGGAAAACATCCATAGATGCGTTGCTTGGGAGCGTAACATAAAAACCGCTTTCCTCCTCCATGACTGCTTTTGATGTTAATGCACGCCACAGGCACGTGCCACCCCAGTTATATGTCGACTACTTGGCTAGCGGGGACCCAGCTGTTAAATTTGTCGGGCCACCCCAGCCATTTCACTAAAAACATTTTTTTGCCCCTCTGCGTTTTTTCCGCGACGATTTTCTCAACTTTGAAGTTTTTGTCTTTGTCTATTCTGATCTTTTGTAGCTCTTCTGCATAAAATGTGCCGTCTATAATCTCCTCATCATAATCTTTTATCCTGTACACCGGTGGTGATGTAGGCAGACGTTCGGTGACTGTGAAATACTCGTCCGTAAAAGTTTGCTCATATCCTTTGGTAAATTTCCCCCGTGCTTTCGACACCCTGACCAAACTTATAACGACGCTTTTCAGCTGCACCAGGCGTCACGCCATATATGTTGTTGAAAACCTGTCCAGCATTCTCCGCATTCACCTCAACCGGCTTCATTTTAATGGTGCTATGGCAGGTGTTATTGTAAGCACTCGCCAGATCTTGTACAATGTCCACATACCTTCTTGTATTATAAGCCTGTCATGGATCCGGACGGCACGGGAACGGGAACGAGGCATGGTACACAAAGAAGGGGCGGACGACCCACTTGCGGCTCCAGCAAACAAAAAGGGGTTTATTAAACAAAACTGAAAACACTATAAACACAACTAAACCAAAAAGACCACAAGGGGTCAAAAACAGAAAGGGGATTAATCAAGACTAAATAACAAAAACTGAATGCACGCAGAACACTGACCATATCAAAAACCATCAACCTACAACAACCATAGACATAGCCATCAGAGACAAGACGCGACGCAATGAACCAGCGGGGAACAGAACACAGGCAGGAACTAATATACTATGGGGTAATGACTAACACAGGGCAGGTGAGGCTGATTAACAAAGACTAGGGAAACAGGACACAGGTGAAACCAATTAACTCAGACACTAACCATCAGGGAAACTAAACACTAACCAAGGAAGCATATAACAACACACGGAAGGTACATAGGTAATAACATAAGGCAGGGGAACAAGAAACAAAACCAAAACCAATTACTAAATCAGACACCAGGGTTTAACAAGCACAAAGGAAAAAACCAGGGAGCAAAATACAAAAACAGAGGAGGCGGGATTCGAACTCACAACAAGAGGGAACTTAGGACCGAGGGGCAAACAGACAGCACATGCTTAATACATTGAGCCACGAGACCAGACGAGTGACAGGGGAGAAACAAGGACTGACGTATGAACGGGATGACCAACACCACCTGCTGGTCAAACGGGGAAGGGGAACGGAAGGACCACAGCGGGGGGCTGACCCTGACAAAGCCGTAAAATAACGCCACATTCGTGTCTTTAAAGTGCGGTTAAATCTTTCTACTATGGATGCCTTAACATCATTACCGGTTGCAAAATGTATTATCCCGTGTTTCTCCGTAAGCTTATGAAACGATGTGTTAAAAAACTCTGTCCCTCGATCGGTTTGTAGCTTTTTGGGTATCCGGCCTTCAGAGAGAATGTTTTCAAACACTTTCTTTACCTCTGCACCTGTCTTGCTTTTAAGGCAGCGCACCCATGCGTATTTTGATAGAATATCTATACACGTCAACAGGTATTTAAAATCATCATTCTGGTCCGCGTAAGCCGACATATCCACCAAGTCAGCTTGCCATTGCGAATCGATATTAGTCACAAAGACTTTATCCCTTTTAAAGTTAAATCTGATCGGTTTATGTAATGTGTACGCATCTTCACCAGACAGCCATGTCGCAACTTGCTTCTTATCCACAGTATGTCCACTTTGGTCATTTATCTGTGACCTGTATAATCTATCGACACCACCAAATGAACCAGGGTTTGATGGCGTATAATAGACACGTTTCAAGTGCTTGTTATCCATCTTGAACCTCTATCAATAATGACACAATGTTTTCATGACTCAACTCATTTTATTTAGAAAAGCATGTAAAAATTGCCATCCAATCACATTTTGACAGACGTTTACACACCGGCCAGAGTCTGCTCGAACTTGTGCATATCACAGAAATCGCTAATTGCCCCATCTACAGCACACTCATAATCTTTCCCTTCAACATCGCGTTTCAGCTTGCGTAATTTTTCCCGTACATTAATTTCGGTTTTAAGTTCAGAAATTACTGCCTCGACTGCACCTTGGACTTTGACAGGTGGGGGGTGAGGGTGAAACATGGCCACCGCTTTTGTTATAATATGTTTAAACCATGGTCTATACAGTTTTTTCATCAGCTTTTCAAAATTGTTACAGAAATAAAACGCTTCAGGTTCATAGAGGCACGTGTGCCTCCGCTGGCTCGGGTGATTCACAGAACAGCCGATACAGTTCGCCTTCAAGTCATCTTCGATGATCAGATCCAGAATACAGGCCAGTGACCCTTTGATTATCTTCATAGCAGCATCGGTGATGCTCCCATCCACAGCATCCTCAGATAATGACAGTCCCGCAAAACGAGCGCTGAGCTCATCCATCGTCGGCAAAGGGGGCCTCGATGTGTCCTTTAGGTTGGAGGTCTCCTGCGGAGGGTGCTGTTGTGCTCCCGGCCACACAGCCCAGGTCGGGCTAGAAGGCGGTGGTGGCGGCAGGGGCCACTGCTGCAAGATCTGAGGAAGCGGTGGCGGGGCCTCCAGTCGCAGCCCAAAACCTGATGCCATCGCCGGTAGTGTGGCATCAGAAGAAAGCTGAGCGCGGACTTGTTGAGAAAACTCTGGCGGGGTGTCCAGTCGTAGCCCAAAAGTTATCGGGCGTAAAAATGATGGGCTACGCTGAAGGTTCGTGGCGGTGCCACCCTGGCGCAGGCCAGAAGGCGGTGCAGGCTCCAGTAGGGCGGCTTCAGGAGATGTCAGTTCGCTCACCATTGCTAGCTGGGAGATGTGTCTCGTCGTGAGTGCTTGCTCACAGGATGGCGGGGTTTTAATACGTTTTCAACATAGTCTTCTCTCATCTCATTGGTCGTCATCACCAGAAGTGGGCCGCCCACACTTTGTTCAAAATTTTTTCTCTAGTTTTATACAGATACATTCTTTATGCGAGAATATGCTGCTCAGTGCTCCGTGCTTGCGCTGTCTCGACGGCTTGCGTGGAGCCCAAGTCGGGTTTAGCAGTACCAAGTTACGGGTAGGTGTCGTCGTCAAAGTCATTGCAAGCTCTGTCTGTATGATATCGGAAACAATTTGTCCTTCGGTCGCCATTTTTGCCACCGATTTGACAGCGATGCTGCTATTTAAGTGTCTCTACGTGAAGAGCGAGAGAGAGAGAGCCCAGAAAAGGGTTTACCTCGGTGGGGTTCGAACCCACGTGGACGTACGTCCATTGGTTCAACCGCCGCCATTTTGAACGTGTGTTTATGCCCCTCCCCTTCCCCCCAGCGATCGGCCATTTGACGCAGAAGTTTGAACTGGCCGGCCGCACACGGGGCAAGATGTTTGCTGGTTAAATGTTTTATTCAACCTAACAATGGTAAACATCGCTAAAAGGTTTTCTTGTTCTTCTTTAAATACGTTGGTTAAATGTAATGGGTTTTAAAATGCTTGTGCTTGTTTCGCATTTGCTCTTTTGGGCTTGTTTAAAAGTTAAAAGTTTGGGACGTGTCGTTTGTTTAAAAATACGGTGTTTCGCTTGGGGCATGTCTCTACTTGTTTAAAATATGCCTACTTTTCTTTCTTTTAAATGTATCACTAAAGTTTTGCCCTAGCTTACGTTCATCCTGCTATATGTTTTATTATTCCTTAAAAACGTTGTTAAAAATAACACATTAATAAAATACATGTAATGTATTTTATTGTATTAAAGTTTAACAACCCCCCAAACCATACGACCCCCTATCGGCAACACGTGGCATAAGCATGTATACCATTTGGCCAAAACCCCCTCCCCCCGACCAATCAGAACAGAGGATACGCCCACCTCCCGCTTATGACGTCACAGATGGGACAGAGCTTTAAGCTCCTCCCACAAAATAGGCCCCGCCCAAGGTACCACCTAACCTCTCTAGGGATTGTCCAAGTACTACAACTAGTAGCCTGACAGCAAAAAATTTTTAGATTCAAGCCGATTGTACACTCTTCATTATGTCAGTCAGTCAAGACTCCCCTGCTTCTTCACTCAGTGGATCGTGATGGTGGCAATTGAGATAATGAGAATCTACTGAAACTTCAGCCAGATTTCAGTGATCTACTACTTAAGGAAAGTAAGGTATGGGCCCAAGACTATTGTGTGGACAACATTTTTCGAGAAAACACTGACATAGTGTACTCACACGCCTTGAGTCATAGACTCCTGTACTGTAATCAGTCAGCGTCTGCTATGCACATGGCAGCGTCTGGTTGGGCCATGCTGAGATTCTGAACTAAAGCCTCACCTGGAGCAAATGATTTGCTTCTGACAGCTTCTTCCCACAATGACTGCCTTCAGTGGAAAAAGTGCAGAAACCTCACAGCATCTCATTCCCTACAGTGAAACTCAAGGCACTGCTGGGATTTAAACCCTGGATCTCCTGTTTACTAGACAGGCACTTTAACCAACTAAGCCACAGCGCCAAGAGACAGGAAAAAGTGGGACCACCAATACCCTTGTCTGTCAGTTACGTATTTTACAACTCCAAGACCGTGGCTATGATCCTTGCCAGCCGTTGAAATTGGTCAACACGTCCTCTACACAACCGCTTCAAATTCATTTTTCTCCATAACTTTCTTTCTCCTGGCCACTGCTGTTCACCTCTGTCATGTTCACTGCCCAATGAAGAAGGTAGCTGTGTGGCTTCTAGCAAACACTTCAGTATTGAACTATTTTCTCGAGCAGCACTATTGTAATGCCTCCATGGCGTGAGCAAATACATGTTGTGCGAGTGCCTAGCTGACACTTTTGCTCTTAACATACAAGGTCTACACTTACCATGCCTCCAGCAGACATGACGGTTGTTCTTGGCAAAAGATTCATCAACATTAACAAGGTGCTGTTGGGATTTGGACCCAGGATCTCCTGTTTACGAGACAGGCGCTTTAAACCACTAAGCCACAGCACCCACTATTAAAAGTTGCAACTCACATTTCAGGGATTATCAAACTACTAAAGTTAGTAGCCTGACAGCAGAAAATGTTTAGAACCAAGCCAATTGTACACTCTTCATTATTTGAGTCAGTCAAGACTCCCCTGCCTCTTCAATTAGTAGATCGTAATGGTGGCAATTGAGATAATGAGAATCTGCTGAAACTTCAACCAGATCTCAGTAGTCTACTACTTAAGGAAAGTAAGGTATGGGCCCAAGATTTTTGTGTGGACAACATTTTTCGAGAAAACACTGACATAGTGTTCTAACACACCTTGAGTCAGAGGCTCCTGTACTGTAATCAGTCAGCGTCTGCTATGCACATGGCAGCGTCTGGTTGGGCCATGCTGAGATTCTGAACTCAAGCCTCACCTGGAGCAAATGATTTGCTTCTGACAGTTTCTTCCCACAATGACGGCCTTCAGTGGAAAAAAGGCAAGAAGCTCGCAGCATTTCATTTCCTACAGTGAAATTCAAGGCACTGCTGGGATTTGAACCCAGGATCTCCTGTTTACTAGACAGGCACTATAACCAACTAAGCCACAGCACCAAGAGACAGGAAAAAGTGGGACCACCACTACCCTTGTCTGTCAGTTACGTATTTCACAATTACATGATCGTGGCTATGATCCTTGCCAACCGTTGAAATTGGTCAACACTTCCTCTACACAACCGCTTCAAATTCTTTCTTCTCCATAACTATCCTTCTCCAGGCCACTGCTGTTCACCTCTGTCATGTTCACTGCCCAACGAAGAAGGTAGCTGTGTGGCTTCTAGCAAACTCTTCAGTAGTGAACTATTTTCTCGAGCAGAACTATTGTAATGCCTCCATGGCAGGAGCAAAGACACGTTGTGCGAGTGCCTAGCTGACACTTTTGCTCTTAACATACAAGGTCTACACTTACCATGCCTCCAGCAGACATGAAGGTTATTCTTGGCAAAAGATTCATCAGCATTAACAAGGTGTTGCTGGGATTCGGACCCAGGATCTCCTGTTTACAAGACAGGTGCTTTAACCAACTAAGCCACAGCACCCCCTGGTAAGAATTGCACCTCTTACTTCAGGGATTGTCCAAGTACTACAACTAGTAGCCTGACAGCATAAAATTTTTAGATTCAAGCCGATTGTACACTCTTCATTATGTCAGTCAGTCAAGACTCCCCTGCTTCTTCACTCAGTGGATCATGATGGTGGCAATTGAGATAATGAGAATCTGCTGAAATTTCAGCCAGATTTCAGTGGTCTACTACTTAAGGAAAGTAAGGTATGGGCCCAAGACTATTGTGTGGACAACATTTTTCGAGAAAACACTGACATAGTGTACTCACACGCCTTGAGTCATAGAATCCTGTACTGTAATCAGTCAGCGTCTGCTATGCAAATGGCAGTGACTGGTTCAGCCATGCGGAGATTCTGAACTAAAGCCTCACCTGGAGCAAATGATTTGCTTCTGACAGCTTCTTCCCACAATGACTGCCTTCAGTGGAAAAATTGCAGAAACCACACAGCATCTCATTCCCTACAGTGAAACGCAAGGCACTGCTGGGATTTGAACCCAGGATCTCCTGTTTACTAGACAGGCACTTTAACCAACTAAGCCACAGCGCCAAGAGATAGGAAAAAGTAGGACCACCACTACCCTTGTCTGTCAGTTACGAGAGAGATGAAGAATGCCGCTTATGTCAAAATGACAGGTTGGGTCAAAGGTCACAAAGGTCAAATAAATCAAAAAGTGACAGGTCCGGGCTGCAAGCCAGGTGACGTCATAAGGTGGCAATTTTTTTTGGCTGTGAGCCAGTTGAGGGAGTTGAGCGTTGGGATAGGGGTTTATTTGTATATAGTTTATTTATTTATTATAATTATTATTATTTAATTATTTATTATTATTTAATTATTTATTATTATTTAAGTATTATTATTATTTTATATTGAGTAGAGTGCTTATGAGTGTGGTGTTTTGTCTGCATCCACCGGGTGCCGAGCAGGGGACTGAGCAGGGGGGGGTTGGTGCGTTAAGGTCCCAAACACTGGGTCTGAGTGGGGTGGGTTACCTGATGGAGTGTGAGCGTACGCTGTACCGTGGTAAGGTCCGTGGCTTTGGAGAATCTGTAGAAAAGGGCTCGGAGAGAGCGATGCTGTGTCTGGTGTGGTACCGTGGTAAGGTCCCGTGGCTTTGGATAATCCGCAAAGGACTCGGAGAGAGCGATGCCGGAGAGCTGAGAGTTGTGCTGCGCGAGACTGAAAGAAACCCTGTGAGAATGAACAAGTTGGAGCTAAGAATGAGAGGAGGGTCTGGGTCTGACGCTATCCTCCTCCAATGAACGCTTAGCAGTAGTTTGACCGTCTGTGTGTGTGTGTGTGTGCGTGAAAGCCGACACCCCCCTGCAGCAGTAGCAGTTTGGCCTTGTGTTTTTCCTCATGCAACCTATGTACATCCCGATAGGTCAAATCCCGGTCAAACTGTAATTTGGGCCACACATCAAGTTTGACATTTTGTATTTCAGTAAATTTTGTTTGAAATTTTGTCTTTTCCCCCGTCTCCCCGCCACACATCAAGTTTGACATTTTGTATTTCAGTAAATTTTGTCTTTTCCCCCCGACTCCCCCCATACCGTCTGCGCAGTTAAAACGTACATCGAAATAGACAACAGATAAAACTTGACAGGCCGTATATTTTTCCTTAAATAAATCCTAAAAAGTAAGCAACCGCTGAAATTTTTATTACCTTGAGCAGGGTTTCCCTCCTTTGGTAGACACAAGTACCCCCACCCAGTATCATCAAGGCCTTACCATGCGTGCCACGCCCCCCACCATCAGGCCGTGGAGAATATAGGGAGCTTTGCGCTGTAGGGCCAACACTAATTTTTTTTTTTTTTTTTTTTTTTTTTTTTTCAGCCACAGCCCCCCCAGCTCCAAGAGGCCACCAGTCGCCCATAGCCCGGGGGCCCAACCCCGCCACCCGCCAGAACCCCGAGGGGACGAGACCACAGCCGACCACCCCCCCTACATAATGGAATTGGCCAGAATGGACCAGAGAGGATCCAATCTGCCCAATTGATTTTTTTGGAGGGAATTAGACATTCTCTCTAGACTTATGTGGTCTAGAATTAAATTTCTATACTGAGTAATACATAAATTATTTTTTGATTTCCAGTTCATGAAGATAGTTTTCTTTGCAATGCCTAAGGCAGTAAGGATCATGTGCGCTTTATTTTCTTCCATATCTAATATACTTGCATCACCTAAAATGCACAATGTAGGTGAGGTTGGGATATAGCAATTAAACCAAATTGATAGATCCTCACAAATCCTTTGCCAGAACTTCTGAACTGGGGTGCAGTACCATATGGCATGCATGTAGTTCTCCACAAAGTCACCTGAGCAGTGGGTGCATAGGTTTGAGTGGATAAGGCCCATTTGGAACATCCTTTGTCCTGTATAATGACTTCTATGCAGAGTTTTGTATTGTATAAGCTGTAAGTTCGGGTTTTTAGTCATTTTGAAGGTGTTTAAACATATTTTTTTCCAAAAGTTTTGATCTGAATCGATGGATAGATCTTGCTCCCATTTTGAGATTGGAAGGGAGATTGAGTCATCCATTTTTGACAATAACTTATACATTTTTGACAGTAATTTGGGGCTAGAAAGATTTAAAAATTCTAGCACACATGGAGGTAATTCCCGATTAAACTTTTTAAGACTGAACCTAGCCTGAATAATGGACTTCAGTTGCTGGTACTCAAGAAATTTACTGTTGCTAATTCCGTATTTTGAGACTACTTCGTCAAACGAAATAAATTTCCTGTTTTGAATAACATGTTCAAGATTTCTAATCCCTTTATCATGCCATGAGGGAAAGTTCAATGTTATCTTTTTTCGGCAAATATCTGGATTGTTCCAAATGGGTGTCAATTCACAAGGGATAAGTGGAGACCTTGTAATTTTTAAAAATTCCCACCAGGCTATTAATGAGGTGTTAATACTAAGGCTCTTAAAACATTTACAACGCTTAATGGTAGGACTTATAAAAGGCAAATCAGACAATTTTACTTCGCCACAGATTGCTTGTTCTAAGTCCAGCCATGGACTATCTACCGGGCTTGATTTCATCCAATTTGATATATACTGCAGTCTGTTGGCTAAGAAGTAGTGATAGAAACTTGGTAGTTCTAGACCACCATTACCTTTGGCTTTTTGCAGAGTTTTTAAGCTTATTCGTGACGGTTTGTTCTTCCATAAAAATGACGAGATGCTTGAGTCTAGTGATTTAAACCAAGCCATAGTGGGTTTATTAGGGATCATTGAGAACAAGTAATTGATTTTAGGCAGGACCATCATTTCAATGGTGGCAACTCTTCCAATAAGAGATATAGGTAGAGATTTCCACCGCAGAAGATCCTCTTCCACCTTTTTTAGCAAAGGAATATGATTCATCTGTACTAGATCTGAAAGCCTGGTGGAAAAATTTATGCCTAAGTATCTAAGGTTGCCTGACTGTAAAGGGGTAGTAGTTGTGTTTTGGAAACTGCAATTAAAAGGCAAAACTGTTGATTTGCTCCAGTTGACGGAGTAGTCTGATATAGATGAGAACTGATCTATAAGTGATATTGTCTTCAGAAGAGAGGTTGATGAATTCCTAAGAAAAAGTAAAACGTCATCTGCATAAAGGCTTATCTTATGGTCTGTTTTTTCTGTTTGAATTCCTTTAATATCTACATTTTGTCTAATTGCTGCTGCTAGTGGCTCAATGAAGATAACAAAAAGCGAGGGAGAGAGTGGGCAGCCCTGCCTGGTGCCCCTCTGCAAACGGAAGCTTTGGGAAATGAATTTGTTTGTCCTAACACATGCATTTGGGTAGCAGTATAGTGTTTTAATCCAGTTTATGAAGGATGACCCAAATCCAAATTTGTGTAGAACTGCAAATAGAAATTTCCAGTTGACTCTGTCAAATGCTTTCTCCGCGTCTAGAGAGATAACTGTGGTTTCTAATTTGTTAATGGAGCAGTAGTCTATAACATTTATTAATCTACGTGTATTATTGGCTGAGTGTCTACCCTTGATAAAACCTGTTTGGTCGGGATGTATAAGGAATGGCGTAACTTTTTCTAATCTTTTGGCAAGAGCTTTGCAAATTATTTTAAGATCTACGTTTATCAGTGAGATTGGACGGTAGCTGGATGTTAGTGTTGGGTCTTTACCAGGCTTTAGAAGCAGGCTGATGTTGGCAGAGTTCATGTTTGAAGACAGCGACCGATCGTTCTGAATTTGAGTAACCATTCTGATAAAAACAGGTGCTAGCGCTGGCCAAAATACCTTGTAGAATTCTGCTGGGAAACCATCTGGACCTGGAGCTTTATTATTTGGCAGAAATTGTATGGCTGCATTGAATTCAGATATTGATAGAGTAGAGTCTAGAACCCTAATTTGTTCATCATTTAGTTTTGGCAGATTTATATTGCTAAGAAAATTGTTGATGTCATCATCAGATGGATTATTCTGTGATGAGTATAAAGCTTTATAAAATTCTTTAAATGATTTATTAATTTGTTCGGGATCATGAGTTACATTCCCGGTCGAGTCTTTAATAGAAGAGATTGTTGTTTTTTCTTTATTGAGTTTTAACTGATTAGCAAGGAATTTCCCAGATTTATTGCCTTGTTCAAAGTTTTCCAAACGCAATCTGTTTACCAGAAATTGTGTCTTCTTATCATTTAAATCATTAAATTCTAATTTTAGTTTTCTCAGGTTGGTAAGTATATGCTCTTGCGGCGAGGAAGCATACGCTGTTTCTAGCGATTTAATCTTCTGTTCTAATTCTGCTACATATGTTTTTTCTTTATTTTTTCTATGTGTACAGTAAGATATTATTTTTCCTCTCATTACTGCCTTTCCTGCTTCCCAGAGAATACATGGTGAGACTTCTGGTAGGTCATTGTTATGCAAATATGTTGCCCACTCATTTTTGAAATAATTAATAAACTCTTGTTCTTTAAGTAAGGATGTGTTGAATCTCCAGTTCCTACTTGGTGGTGTGACTCTTTCCTTTGCTAGCAAGAGAGACACCGGTGCGTGATCACTGATAACGATGGGGTGTATCTGGGTTTCTGTGATGTTCCTCATCATTGAGCTGCTAATTAGGAAGTAATCTAAGCGAGAGTGTGAGTGGTGTACTGGTGAGAAGAAGGTGTAATCCCTGGAAGTGGGATGATGTGACCGCCAGGCATCGCAAAGACCAAAATCATTCATGTATTGTCTAAGAGTATCTGCAGACTGCCAGTTCCGTTGGCTCATGGCCGTGCTGAGCTTGTCTATCTCTGGGTTCAATACCAAGTTGAAGTCTCCTCCTATTATAAGTGTGGAGTCCGAATGAACAGAAAGTGAAGTGAAGAAAGTATGAAAAAAGGAGGGGTCATCAACATTTGGTCCATAAACACTAGCAATGCAGAAATCCATATTTTGAATAGTTAAATTAAGTATAATAAATCTACCTTCTGTATCTGTTATAGTATTGTTAACAGTGAAGTTTATACTTTTTTTAATCAATAGGGTTACGCCTCTTTGTTTTGAATTGTAGCAGGCTGAGTACATGTGAGGGTACTGTGGGAAGGTATGTATATGTTCAGATGTTTTGGCCATATGAGTCTCCTGAAGGAGGACAATGTCTGCCTGCAGATCTCTTAACCGATTTGCAATTTTTATCCTCTTTTCCCTGGAACCAATTCCACGTACATTCCATGTGACAAATTTCAGTGTGGTCATGTTTATATTAACTTAAGTTGTTTGATATTCGCTAAAGGTGTGTGCGTGTGTGTATATTGTGCATGACCTGTATGGTTGTATCTGTCCTATGTGTCTGTGATGGACATGTATATATCTGGGTTGTATGTTTGTGTGTGTGTATTGGTACTGAGTAAACATTGTGTCAGTAATAATGCTGTGTATTAAGCAAATGGCAAAATTTGAGATAATAGATAGATAACAGAAAAAGAAGAGAAAAGACATGGGAAGAGATTTACGTGAACTAAAACAGTGCAGGTACCCAAGAAACATTCCAGAATAACAACAATCAACATAGAAAAAAAAGAGAAAAAAAAAACAAAAATAATAAAAAAGCATAGAGATAACGACGATACCTTTCGCTAATTAAACCGGCAAAAATTATCCTATGTAGACATATCTGTAATACCATTGTGCTGATGAGAAAGTGAGTAAAAAGGAAGGAATAAAGAAAAGAGGTTGGTGTGGATACAGATCACCTGTTGCAGATTCAGAACAGCCAGGGAGTGGAATTCTGGTCGCGATAGAGCCGTCCTCCAACGTACAGCTTGTCGACCGCGATGACAGCACGGGAGCCTCCTTCGATGAACTTTTTTCGTATCGGGAACAGGATCTTTCTTCTCTCCAAGATCTCCTTTGGAAACTGATCGTTGATGCTGAAGTCCGTTCCTTTCAATTCCCGACCGCGGCTTTTTACCAGTTCTTTCTGTTTAAAGTGCTCGAATTTGGCCACGATTGGTCTGGGTCTGCGACCGTCGGGTCGCCTCCCACCTAGACGGTGTACGCGATGGAAGTTGATGGTTTTCACTGTGTCCTCCGGAAGTTTTAGGTGAGTTTGAATGAACTCTTTTACCGTTGTTTCTGGGTCTTCGTCTGCTTTCTCCGGGATACCTGAAAATACTAAGTTGTCTCTCATACTGCGGGCCTGGAGGTCAATGACAGTTTCTTTTATTTTTTTATTTTCTTCTGCAAGATGTGTCATTCCATCTGTGAGGGTTTTAACCGATTCCCTGAGAGTCGCATTTTCCGCAGCGAGTGTTTCCACCTGATGCTGGCTGAACTCCACTGACTCGCGCAAAGCCTGAAACTCTTTGTGGAGAATTTCCATTAGCGACAGACGCGCGTCTAAGCTAGATAGTTTTTTATCTATCGACTCCAAAATGTCCGTCATGTCGTTGGTTCTTGGAGAAGCCGCTTCTGGGGAATCTTCGGGGCGACTTCTCTTGACGGACAAGGTGCTTTTACTGCTGGAGGGAGTCGATGTCTTGTCTGTTTTCCCCATTGTAATCCGCTCGAAACACTCGTCAATAAACTTTTCTAAATTGTTCAGGTCTTCACTGTGCTCCAGGGTGCTAAAGTTCTTATCGATACAACCAAACTATGTTTTTATTACCTTTAAAGCTGTCTAGATGAGCTGGCGAAGAAAGAACCGTTGAGTGAAATGTTTGTAATCAGCTTCGCGCCGCCATGTTCAATACTGCCGTGGTTCTCGTCGAAATCTCGCGGTGTTACAGCATGACAAAGGCGCACTAATTTTTTAAGAAACACAGACATGTCTGGCACTATGGAAATGAACGATTCAGCCTCAACACCACCTAAGATTCAGCAGGAGCAGGAGGAGGCTGTTATGCAGCCTCCGGGGACTCCCAAGAAGAAGACTCCTACGAGGCGTAGACGGGTACTTTTGATGCAGCCGTCTGGAGACCTGAGAGTTACCTGGGAGCTGCCCAACGGGGATAAAGTGGTCTGCCTCTTTGACAATGTTGCGGAGGAACTACGCATCTTTCAGGTCACCGGAGATGCCGCAGACCCGGGGAAAGATGACCCGCATCTGGCATGTTTTTCTGAAATGGAATGGGGAAACTTGAAGACTGTCGTTATCCCGTTGATGAAGGAGAGCACCGACCCCGACTTTGAGACAGAGACCGCTAGAATGGAGATGCACTATAGAGATGCTGACACTGGTAAACAACGGAGCACCTTTATGAAGTGGGACGCGACCGGGGAGCTGGACAAGAGAATGCTGAATATATGGTAGCTGCCTAAATGCAACTGTTGTGGAATGAGAATTCCGTTCATGATTTGGATGCGGCTGATTGAAGAAAAGAGCGATTACTTCCAAGCGCTGTTCAAGGAGAGTCGGGTACGTAAGGAGATGCAAAAACCTACGCCCTAAGGATCACCCCCCTCCCCTCACCCTCCGCTTGTATATAACTGGACACCTTTACAACCCCCTTTCACAAACATCATCATCATCATCATGGCAGCAGCAGCAAATTACAGCGACAAAGTGTTCTCCGACGACGACGACGAAAGCGGGGAGAATGAGGCCTTTTCACCCCCTTCACCAGCAGCATCACAGGCCTCTGATGCCGGAGAGCTCCCTCCGACCCCTCCACCGACACCGGCCTCTGTTCCTGGAGAGGTCCCTCCGACCCCTGAGATCTGCACGCTTCTCTCCAGACCGGCTTTGTGCATAGGGATGCTCAGCTGCATAAAAGCCATGATAGTGGGCCTTTTAGCCTCAGTCATCAGGAAGCATCAGCAGAAAAACTGCTACGGCTGCGAGGTGGATCACCCCAGTCAAAGACAGCACCCTTGCCTGTTTCCCGCCGGCAGGAATTACTTTTACATACACTTTGACTCTGTGCTGAGTGACCTGTGGACCGACCGGCTGACACCCGCCTTGATTCACGTTCTGACGACCCTGGGCATCCAAGCTTCCATCGGCAGGTTGGAGGGGACCGTGGAAGCTATCCTGTATGATCTACGCGAGGCCCGTGACGGAATGCTGGAAATCACTCGCCTGGAACAGGATCTGTTTGAACAGAACCCCGCGCTTAAGCAGATCCTGGAAGAAGAGTTTCTGAGTCGTTGGGAGGCCCAAGACTAAAACAAAACGCAATTTGTAATGGGGAACGGTATCGGCAGCGTTTTACGGCGGTTTATGTTAAATGTTTTTTTAGAAAAAGTTAGCCCACTGTTGTTGCATGCTATCGATAAAAAGAAAAGCGATTGTCGGGATGATTATACTTGTTGCTGCTTTCATAGACTGATATTTGAGATTGCTCAAGTCGGAGAACATTATCAGCGGGGAATAGTTTTACTTACTCAGCCGATGGCAGAGAGAGAAGGACAATCGTCAGAAAGTCTCATACACGCGTGTCTATCTTGTATTCCCGACGATGAATTTGACTGTAATCACATTTTTATATTTTATGCTTTAATCGTAGATGTAGTTGCCTTTAAATTTCATAATAAGCAGCCTTTCGATGTTAATCAGATGCTTTCTACTCTGCATACATGCATCGCTGAAAAGGCCTCTATACGGACCTTACTGCATGTGACATCGCTAATCTACCTCAACAACTGTCACGGCTGTAACTACCTGTAATTGTGTGCCCTTGTAATAATGTTTTTAAACTATATCTTTCACAAACTCTACCTCAACAACTGTCACGGCTGTAACTAATTGTATGCCCTTGTAATAACGTTTTTAAAACTATATCTTTCACTAAATGTGTACCCTTGTAATAGCATTTTTAAAACTATATTTTTCACAAAATGTGTACCCTTGTATTAGCGTTTTTAAACTATATCTTTCACAAAGAAAATGTATACCAGCATTTTGAAAATGTATCTTTCACTAAAATGTATGCCCTTGCAATAAAATTGAGTTGAACAACAATGCAATAGTCTTTTTAAATAGACAAAATGTATATTTAGCATGTTCAGCAGGGTGGCCGAGTGGTTAAGGCGTTGGACTTAAGATCCAATGGATCTTAAACATTCACCACAGCTAAAACTCTACACATATGGGGAAAAAACACACAATTTCATTAATGTGTTCACTCACCCCCCTCCCCAGACAGCTATAAAACGCCGCATCCCTGCTCTCACCCCCCACACTCTCGCTGTGTGAAAAGCATGTCTGTTGCCAAGACTACAGCTCGTGTCTTGAGCCGTTCGTACTATGACCCCAGCCAGCCGGGGTCATACGGGGGTGTCTCCAGACTGCAGAGAGCCGTGGAGGATGATACTGGGAAAAAAGTGGCTTCTGATGATATCAGAGAGTGGCTGTCTATGCAAGACAGTTATACTTTACATAAGCCGGCTAAAAAGAATTTCCCCAGGAACAGAGTGTTTGTACCGAGAGCCATGTATCAGTGGCAGGCCGATTTATGCGACATGCAAGGGCTGGCCACGTACAACGACGGGTTAAAATACCTCCTTACGGTGATTGATGTTTTTTCTAAAAAGGCCTACGCGCATGCCATAAGAAACAAGACGGGGGTGGTCGTAACGGAGGCCTTTGATTCTATTTTAACTGAGGGGGGTGTGCCCCTCAAGTTACAGACGGATGCCGGTAAGGAGTTTTTAAATGGGACTTTTCAGAAACTTTTAAAAAGTCATAAAATCACCCATTTCACCACGGGTAGTGAACTTAAAGCTTCAGTCGTAGAGAGATTTAACCGAACGTTAAAAGAGAGGATGTACAGGTACTTTACGGCTAAAAACACTCGACGATACGTGGATGTGTTGGACGATCTAATAAAGGGGTACAACCAGTCATTTCATAGCGCTATTAAAATTAAACCATTCGAGGTCACGAGCGATAATGCTCATCTAGTATTTGATAATCTATACGGTCCTCTGAAGAAGAAGAAGAAGAAGAAAAGCAGACGGCCACGTTTTAAGTTTAACATAGGGGACACTGTGAGAGTCTCCAAGCACAGTCAGATATTTGACAAAAAGTACGAGCAGACATTTACTGACGAGTACTTTGTCATATGCGAACGTGTACCCAGATCCCCGCCGGTGTATAAATTGAGGGACGTGCGCGGTGAAATACTCAAAGGGACATTCTATGAAGCTGAGCTGCAGAAAGTCAAAATATCTCCGAAACGCGCGTTCAAGGTCGAGAAGGTTATAGGCTCAAAGACCGACGAAAAGGGGAAAAAGTGGATTTTAGTACGCTGGCAGGGTTGGCCCTCGAGGTTTGATTCGTGGATACCGCGGTCGGACTTGATACGGATTAAATTTTTTATTTTTTAAAAGAAAAGGGGAAAAAATGGAGGATCGCCCCTCTTTTTACCTCACGCTACCGTCAAACTCTTGTCTCTCCATCTTCCCCGATAACCAGAGTTCGGATTACACCGTGATGCTCTCGCGACCTATAGAGCTACGGGGGCCTTACGAAGTAGGACTGGCTGAAATCATGTATTGTTACACGTGGCGAAATATTACACACCCCGAAAATACTTTTGAATTGCGGGATACGGAGGTGCAGGCAAGAAGAGACGCCGATCCTCTAGTGGATTTGCCTTACCTGTTCCCTCGGAAAATTAAAGTCGGATATTATGAATCCGTTTCACAGATTGTGTCAGAAATCAACGCTTCGTTAAAAAAATTAGGTACGGAAGTTTTCTTCGCATACAACGAGATTACGCGAAGGGTTAATATAACCGGAAATCAGAAATACAAGATCAAATTTAAACCTACTTTGGCCTACATGCTGGGCTTTGAGCCCGGTGGCTGGTATAACGTAGGAGGTACCATGCCAACCTCACCCTACCCGTCCGACATTCACGCGGGATTCTATAATATGTACGTCTACTGTAACATCGTGGATCCACAGCACGTGGGGGAATTTGTAGTACCGCTCCTGAGAACCGTTAAAATAGACGGTGGGTTCGGCGACGTAGTCACTTTGCCGTTCCACAAGCTGCACTACGTACCGGTGAACAAGCAGAGCCTCCAGAATTTGCATATTGAGATAAAGAACGATCAGAATACTCTGATTAATTTCTCCTACGGAAAAACGATCGTCAAGCTGCACTTTCGCCCAGTGCCAAAGATCCCCGTTTAAAAAAAAAAGAGAGAAAGCGGAGGGGGTGGGAGAGCATGGCGTACCACAATTCGCAGAGATTTATTCAGTATTACACCAGTCAGGCGGGACATGGGCTCCCCGGTTTTGCGGGGAGCCCCGTGATGTACGGGCGTGGGTTGGGCTCCATGCTCAGTAGGGCTTTTAGATTCGTTTTACCCTTTCTTAAGCGTGGAGTTGATTTAGCGAAACCTCATTTGAAATCGGCGGCCAAAGGAATAGCTTCGGATCTCGCCAGCTCTGTAATCAGCGGCCGTTTTACAAACACCGGTGACCCCAAGCAGGAAGGCTCTGGTCTGCTGTTGCTATCTCAGAGGGGTAGGAAGAGAGCCCCAGCGCCTTTACCCAGGCAGCACGGTCATAAAAAAAAACCTCGCAGCAGCAGAGCTGTCAGGATTCCCAAGTCTCGACCTTCAAAGAGAAACAGGAAACCCCCCGGGGACATATTTTAAGAAAAGAGCATAAGGAAGAATGGCTCTAGCTCACCGCCTCTCGGCCGAATGCACCAAATCTGAGCTGGACCTGTTTGCGGCCCCTATGACGCAATTATCCATAGATCAGACCAATTATGTAGAAATCAACCCATTAAATTCCATTACCTATCAGGATGTTTTGGATTTCCTAATACCGGGGTCGGGCAATTTCTATCTGGACCTCAACTCTACACTGCTATATCTAAGGCTCAAGATCGTTAGGGCGGACGGCGCGCAGTCTGGCCCCTCGGCGGTCATTGTCTCATTCTGATCGGAGATGGCGCACACGTAAACGGGGATATGGGTACCCGAGCTCTGGGATGTTTCAAAGTCAAAAAACACATATTTTGGGGGCTTTTTACTGCCCTCGCCGCTTTGGGCGACCGATTTCCCTTTGTTAGATTTCTCGATTGGATTTAAATAGCAGAGATGTGGGGTGGATATGTCTGATTCTGCTGACTGCAACTTAGCGTCGCATATATTACATTTTACTGTTTTACACGAGTGCGGTTTTGGGTTCTCGGGACTTTGGTAGTAGTTGAGCCCGCAAGCTTTGCATTTTTTGAACTTGTCACAGGGGCTAGCAATCTCACCCCTAACGGGGCAGACCCTCGGCGTACGGTGACGCTCGAAGCACATGTTATTTAAGCATCTGAGATTACACCGCTCACACACTATCCCCGGTGTGATTTCACCTTCTCTACAATTAGTCTGACAGACGCTGCAAAATTTTTTGCAGCGATGAGAGTGAGGCGAGTCGTACCCTTTGAAACAGCTTGTGCAAACGTAGCTCGCCCCTAAGAAGCCCTTGGCGCTTTTAATGCCGTAAAAATGCTGATTGTGTAAAAAGAAATACACCACCCGTCTACCGTCGGTAGGTGTGGGTGTCTGGTAAATTTGGAGATTGTTTGAATAAGGTTGTTGATAATACACCACTGCTTTGCAATCAATGAATTTCTCAAAATTGATAATGTCATTCAAAGCGACTGCGTAGTCGGGGGTGAATCCCGCTTTCTGCTGCAACTCCAGGCCGAGCTTTTCAGCTCCCCTTTTCAGCTAACATGGTCTGTAGTTTACGTTTGTTTCCACCGCCGCGTGGGATATTTATTACGTCTACTATTACTTCTAGGTTGGAATCGTTTAAAATCTCTTGATTAGACTGAACCAGGCGATCCAGCAGTTGTTGCAAGTCTGTCAGCTCCCCTTCCCCATACCGTACAATTTGCGACAGCTCGTCGTTTAAAAAGTCACCGCGCAGGGTGACCTGTATATAAGCTCCCCATGCGGCGTAAGGTATCGCCTCATTCACAATATTTTGAAACCCCTCGATTACATTTTCATAGTACTCGCGGAAATTGGCTTCGTTTCTAGGTCGCGGAATATTTAGAATCCGCCTAATCTGTACATTATTGAATCTGCGGCGATGCACGACCCCATCAGGCTGGGGATCCAAGTCACCACCGGCACCTTCCTGTTCAACATTTTCAAATTGCCCCAGTCCCAAGTCATTTTCAATCTCCTCGGCATCGAGAAGAAATTCTACGTCTGACAAGGCTTCCCACAATTCAGAATCCGCGGGGGACCACGCGACCTCGTCGTCGGGCAGCACCGCTTCTGCTTCAGAGCCCCTTTCATTTAACATGCTTATTAATGTCTCTAAGGACGGTAGGAAACAGGGCTCTTGGGCCCTGGACTCGCCAGACGCCGTGGGTGGCGAGTCGTGTTGATAAACCGCATCATTTTCATCATTATTAGCGTTGTTGATGATGTCTATTTCATTTAATAACGCTTCGGGTATACAGTAGGCGCTGGTGGTGGTGCTGGCGAGTCGTGTTGATAAACCGCATCATTCTCATTATTAGCGTTGTTGATGTTGTCTATTTCATTTAATAGCGCTTCGGGTATAGGAGGGGGTGTTGCTCCGTCCATACCTGCTGATTCAGGTCTTGCGTAGATTTTCTCTTGACCGGTCCGTGCCGTCTCTCTTGTACATAAAATAATAGAGAATACCTATTATTAGAATAAGTTATTTTTAATGAAATAAGTTATTTTTAATGAATAGCGTTTTTATCACACGTATAAAAGAAATAATATACTCACTATATGGAGTTTTCTAACCGCAGCGTCTCCCGTAGAGAAAAAAACAAACCCAAAATAGCTGAATCTCTAAAAAAAAAATAATTATTTTAAGTTATTTTATTGTATGGTGTTTATCATAAAACACGCATAAAAGAAATAATATACTCACTCTATGCAGGTCCCGTGTAGTTTTCTCTTTCCAGTAGGGCAAGACCTTGATGATACTGGGTGTGGGGTACTTGTGTCTCTTTACCAAAGGAGGGAAACCCTGCTCTGCCTACTAAAAATTTCTGGGGTTGGGTACTTTTTAGGATTCTTTAAGGAGAAATATACGTCCTGTCAAGTTTTATCTGTTGTCTATTTCGATGTACGTTTTAACTGCGAAGACGGTATGGGGGGAGTCGGGGGGAAAAGAAAAATTTACTGAAATACAAAATGTCAAACTTGATGTGTGGCGGGGAGTCGGGGGGAAAAGACAAAATTTCAAACAAAATTTACTGAAATACAAAATGTCAAACTTGATGTGTGGCCCGCCAAATTACAGTTTGACCGGGATTTGACCTATCGGGATGTACATAGGTTGCATGAGGAAAAACACAAGGCCAAACTGCTACTGCTGCAGGGGGGTGTCGGCTTTCACGCACACACACACACAGATGGTCAAACTACTGCTAAGCGTTCATTGGAGGAGGATAGCGTCAGACCCAGACCCTCCTCTCATTCTTAGCTCCAACTTGTTCATTCTCACAGGGTTTCTTTCAGTCTCGCGCAGCACAACTCTCAGCTCTCCGGCATCGCTCTCTCCGAGTCCTTTGCGGATTATCCAAAGCCACGGGACCTTACCACGGTACCGCACCAGACACAGCATCGCTCTCTCCGAGCCCTTTTCTACAGATTCTCCAAAGCCACGGACCTTACCACGGTACAGCGTACGCTCACACTCCATCAGGTAACCCACCCCACTCAGACCCAGTGTTTGGGACCTTAAGAACATAAGAACATAAGAAATTTACAAACGAGAGGAGGCCATTCGGCCCATCAAGCTCGTTTGGGGAGAACTTAGCTAATAGCTCAGAGTTGTTAAAATCTTATCTAGCTCTGATTTAAAGGAACCCATGGTTTTAGCTTCCACTACAATAGCAGGAAGACTATTCCATACTCTGACTACACGCTGTGTAAAGAAGTGCTTCCTCAAATTTGTTTTAAAATGTTCTCCCGCTAATTTCCACTTATGGCCACGAGTTCTAGTATTTAGACTAATATTGAAATAGTCATTTGGCTGAACGGCATCCAGACCCGTTAGAATCTTATAGACCTGAATCATATCCCCCCTTAGTCTCCTTTGCTCAAGGCTGAACAGATTCAGTTCCGCTAACCTCTCCTCGTAAGACATTCCTCTAAGACCAGGAATCATTCTCGTAGCTCTTCGTTGCACCTTTTCTAAGGCAGCAATGTCCTTCTTGAGGTATGGTGACCAAACCTGCACACAGTATTCTAGGTGGGGTCTTACCAAGGAATTATATAAGTGTAACATCACCTCCCTTGACTTAAACTCCACACATCTAGAGATATAACCCAACATTCTGTTCGCCTTTTTTATTGCTTCCCCACATTGGCGAGAGTGGGACATGGAAGCATCAACATACATACCGAGATCTTTCTCGTAATCAGCTACCTTTATTTCAGTGGAACCCATAAAATATCTGTACTGTATATTTCTGCTCCCTGCATGGATTACCTTACATTTATCTGTGTTAAATTTCATCTGCCAAGTATCAGCCCATTCGCTAATTAAATCCAGATCCCGTTGGAGCCTCTCTGCTGCTAGATTAGTATCTGCTACCCCGCCCACCTTAGTGTCGTCTGCAAATTTAACCAGTTTACTGTATATATTCGTGTCAATATCATTAATGTAAATTAGGAACAATAGTGGTCCTAAAATTGAACCCTGCGGTACCCCACTATAAACGGAGGCCCACTGTGACATAGTGCCTCTAATAACTACTCGCTGCTTCCTATCAGTTAGCCAGTTTTTGATCCAAGCTGCCACAGTTCCTAAAATTCCTGCAGCTTTAAGCTTTAACAAGAGCCGTTTGTGGGGGACAACATCAAAGGCTTTCTGGAAATCTAAGTAAATCACATCATAGGCCTTTTTGTGATCAATTTCACTTGTAGCTTCCTCAAAGAACTCAAGCAGATTCGTTAAGCAGGATCTACCTCTCCTAAATCCATGTTGGCTATCCTTTATAATGTTATTTGCATCTAGGTAATCTACCATTTTCACTTGAATTATAGCTTCCATTATTTTTCCAGTAATGCTAGTTAAACTGATTGGCCTATAGTTTGCCGGATTACTTCTATCCCCTTTTTTGAATATGGGTGTTATATTAGCATGCTTCCAATCTGATGGTACCACACCCGCAGATAACCTTACAACCTTAACGCACCAACCCCCCCCTGCTCAGTCCCCTGCTCGGCACCCGGTGGATGCAGACAAAACACCACACTCATAAGCACTCTACTCAATATAAAATAATAATAATACTTAAATAATAATAAATAATTAAATAATAATAAATAATTAAATAATAATAATTATAATACATAAATAAACTATATACAAATAAACCCCTATCCCAACGCTCAACTCCCTCAACTGGCTCACAGCCAAAAAAAATTGCCACCTCGCACTATCTTATGACGACACCTGGCTTGCAGCCCGGACCTGTCACTTTTTGATTTATTTGACCTTTGTGACCTTTGACCCAACCTGTCATTTTGACATAAGCGGCATTCTTCATCTCTCTGTTACGTATTTTACAACTCCAAGACCGTGGCTATGATCCTTGCCAGCCGTTGAAATTGGTCAACACGTCCTCTACACAACCGCTTCAAATTCTTTTTTCTCCATAACTTTCTTTCTCCTGGCCACTGCTGTTCACCTCTGTCATGTTCACTGCCCAATGAAGAAGGTAGCTGTGTGGCTTCTAGCAAACACTTCAGTATTGAACTATTTTCTTGAGCAGCACTATTGTAATGCCTCTATGGCATGAGCAAAGACATGTTGTGCGAGTGCCTAGCTGACACTTTTGCTCTTAACATACAAGGTCTACACTTACCATGCCTCCAGCAGACATGACGGTTGTTCTTGGCAAAAGATTCATCAGCATTAACAAGGTGCTCCTGGGATTTGGACCCAGGACCTCTTGTTTACAAGACAGGCGCTTTAAACCACTAAGCCACAGCACCCACCACTAAAATTTGCAACTCACATTTCAGGGATTATCAAAGTACTAAAGTTAGTAGCCTGACAGCAGAAAATGTTTAGAAGCAAGCCAATTGTACACTCTTCATTATTTGAGTCAGTCAAGACTCCCCTGCTTCTTCAATTAGTAGATCGTAATGGTGGCAATTGAGATAATGAGAATCTGCTGAAACTTCAACCAGATCTCAGTGGTCTACTACTTAAGGAAAGTAAGGTATGGGCCCAAGATTTTTGTGTGGACAACATTTTTCGAGAAAACACTGACATAGTGTACTCAAACACCTTGAGTCATAGACTCCTGTACTGTATTCAGTCAGCGTGTGCTATGCACATGGCAGCGTCTGGTTGGGCCATGCTGAGATTCTGAACTCAAGCCTCACCTGGAGCAAATGATTTGCTTCTGACAGTTTCTTCCCACAATGACGGCCTTCAGTGGAAAAAAGGCAAGAAGCTCACAGCATTTCATTTCCTACAGTGAAATTCAAGGCACTGCTGGGATTTGAACCCAGGATCTCCTGTTTACTAGACAGGCACTATAACCAACTAAGCCACAGCACCAAGAGACAGGAAAAAGTAGGACCACCACTACCCTTGTCTGTCAGTTACGTATTTCACAATTACATGATCGTGGCTATGATCCTTGCCAACCGTTGAAATTGGTCAACACTTCCTCTACACAACCGCTTCAAATTCTTTCTTCTCCATAACTATCCTTCTCCAGGCTACTGCTGTTCACCTCTGTCATGTTCACTGCCCAACGAAGAAGGTAGCTGTGTGGCTTCTAGCAAAGTCTTCAGTATTGAACTATTTTCTCGAGCAGAACTATTGTAATGCCTCCATGGCAGGAGCAAAGACACGTTGTGCGAGTGCCTATGTTACACCCTTGACGGGTATGAAACGATCAAAGTGACTCCGGTTCTTTACTTTTTGAACTGATTTAATAATTCAGCGTTTCTCAGCCATCTATTTTGCAGTACTTCTTTTACCGAACAATACAGGCAGTGTCCCGATTTCTACTCTTTACGACAGTGTGTCTGCATCATGCATTGGTATGATAGCAGCTCAGAGTACTGTCACTCTGTGATTAATCATTGTCCAGTTACTGTCCATTTTCTTTTCATAAAGCCTGGCAGGCACATGGTCTAGGGATGATCAGCCCCACCATATGTAGAGATGCTCCCTCGCCAGGATGAAGGTAGGCCCAACCTATCTGCCGTAAGGGGCAAGGAAACTACCACATGCACCTCCGTTAATGCTTACAAGTATTGTTTCTGCCATATGTCTTTCCCACATCAATACTCCTACTAAAAAAAACAACCCAACATATATTCCTATTCATTTGAATACTCAATATTTTGCTACTGCTAATTATACATCATCTCACTTGCAATTCCATCCTATAGACTTTACCCCTACTTCCCTTTAGACACAATTAGAAGTGAAAAGGATACAATGAAGAGCTGGTATCTGGGTTACTCCTGGTCACCCCCATAACTTCCAGGGTTGCACCTGTTATGCTTCTACTACTGGCTTGTACTGGCTGATAGCTTGGTTGGCCCAGTTGGTCATAAGTAAAGATAAGTGGAAGCCTTCTGGCTCTCTTTGTTTCCCTTTCCTGTACCTCAACTATCTCCTGCCTCTCGTCAGGTACGGACATTGCTGTGCTATCTTCATCCATGTCCTCAGCACCAAATACTTTCGGTGCACCATCTTCCAACCGGGGTTCACCTGCGGGTGAATTCACATTTTCCCTAATCTGAATCCCCATCTTTGGGTGAAATTCTTCCGCCTGTGCATTGAGGTAAGGTTTTTGCTGTTTCTTTATTTGCCAGTTGAACTCCTCTTCATCAGAGCTGTCCTCTTCTGTTTGGTACGTGTTTCTTATAGGTTTCTCATGTTTTTTCTTTTTATTTTTGTGGCTGTTCTTTTCATTTTGCGGCTGCAGGTTGTCATTCTGAGGTTTACCAATCAAGTAAGGACAAGGTAACAAAAGATTCCGGGGCAGCACCCGTAGCCTTCCGTTCCCACTCAACGGTTCAACTACATAGACCGGCCCCTCCTGCCTTTTACAACGTGTGTCTGTTCCTCCCAATAACTTCTCAGTTTACCTGGTCCACCTCGGGGTGTAAGATTCCTCACGAGAACATGATCACCAGGCTCAAGGGTGGAGCCCCAAGCTCGCTGGTTGTAAATCTTTTGTCCTCTTGCAGCTGCTTTTCTCATGTTGCTCATTGCTATGGCATAGGCCTCTTGCATTGTCTCTCGCCACTTCTCAGCATACCCAGCCTGCGACTGTCTCTTTCTTTCATCTGTCAGGGGGAGCACCAGGTCTATTGGAAGAGTAGGTTCCCGCCCAAACAGAAGGAAGAATGGAGAGAATCCTGTTGCCTCATGAACAGTGGAGTTATACGCGTGAACTACCTTATTCAGGTGTTCCTTCCATCTGGATTTCTGAGTCTCCTCCAATGTACGCAGCATACTCAGCAGGGTTCTATTGAAACGTTCGGCCGGGTTTGACTGGGGATGATATGGTGTCGTGCGTGAATGTTGGATTCCACAAAAAGTTTGCAATTTGTGAAACAGGTCATTTTCAAATTCTTTCCCCTGGTGTGAGGGACCAAGCAGTCAGGCAACACAAACACAGGAACTTAATTAAAGAAACAGGGCTTTATTAACCCCCAAATACAAACAATAGTAAACTCAAGATCTTAATAACTGGGCCCATAAAAGAGATCAACAAAAATAAACAAAACTTAACATTACAAAGCAAAGTAGTAACTAAAACAAACTGACCTCTCAATAAAGAAACACGAGGGAACATATATAGAGGTTTGGCCAAACCAATTAACATACAAAGGGGTAAACCAAATAATCGCTACACATAATTAAACAAAGCAAAACACAACTAAACACCAACTCCCCCCTCTTGCCATGGCAGCACATGGTTTGCCCCTGCTCCAGCAGTTGTCCTTCTGGGAGATCTCCACCCTCAGCCACACCTTTATGCTGCCTAGAAAAGACCATCCCCCCAAAACCAAAATAACTGCAAACCAAAATGATTGATTTCAACAATCATTGCACACAACCCTACAACATGAAAACATGCTACCCCAACAGAAGGCAAAATCAAAACCTATAAATTACTGCAAATAAAACAAAAACATACAAAACAAATCAACTAAGGATGTAAATATATTTCTAGCCTTACTGTGTGGCTGTAGCCATCACACCTGGTCATGATGAATCTTGGAGGGAAAACCAAAACGTGTAATGAAATCATCAAAGAGCTTGCGTGCTGCAGTTTTGCCAGATTTATTTTTGGTTGCGTATGCCTGAGCATATTTCGTGAAATGATCTACCACTACCAATATGTATTCTTCACCCCCCTTGCTCCTCTCTAAATGAAGGTAGTCAATACAAATCATTTCAAAAGGAGCGGATGATTCAATACTCTGGAGAGGTGCCTTAGTTTGTCTGTGGGGTTTTTTCTTTTTTATACATCGACATACCTTAGTTATGTGATGTTCTATCTCTTCTCTCATTTTCGGCCAGAAGACACGTTCTCGAGCTAACGCAACCGTTCTGTCGACACCCAGGTGTCCCATCTCTTCATGCAGGTGCTTGAAAAAGGTGGGTTTGAGTGACTCTGGAATCACCAACTGTTTTCTGGACGCTGTTTTTCTCCACAAAATCCCGTCTGCATCTAACCATAATTTAGGCCATTCTCGAAGGACTCGTTGTACGGCCATTACTTCTTGCAACCTGGCTTTGTGCCTCAGGTGACTGCATGTTCCTTTCAGGATCGCCACTCGGCTTATCACCGGATCTGTGCTCTGTGCATTTTTTATGTCCTCCATCTTCAGAGGCTGAATGGACACAGTGTCTCTGATGTCTTTATACAGAGCATCCACATTGCATGTCACAGCCGATATCCAGTTAATCTCATCTCTCTCTGACATGCTCTGCGCTTCACTCAGTGACTGCAACACCCCAGGCTGAAGTTCCTCGGTGTATTCCTGTATAATCTCCTCAATTGGTTTTGGTCTCCGGTAGAGGAAATCCGCATCTGCATTTGCTGACCCAGGCCTGTACTTCAAAGTGAATCTGTAATCTGCCAATTCAGCAACCCAGCGAATTCCTGTGGCATTCAATTTTGCCGTTTTGGTGACATAAGTTAACGGGTTATTGTCACTGTACACTGTGAAGTGTGGCGCATGAAACAAATAACCACGAAAACGTTCTGTGACAGCCCATTTGAGAGCCAAGAATTCTAGTTTGCTTGAATGCAACCTATAATTCCTCTCAGCTGTTGTCAGTGTCCTGGATCCATAAGCGATGACCCTCAGGACCCCGTCCTGCTGCTGATACAATACAGCTCCAAGGCCATCTTCAGATGCGTCAATGTGTAGTACAAAGGGCTGTTCCAAGTCAGGATATGCCATTACCGGTGGATTTGAAAGGCAATCTACTATTTCTGACAAGGCTTTTCTGTGAAGCTCAGTCCATTCAACTGGATGGGACGGTGGCAACTGGGTTGGTTGATGGCCACTACCTTTCCCCTTTTTCCTCTGTTTTGATCCAGTCTGAGGTTTTGCCAAAAGTGCGTACAAAGATCTCGCTGTCCGAGAGAAGTTAGGTATATACAGCCTGTAGTAACTCAGGAAACCCAGTAACTTCCACACTTCACGAACTGTGGATGGTGTCTCATATTTTAGAGCTCGTACTGCTTCTGCCTCTTTTGGATTCATCTTGTGTCCATCTGCTGAGATGATGCGACCCACATAACACACTTCAGGCTTGAAGAACACACATTTCCTTGGTTTCAGCTTGATGCCACATTCATGCTGTCGCCTGAGCACCTTCCTGACATGTTCTACATGCTGGCTGAAGTCTGCATTGAACACCAACACATCGTCTAGGTAAGGGACACAGATGTTATCCCTCAGGTCCCTCAAACATCCTTCCATGTACCGCTGGAAAGCAGCTGGCGCGTTTGTGAGGCCAAATGGAATCCGGACCCACTCATACAAACCCCAAGGTGTGATAAATGCAGTGCATGGCCTACTGCTCTCTCCCACAAACCCTTGGTGGTACGCTTTACCTTGGTCCAGCCACGTGAACCATGAGTTGCCCCCCAGGTTATCCAAGATCTCCTGGATTCTAGGGATGGGGTGTCGGTCAGCTAATGTTTTCTCATTCAGCTGCCTGTAATCCACACATAAACGTAGACCACCATCTTTTTTTCTGACGCACACTACTGGTGATGAGTATGAAGAATATGATTCTTGAATCAGTCCCTGATTCAGTAAATCTTGGATGTGGTTTTTGACTTCCTGGTAAAAATGTCTAGGGATGGTGTTATATGTTTTCTGGACAGGAATATTATCTTTCAACTGTATATCCATCTTTAAGTCAGAGATGCACCCCATGTCCCAGTCATCCTTAGCAAACACGCTACACTCTTCTCTCAACATCTGCTGTACTTGCTGTCGTTGATCTTCTGGCAATTGGCTTAGATCCACTGGAGGATCCCATGGCTCACTGTGTGTAGGCTTGCCTGCCTGCTTCACTTGATTAGTCTCGTTACTGTCTTCCACTGTCCGGGGCTCTGCACATGAGGGTGACATGATTGACGGGGGATAAGCTGAATCAACTGCATGCAACCCACCCAGAACAGTACGCCCACTCAAACTTACATCTCTGTCTGTTACGTTCTCAACAGTTACCATAATCTGTCCTTTCTCCTCTGTCGGAAGCTGGATAAGTTGCTCTCGGACCACGAGCCCTGCTGACCATGGCTCATCTTGGTTTGGTTCTAACACGGCATGTGTTCTGTTCATGACACTACTATTCAGATATCCACAACTCACACTCACTGACTGATGCTTGGGTACAACAGTGGGCAGACGTCCTGTCCTGGCGATGTGATAATCATGGTCGGGCTGGCGTTTGGTTAACACTGATAAAATAGCTCTTGCTCTTTTCCGAACCACATCCAGTGCTGAGCACAGTCTCTGTACCATAGAGCCAGAGGGTGTATCCGATTCCGCAGCAGCTTTCTGTGCCAATTCTTCAATAACATTAAATCCAATAATGGGACTTTCCATGTCGGTGCTAGCAATGAGGATGGGTACCCAGAGTGGGCTATCGCTTGTCCCAGCTAGTGTACTCTTGGACAGCCTAAACTCCACTCCCATCCAACCCTCATAGGGGATGCGTGTTTTATTGGCAGCAGAGAGGATCAGTCCTCCCTCTTCCACCAGATCCCTCACAGGCCTCACTTCAACCTCAGGCAGGTATTTTCTTTTCCACTCACTGCTGACAATGGACACCTGCGACCCAGTATCCCACAATACTGAAGTGGCGACACCCCCTAAAGAGCCTTGAACGAGACACCTTTTTCCCACCAGTCTCGTAACTCGCTGCTGTTTACCAGACGGGGGAATAGTAGTATGGAATATGTCCACTGAGTTTGCCTTCCCTCTAACAGAGGATGATATGTCAATTTTATTTAAATTGGCCGTTGTCATTAGTCTCTTCCGACAGCCTGCTGCCCAATGTTCTGCGCTCCCGCACTTATAGCAGTGGGTGCACTTCCCACCTGGGTTATCTTTTTCACATTGCTTACATTGTTTGTTATATCTGGCCCCAGTTTGTGGATAAAACTTTCTAGCTGACTGTCCACTTGCTTTTGATGCTTGAAGCACAGAAGTGTGACTGAGGGTTGCTATATGTGCAGTAAGATTTTGAATTGCTTCACAGATGGCTTTATTTCCTTCATCTACCTTTTCCATCAAAGTGTCACATTTTTGAATCTTCGCTTGTCTTTCATTAAGCTCTTGGTGACAGCCTGGAACAATACTCTCACTTGTTTCTTCACCTACTGACGCTACTTTCAGCATCCTAGTTTTTGCCACAGCTAACATTTTGTTCTTCCTTTCCATTTCCAAGCTGTATGCAGCATTCAGTTTTTCCAGCAGAACCTCATCTGTTGTCTGTGGATCACTTAGATATGGCTTTAAATCTGTGCGGATTGTGTCATCTTGAAGTCCTGTTAACACTGTTTGGAGGAACTGACTTTGGATCAATTCAGGGGTGTATTTCAGTCCAGTGTGCACTCTCTCTGAAGCAAATAGAACCTGCTGCCTCAGATCCATAGCTCGCACTAAAAACTGACTTGGGGTTTCTTTTATTTCCTGCACTGCGCGAGTAAGTGAATGGTACAGTTCTGTGGCGTCCTTCTCAATATAGTGTGTCCTTAGAATTTGTCGCAAGGCAACCAAAGTCAAATCTGTTCGACTTTCCAGGTAGCTCTTCAGCTTCAGTCCTGGAGTTATAGCTTGTATAACAGCTTCCACTATTTCACTTTCATCATACCCCTTTTTTAATGCCCCCTGAATTTGTCTTTCCAAACTTGAATAACTCAATTTATCCTTCTGATTTGGCTCCCCAATTTGGCCAACAATTTTTAAATCCCTTCGAAACATTTGCTGAATTATTGTCTGGTTTGTTCCTGGAATCAGTACAGATTCAGTGTTGTTTCGGTTTGCCATACCTTCATTTGCCTCGCGGTTGCGCCTGACGATCTCATCAGAACTAGATTCTCCATCGCGATCACGGGTCGCCCTCATCGCGTGAATGCGATCGTTTGCTCTCAACAAAATGGACATTCCCCCATCTTCAAGCGAAGTTACTTCAGTCCCTTCTAAATACTGCAAAACAAGCCTCCTCAACTTTCGAGACAGAGTTTTATCACTTTCATTAACAGTAATGTTAAATGCTGCGCACATTTCTATCAGTTCCGCAGCAGACAGCAAAATCAGTTTCTCTTCTATCTCCCTGAATGTACTCTCCCACTCTGGTGACATTACCTCTGAGTCAGACATGACCGTCTTTTACCTCATCGCCGTCGGAATACTGTCGGGTCTTTTTGCCGTTGGCGTCTTCTCCCTCACCATATGTTCATGTCCATGCGATCCAGCTGGTTTCCCTTTCACCACTTTGCTTGAGAGAACGACGCGAACCGGGCGGAAACACCAAATATGTTACACCCTTGACGGGTATGAAACGATCAAAGTGACTCCGGTTCTTTACTTTTTGAACTGATTTAATAATTCAGCGTTTTTCAGCCATCTATTTTGCAGTACTTCTTTTACCGAACAATACAGGCAGTGTCCCGATTTCTACTCTTTACGACACTTTTTTTTTTTTTTTTTTTTAACATCAACGGAAAACCCCTTTCCCACAATCACACGACCCTCGCCTTAAACGGACAGTTCAGTTTTTCCGCTACTGTTGTTCCTCTCCCATGTAAACCAAGGCAACTACAACAAAAAGCACAAAAACAAAATACATATCTAAGCATTAAACATTTAAACCTAAATATTTAAAACATGAAATGTCAAGGCTGCAACACCTAGCTGACACTTTTGCTCTTAACATACAAGGTCTACACCTACCATGCCTCCAGCAGAAATGAAGGTTATTCTTGGCAAAAGATTCATCAGCATTAACAAGTTGCTGCTGGGATTCGGACCCAGGATCTCCTGTTTACAAGACAGGCGCTTTAACCAACTAAGCCACAGCACCCCCTGGCAAGAATTGCACCTCTTACTTCAGGGATTGTCCAAGTACTACAACTAGTAGCCTGACAGCATAAAATTTTTAGATTCAAGCCAATTGTACACTCTTCATTATGTCAGTCAGTCAAGACTCCCCTGCTTCTTCACTCAGTGGATCGTGATGGTGGCAATTGAGATAATGAGAATCTGCTGAAACTTCAGCCAGATTTCAGTGATCTACTACTTAAGGAAAGTAAGGTATGGGCCCAAGACTATTGTGTGGACAACATTTTTCGAGAAAACACTGACATAGTGTACTAACACGCCTTGAGTCATAGACTCCTGTACTGTAATCAGTCAGCGTCTGCTATGCACATGGCAGCGTCTGGTTGGGCCATGCTGAGATTCTGAACTCAAGCCTCACCTGGAGCAAATGATTTGCTTCTGACAGTTTCTTCCCACAATGACGGCCTTCAGTGGAAAAAAGGCAAGAAGCTCACAGCATTTCATTTCCTACAGTGAAATTCAAGGCACTGCTGGGATTTGAACCCAGGATCTCTTGTTTATTAGACAGGCACTATAACCAACTAAGCCACAGCACCAGGAGACAGGAAAAAGTAGGACCACCACTACCCTTGTCTGTCAGTTACGTATTTCACAATTACATGATCGTGGCTATGATCCTTGCCAACCGTTGAAATTGGTCAACACTTCCTCTACACAACCGCTTCAAATTCTTTCTTCTCCATAACTATCCTTCTCCAGGCTACTGCTGTTCACCTCTGTCATGTTCACTGCCCAACGAAGAAGGTAGCTGTGTGGCTTCTAGCAAAGTCTTCAGTATTGAACTATTTTCTCGAGCAGAACTATTGTAATGCCTCCATGGCAGGAGCAAAGACACGTTGTGCGAGTGCCTAGCTGACACTTTTGCTCTTAACATACAAGGTCTACACCTACCATGCCTCCAGCAGACATGAAGGTTATTCTTGGCAAAAGATTCATCAGCATTAACAAGGTGCTGTTGGGATTCGGACCCAGGATCTCCTGTTTACACGACAGGCACTTTAACCAACTAAGCCACAGCACCCCCTGGCAAGAATTGCACCTCTTACTACAGGAATTGTCTAAGTACTACAACTAGTAGCCTGACAGCATAAAATTTTTAGATTCAAGCCGATTGTACACTCTTCATTATGTCAGTCAGTCAAGACTCCCCTGCTTCTTCACTCAGTGGATCGTGATGGTGGCAATTGAGATAATGAGAATCTGCTGAAACTTCAGCCAGATTTCAGTGATCTACTACTTAAGGAAAGTAAGGTATGGGCCCAAGACTATTGTGTGGACAACATTTTTCGAGAAAACACTGACATAGTGTACTCACACGCCTTGAGTCATAGACTCCTGTACTGTAATCAGTCAGCGTCTGCTATGCACATGGCAGCGTCTGGTTGGGCCATGCGGAGATTCTGAACTAAAGCCTCACCTGGAGCAAATGATTTGCTTCTGACAGCTTCTTCCCACAATGACTGCCTTCAGTGGAAAAAATGCAGATACCTCACAGCATCTCATTCCCTACAGTGAAACTCAAGGCACTGCTGGGATTTGGACCCAGGACCTCCTGTTTACAAGACAGGTGCTTTAAACCACTAAGCCACAGCACCCACCACTAAAATTTGCAACTCACATTTCAGGGATTATCAAACTACTAAAGTTAGTAGCCTGACAGCAGAAAATGTTTAGAAGCAAGCCAATTGTACACTCTTCATTATTTGAGTCAGTCAAGACTCCCCTGCTTCTTCAATTAGTAGATCGTAATGGTGGCAATTGAGATAATGAGAATCTGCTGAAACTTCAACCGGATCTCAGTGGTCTACTACTTAAGGAAAGTAAGGTATGGGCCCAAGATTTTTGTGTGAACAACATTTTTCGAGAAAACACTGACATAGTGTACTCACACACCTTGAGTCAGAGGCTCCTGTACTGTAATCAGTCAGCGTGTGCTATGCACATGGCAGCGTCTGGTTGGGCCATGCTGAGATTCTGAACTCAAGCCTCACCTGGAGCAAATGATTTGCTTCTGACAATTTCTTCCCACAATGACGGCCTTCAGTGGAAAAAAGGCAAGAAGCTCACAGCATTTCATTTCCTACAGTGAAATTCAAGACACTGCTGGGATTTGAACCCAGGATCTCTTGTTTACTAGTCAGGCACTATAACCAACTAAGCCACAGCACCAAGAGACAAGAAAAAGTAGGGCCACCACTACCCTTGTCTGTCAGTTACATATTTCACAATTACATGATCGTGGCTATGATCCTTGCCAACCGTTGAAATTGGTCAACACTTCCTCTACACAACCGCTTCAAATTCTTTCTTCTCCATAACTTTACTTCTCCAGGCCACTGCTGTTCACCTCTGTCATGTTCACTGCCCAACGAGGAAGGTAGCTGTGTGGCTTCTAGCAAACTCTTCAGTATTTGAACCAATTTCTCGAGCAGTACTATTGTAATGCCTCCTTGGCAGGAGCAAAGACACGTTGTGCGAGTGCCTAGCTGACACTTTTGCTCTTAAGTAACTTCACAGCACATCGAACTGGGTGTAATACATAATGGTAATTTCATTTAGCACATAGAGAAGAACATTAAAGTAATGTCACCTTTGACTGTAAAATTGATGGCCATACGCCGTATTTTACGTTGCTCCTTCTGAGGCACATTAGACATTAATGCCCTGTGTGGAATAAAATCTTTTAAAGTTGAAGGTCTCCATCATTATCCGGTTAAATCTCTTTCCTCTCGCTGTTGACATTCTCATCAAAAATCAACAGATGATGAGATGTGACAAGATGCCGTAAAAATAGCACGCCTCCTTCCAGAAGTCGCAAGCGTGCGCATGCGTAGTAGCGGAAGTTACATTTACGGTAGGTGTAACATTTTCGGTAGTGACAGTAACGCTGTCTTATCTTGCGAGAGGATGTAGCATAAGGCTGCACTGCTAGCTTTAGCATTAGCAAACCTAACTGCCTAGCAGTGTTGCTAGTAACGCGTTAGTATAATTCCACTGCTTTTGTCTGTAAGGAGTAATGTAACTAATTACCATATCACATTTTTTAAAAAAGCAAAGTACTTAAATTTAAATGGGCTCTTTCGCTTTGTCTTGCATGAAAATATTAATGGACGAAGGCAGCACGTTCCCCTAATTTCCTGTTTATGATGTAACGCCATCCGACCTCACCGTGGCGCAATGAATGGCTGATATTATAGGTATGGTGATAAATTCAATTAGACAGTTGTATTATCTGGCATTGTCATAGCTGCAACACTAAAATAATTGGTTTAAAATAATTTATAACTACCCAGAGAGCACAAATGCATTGGTACTATGTCTCCGCGATGCTTGAAAATCCACCGGCAAACATCTCTGTGTTGCAGAAACATTTGGTTCCATATTCCCCCGATGTCTGCGCCATGTATTTCAACAGCGACGCCATGTTAATGTGATCACTAGGCAGCCTTTAGCCCGCTGTTATTTTCTTTCATTAGGTTATTATTCAGGCCGGGGCAGCAGGCGCTGATGCAGCGCGGTGCCGAACCCACCACACGTTGGAACTGCTCGCGATCCCGGCCTGCGACCCCTCAGTCAGACACACGCTCCACTGCCACCCTTATTATAATTACTTTCATATGAAGTAATTGGTAACTAGTACTTTTCAGTAATTTGCACAACGCTGCTGGCTAGTAACGTTACCCGTTGGCTGAATCCGAAATAGTTGTAGTCCTACGATGCTGGATTGTTACAGGTACTGTGATAAATGCAAATGCAGATCCCTCTATTCTGATTGAGTTAAAAATCAAATGCTTTTACTCAGATTTCATGCATTTGGCGGTGTGCTCTTTATACTATAACAAGTTTTCCTAAAAGCAGATTTTTTTTTAACGGCAAAATAGAGCAGCGTATTGAATTGTAATCCCTGTATCGTGAAACGTAGCGCGTAGCCAGACTCTCCGATACACAGCTCTATGGTCCATACAGAGGAGATGAGGAACATGCAGTTTGCTAAATCACCCAGTTACCTTTTGTTCGGTGGCTACGTTTAAATGCCTTAATGCAATTAAGATGTTTTCATGTAAGCAGATTAATCGGGGAGCTCATTTATAAAGGCTCCGTGTGACTGAAAAAGATGAGAAGAATTCATACACACATTTATAGGAAGATTTTGGGATTTATAAAGAAAAACGTTTTGTGAAAAAACGCACATTTTGTAAATGAGGTTGAAGGAGATGCTGTTTCGACAGGATCCTGTAGAGGGCACTGTGTATGCAAAATCGAAGGCTCCAGGAATGTAATCGGCATTTATAATAATAAACAATAATAATTCAAATATTTATGGGCACATGGCATTTGGCTCTGAAATTAAACAGTACTTTGAAATAAAAATGTTTAATTTGTAAACTGAGTTGTACAGTATGCTGTGTTTGAATGTTCAGATATTATTATTAGATATTTCACTGTGTATTTTTCAACTTAATGCCCTCTGAAACTGGTACTCTTTCATTATGACCGACTTACAAACAATGTATTTTCTGCCCAGGTTAAAGGCTTCTTATTCACAGTTCCTGTATGGGGGATAGTGCTCACATTTTGAAAATACAAAATAACGTATGAAAAAAAATATTAAGCTGTAGCACATACTTTTATTTCAAATATGAGTTTCACAAATATCTCTGTAATGAAAATTGTGAAATAACCCAGGCTCAATGTGCTATTTCATTTGTAACACATTTGTTCTCCAAACTTCTAAATTTTTAGCCTTTGGCCACAAGATCTTCCTCTTCCTGCCAGGATCTTTCCTTTCCTTTGATCCTCGCTTGTTGAGATCTGCTCTGCTGCTTGGAAGTTCCCCGGGGAGTCAGTGTTGGGGGGTTCTGGTGGAATGTGACCATCGGCAACCGTGGGCTGGATAGCGCTGTGGTACCCAACCTGGCTCTGTGCCCTTCTTCTTTCATCTGCCCGGGCAGTGCCAGTTTGCCTGTAGTCGTCCTGGAGACACTTCGTCTTCCCTTGGCGTACTCTCAAGCCTCTGAGACAAGCACAATTTAAGTTAAATGCTTATTAAAATACTTATTTTGAATACATGCCTCAGAAATTGATCATCCCTGATTGTGCATTACCTTCATGTTGCCTTGAAACTTTAGTTTTCTTTATTGTAGCCCTCTTGTAAGACATGTTGTCAATGTTAACTTTAATCCTCTGTAAGTATTATAATGTACTATACACTGTGCAGTTGAAAAAAATAACTGGCAATGCACCGAGACTGAAAATGCACAAAGATGGCAGCATGAGACGATTACACAGGTTTACCTGAGCTGTGCACTGGACCTGGTTGTACAAGAGGCAGAGATTGTTCAAATAGTTCTGAGGAACAATCACATAGGACTATGGGAAATACAGACAGCTGTAACTGAAAACACCACAATGTACAACTAACAGTCAGCATTTGTTTTTAAATGATCATTTTAAATGAATGACGTTATATATACCAAACTATCTATTCTTATAAATATTTAGGTTAGAGTTGTGCGTAAGGACAAGTCAATGCAGGCCGCAACATGTGTGCCCCCATATATAATAGGTATAAAAAGACCCCTGTCTACATATGTCACACACAGCATCATTATGGTGTAAAGTATTTAGCTTTGTTTGAGGACGTTGTGTGTGGCCAAATATGAAAAGAGGGAGTATTTACAGATCACAATGATTATTTTCCCAGTGATGATTTGTGGCTTATCAGCTGTTTCAGTGCCAAGAGTGATTCTGATGGGATTGAGTGATGAATTGGCCAACAAGAACCGGCAGATAGATCAGGGATATCCAAGCCCATTCTGAGCTCCATTAATCCTTAGGCTGTGGCTGGTTTTATCCGACTGTCAAGACAGTGTTTTAAGATTCTCTAGTTTGGATGTTTGGACCAACATTACAGTGCAATTTGCAACAGTGTCCAGCTCCCCTAATGCTGTCCGTGCTCTTGTCTGCACGCAAACACATGGCAATTAACACCAGAACTACTGAGCTTTTCATTTTCTGGTGGGCTGGGCTGGTGGCTCCCCATCCGGTGTACTCTGGTGGGTTCCCTCATGCGGGGGGGCTGTTGTCCTGGTGCTGAAATATATGGAATTGAAATACTGCCCATCTCTTTACAAAAGCAATTTCAATCTCTGATGCTAGAACTACTAAGCCTGCGCAAATCTGCGTAAATTCCCTTGAACTAATAAGCCTGCGCAGATTTGTTCAGGTCTTCAGCTCCATTGTCCTCCTGCTTTTGTTGAGCAAACACACTAATTACCTGTGAATCCTGGCACATTTGCATTTATTTACTCAGACTCCTAGTTCAAATACAAGGCAGTCCAAACCTATTTGTGTGACATGGAAACCTTCACAAAAGCCTGTGATATCTATACAATATATCCCACACACTGACTGACCTGCAAATAAGAAAGACTCACATTCACAAAATACATGCAAATTAGTGCTGTCAAACGATTAAAAATTTTAATCAGATTAATCACAGGGTTTCTGTGGATTAATTTCGATTAATCACTATCAAATATCATTCATTTTTAATCTATATTAACTGCATTTCATTTTGCATGACCAAACAGACTCAAGAAAAAGGGAATATATATGCACTTAACATGTTTACAGAACATCCTGAACATGAGTCGGATGCAATCAATCTGCCACAGAAATGCAATACCATGGACCCATATCAAAAAGCAATCTTTTTTGCAACACGTCCACAGATAAGTTGGACAATATAGTGTGTGCGACCGATTTAATGAGTCACAAATGAGAAGTAGTGCTTAAACAGTATAGAACTACAACTTTCCCTTCTGTTGATAAAGGGCACAGCCATCTTGGATTCTGAACTCGGGATCCTCTGTGCTGCTCCGAGATATTTCTCGGATCTCCGAGAAACGGGAGTGCACGTTGTCACTTCCGGCTTCAAAACTCGGAATTCGACTCGGAATACGAGTTCCCAGGGCAAATGGAACGCACCAGAACTGCCCAAAATGGGTTGACAGAGACATTTCTGGGATTTTGAGTCATTCTGCGCTGCAGATGGGTTAATTGCATTAAAAATTTTAATCAGATTAATCATGATGATGGATTAATCCACGTTCACCCGTTAATTTTGACAGCCCTAATGCAAACACAAGTCTGTTTTATTTACAAAAAATAGAGTGAAAATAGAATAAAAAGTTGCTAATAAAATGAAATGAATAGAATGAAAACATGCTAAGACATCAGTCTCCAATGTATGTTTGTACACAAATGTAAAAAAAAAATTGTATCAGTCCCTCAGTTCCAGGTTCATCTCTTCATCATCTTTCTGCCTTTTCTCTCAGTGGTTACTTTCCCACACAGTCTGTCTGTCTGTTTAGGTCCGTGTTTGCAGCGTTTGCAGACCCAGTGACCATCGTCCCTGCATTTGGCGCAGGTGAATTTGTGAGACTTTACACAGGTAAACCTGCTGCGATTTCTGTTGCAGCTCTCTTGTACTTGGCACTGAGTTGTCTGTACAGGTCCTGGCACAGCAGCAGCAAACGCTGCAGCAGCGTTCCTCTCTGTCTCCATTGCCTTTTGCTGCATGAAACGGCAACGGAGTTCCTTGGCTAGAAGACTCAGAAACAATCTTCTTTTTCCTTTCTACCCTGTGCATGCCTTGTACAGAACGTAGGCATTCACCGCCGCCAGGTCCAGCATGTTGTAAAATACAGCTACTGGCCACCTGCGTGTTGCTGCTCATACTGAATACATGCGCGCCGATGGAGGAAGTTCACGGCGAACTTTATTCACCGTGTCCAGTAGAGTCGTGTTGCACTGAAGCAGTCTGTGTGACTCTGTAGTCTGTAGTTCTACCATCAGAGGTTGAAACTGCTTTTGTAAAGAGATGGGCAGTATTTCAATTCCATATATTTCAGCACCAGGACAACAGCCCCTCCCCCCACCACCCCTGCATGAGGGACCCCACCAGAGGACACCAGACGGGGAGCCACCGGCCCAGCCCACAACCCCCAGCCCCGTCACGAGCTGGACCCAGAACCAAGAAGGCCCAGCCAGACACCCGCCCCCCCCACAGGCCCCCATCACCCCCCCGCTCAGTGTGTGTGTAAGGTGTGTACATGTGGGTGTGTGTGATTGAGTGTGTGAACTGAAGTGTGTGCAAACTAAAAACTGTGGTGCATAAAAAGGGGGGGGGAGGTCCGGGCAGGGGCTCCACCGCTGGCCGGATCCCATACGCCCCCTCCCAGGTGTATCGAGGCCGGAGTGGCGAAGCCCCACTACCCCCAACAACACTATGATGAAATTAATTATTGGGCTCCAAGTGTATTCAAATTCCATCAGTCGATTTTTTGTACAGGCAGACATTCTCTCAATAGAAATGTGATCTAGCAGTAGATTTTTAAATTGCATTATGGTTAATTTCTCTTTTGACTTCCAGTTCACGAGGATTGTTTATTTGCCGATGGTTAGGACAGTGAGGAGCATGTGTGATGTTTCTTTTTTGCCCATATGCAGAGCTGGCCCAAGGCATAAGCGAACTAAGCGGCTGCTTAGGGTCCCGTGGCCACCAGGGGGCCCCCAAGAGTACATGAAATTACATAGTTTTTTTATTTTTATTTTTTAAATTTATATATGTTTAATATTTCAGTTGATATCATATTGGTAATGAAATGCATTATTCAATTAAAAAAACAACGCAATATTATTTTAACTGGCTGCTGCAGGATGCATGCACAGTTAGAGTATGACAGCCATACGATGCCTGAGGTAAGTTACAGTAACTTACAGTTTTTTCTGATTGCTTAAACCCTAACTGTGATTCTTATAGCACAATTTCTAAAACTATTAATACTTATAGCAAAACCACTCACTGAGTTTGCAAAACTAAAAGCACATACACTGCTTTGCACTCAGTTTGCAATTTTGTAACACAAACTTTGCAAAACTGTAGGCACAACTCACTGCTTACACTCAATTACCAAATTTCCAACACACTCCTAGCAAAATTATACACATGTATGGCTATCATTAACACTATTTTGCCAACTGTCTGGCACACTTTCACATGTGAAAACTGTTTTAGAGAATTAGTTCACTTTGCAATCAGCCTAAGCACTATAAATAAGCCACAGGTAAGCTGTCTATGTGGAGTACAATGGAAGGAGCAGTAAGAGTGAGAAGAGTGAGAATCAGAGGAGGCCGAGGAGGCCGAGGGAGAGGAGTTCTTCTCTGCCTGGCGCTGGAAAGTGTACGACCGTCATCCTCATCAACAGGTAGCCCTTTTACAGGCAATGGAGGAGGCATGTGGAGATATTGACCAGGCATCATGTCAGGCCTGGATACGGCATTCAAGGAGATATTTCCCCCGGTGCCTTGGACTGGAGGATATCGCATGCGATGTGGACGAAATTTTGTGGCCGGACCCAGAAAGACGACATGATGTAGGCTGATTGTCTTTTTTTTTCCTTTTTTTTTTTGTGAAATTACTATTTTGTGTTCTGACTTTGTCTTGGTTTTGATGAATGTGAATAAACACCAATACTTGAAGTTTGGATCCTTGTATGTTTACATGACACTATGACAAAAGTATGACCTCAAATTGACATCTGTACACAGAGAAAGCAAAAGCCAGATGTGTTTTGTATTCATACCATCAGTGTGCAGTTGGCACATTGTGTGCTTAGTAGATGATGGCTTGTGTGTACTGTTTGATACGAAAACACCATTTTTACGAAGGTGTGAAGAGTTCATCTAGCTGTGTTCGCTTTTGCAAGAGAAGTACAATGTTTTGATAATTGGCTGAAAGGTTTTCTTATTTGTGTGTAGAGTTTTGCAAAAATAGCCAATAGTTACAAAAAATGTGCTTAAGCAATCAGAAAAAACTGTAAATTCATTGAAGAAGCAGCATCACTGCAGCAAAACAATTACAGTTTTTTCTGATTGCTTAAGCACATTTTTTGTAACTATTGGCTATTTTTGCAAAACTCTACACACAAATAAGAAAACCTTTCAGCCAATTATCAAAACATTGTACTTCTCTTGCAAAAGCGAACACAGCTAGATGAACTCTTCACACCTTCGTAAAAATGGTGTTTTCGTATCAAACAGTACACACAAGCCATCATCTACTAAGCACACAATGTGCCAACTGCACACTGATGGTATGAATACAAAACACATCTGGCTTTTGCTTTCTCTGTGTACAGATGTCAATTTGAGGTCATACTTTTGTCATAGTGTCATGTAAACATACAAGGATCCAAACTTCAAGTATTGGTGTTTATTCACATTCATCAAAACCAAGACAAAGTCAGAACACAAAATAGTAATTTCACAAAAAAAAAAAGGAAAAAAAAAGACAATCAGCCTACATCATGTCGTCTTTCTGGGTCCGGCCACAAAATTTCGTCCACATCGCATGCGATATCCTCCAGTCCAAGGCACCGGGGGAAATATCTCCTTGAATGCCGTATCCAGGCCTGACATGATGCCTGGTCAATATCTCCACATGCCTCCTCCATTGCCTGTAAAAGGGCTACCTGTTGATGAGGATGACGGTCGTACACTTTCCAGCGCCAGGCAGAGAAGAACTCCTCTCCCTCGGCCTCCTCTGATTCTCACTCTTCTCACTCTTACTGCTCCTTCCATTGTACTCCACATAGACAGCTTACCTGTGGCTTATTTATAGTGCTTAGGCTGATTGCAAAGTGAACTAATTCTCTAAAACAGTTTTCACATGTGAAAGTGTGCCAGACAGTTGGCAAAATAGTGTTAATGATAGCCATACATGTGTATAATTTTGCTAGGAGTGTGTTGGAAATTTGGTAATTGAGTGTAAGCAGTGAGTTGTGCCTACAGTTTTGCAAAGTGTGTGTTACAAAATTGCAAACTGAGTGCAAAGCAGTGTTTGTGCTTTTAGTTTTGCAAACTCAGTGAGTGGTTTTGCTATAAGTATTAATAGTTTTAGAAATTGTGCTATAAGAATCACAGTTAGGGTTTAAGCAATCAGAAAAAACTGTAACAATGTCACAAAAAAGGACATATCTTTCTGGTGCAGAGAAAAGAAAACGGAAGAAATCAGAGGAAGAGAAAAAACAGCAAGATAAAGGTAAGATAAAAAAAAATGAGTATAAACTAAACGAGGCTAAATTGCAAGCTAATGTTACTTCTTCCGCTTAAGCGATCACCAGCGGCAGCTAACAGCTCGTCAATTCATGCAAAGGATGAGACGGACAAAAATTACCGATGCATAATAAAAAATAAGCTTCTGATTTATAACTTTGGTACTGATAACAGTTTAACATTACTTACACTGGACTGGCCTACGTTTGTGTTATTATATCATTATGTCTTAATGTTTTAGGTGTACAGATGGCTTGCTGCAGTGCCATATAGGTTGATGTTAAAATAACTGTTGTTTGTTGTTATTGTTGTTGAAATAGCTTTTCTGTTAAAATAACATTCTGTTCATTCAACTATACTCTTATGAAACTTTTTAGGAGCACTGTTGAAATATTTTGGAGGTGGGGCACAACCAATGCCATCTGCCTCAAGTACCAGTGCTACAGCTGATGATGATATTTAAAACAATCCTAGATCAATTTGTTTATACCTTTTTTGTTGTTCATTTGTTTGTTTTTGGCAGACAGCATCACCTTTCAGTATGAAATCTAACATGGCTACATTTATTTTATATTATTATATTTTTATAATAATAATTATTATTTTTATCTTTAATAAGGTACATCCTCTGCAGGTGAGGAGAACTCACCAGCACCTTTATCCACTGATCCTACAGTTCCTTCTACGTCTGTCTCAACCTCAGTGGAGGTGGCAGGTAAGTTAGTAGCACTGTGTGTTTGCTCAGTTTACTGTAGAATATCCTGTGATTAATATTTCTAAATATAATTTTTAATTTAATTTCCATATAGATCATTCTAGTTCTGTGGCCATTGGGATCAATGTCACATCTACTCCCTCAGCTACTTCCAGCCTACACCATGGATCAGCAGCTCCTCCAGTTGACCCAGCTGAGTGGTCATCTATCCTGTCTGACTCTGAAAGGACTGATCTTGTAAGTAGAGGACCATTGCCTATAAAGGAAAACTTCACATTCCCTAAAAAACCTGATGGTCGAAGCTTCCACTACCACTACACATACAGACAGCTAATTAATGGAGAAAAAATCAAGCGGAGCTGGCTTACTTATTCAAAAACAAATGATGCAGTCTACTGCTTCTGCTGCAAATTGTTCTCCAAGAAGTCCACAAAACTGGCAACAGAGGGACAACAGGATTGGGTCAATATAGGTGCACTACTGAAACAGCATGAAAATAGCCTTGATCACTGCAACAACATGGTGAAATGGAAGGATTTTGCACTCCATCTTTCAAAGGGGAAAACTATTGATGAGGCTGAAATGGCCCTCTTGGAGGCAGAAAAGAACCGTTGGAGAGATGTTCTCACACGCCTAATCAGTATTATTCAGTCCTTGGCAGAAAGAAACCTAGCATTCAGGGGATCTGTTGATACATTGCATCAGGAAGACAATGGGAACTTTCTGAAAGAAGTGGAACTGTTAGCTAAATTTGATCCTGTTTTGAGAGATCACGTGAGACGAATTGACAGTGGAGCACAGCATATCACATACTTAGGGAAAACTATCCAAAATGAGCTGATAACCTGTGTCAGTGACAAAATACTGGACACAATGGTGGCAGAAATCAAAGATTCAAAATATTATGCCATAATATTGGATTGCACCCAAGATGTTAGTCACCAAGAACAGATGTCTGTTGTTGTGCGCATTGTAAGTCTTGGCAAAACACCAGAGATAAAGGAACACTTCTTGGGATTTCTAATAGCTCCTGGATCTACTGGTCTAGGCTTGTCCACACTAATTCTTAAAAGGCTTGAAGAATTGACCATCCCTTTCCAGGACTGTAGGGGACAATCTTACGATTGTGCAGGCTAGGCTGTTAGAAAAAAATCCACGTGCTTTTTATGTGCCTTGTGGAGCACATACATTAAATCTGATGGTTTCAGATGCTGCTAAAGCATCCAAGGATGCCACTTGTTTTTTTGGAAATGTGGAAAAACTTTACAGACTCTTCTCAGGGTCTCCTCAAGGATGGGCCATCTTGCAGAAGTATGTGGATGTCACACTAAAATCTTGGAGTGAAACGCGATGGTAGAGCCGGGTGAAGAGTATTGAACATTTACGCTACCAAGCAGGCAAGGTGAGAGAAGCTTTGTTGGAGGTCAGAGAACAGACTAAAGACTCCACAGTGAAAGTTGAGGCCAACAGTCTTGCTGAAGAAATTGGTTCATTTAGATTTCAGATTTGCTGTGTCATCTGGTATAAGAACATAAGAAATTTACAAACGAGAGGAGGCCATTCGGCCCATCAAGCTCGTTTGGGGAGAAGTTAACTAATAGCTCAGAGTTGTTAAAATCTTATCTAGCTCTGAATTAAAGGAACCCATGGTTTTAGCTTCCGCTACACTAGCAGGAAGACTATTCCATACTCTAACTACACGCTGTGTAAAGAAGTGCTTCTTCAAATTTGTTTTAAAATGTTCTCCCGCTAATTTCCACTTATGGCCACGAGTTCTAGTATTTAGACTAATATTGAAATAGTCATTTGGCTGAACAGCATCCAGACCCATTAGAATCTTATAGACCTGAATCATATCCCCGCTTAGTCTCCTTTGCTCAAGGCTAAACAGATTCAGTTCCGCTAACCTTTCCTCATAAGACATTCCTCTAAGACCAGGATTCATTCTCGTAGCTCTTCGTTGCACCTTTTCTAAGGCAGCAATGTCCTTCTTGAGGTATAGTGACCAAACCTGCACACAGTATTCTAGGTGGGGTCTTACCAAGGAATTATATAAGTGTAACATCACCTCCCTTGACTTAAACTCCACACACCTAGAGATATACCCCAACATCCTATTGGCCTTTTTTATTGCTTCCCCGCACTGGCGAGAATGAGACATGGAAGCATCAACATACACACCAAGGTCTTTCTCATAATCAGCTACCTTTATTTCAGTAGGTCCCATAGAATACCTGTACTTTATATTTCTGCTCCCTGCATGGATTACCTTACATTTATCTGTGTTAAATTTCATCTGTCAAGTATCAGCCCATTCGCTAATTAAATCCAGATCCCATTGAAGCCTCTCTGCTGCTAGATCAGTACAGTATCTGCTACACCGCCCACCTTGGTGTCGTCTGCAAATTTAACCAGTTTACTGTATGTATTTGTGTCAATATCATTAATGTAAATTAGGAACAATAGTGGTCCTAAAATTGAACCCTGCGGTACCCCACTATGAACGGAGGCCCACTGTGACATTGTGCCTCTAATAACTACTCGCTGCTTCCTGTCAGTTAGCCAGTTTTCGATCCAAGCTCCCACAGTTCCTAAAATCCCTGCAACTTTAAGCTTTAGCAAGAGCCAACCAGACGCTGCCATGTGCATAGCAGACGCTGACTGATTACAGTACAGGAGTCTATGACTCACGGCGTGTGAGTACACTATGTCAGTGTTTTCTCGAAAAATGTTGTCCACACAATAGTCTTGGGCCCATACCTTACTTTCCTTAAGTAGTAGATCACTGAAATCTGGCTGAAGTTTCAGCAGATTCTCATTATCTCAATTGCCACCATCACGATCCACTGAGTGAAGAAGCAGGGGAGTCTTGACTGACTGACATAATGAAGAGTGTACAATCGGCTAGAATCTAAAAATTGTATGCTGTCAGGCTACTAGTTGTAGTACTTGGACAATCCCTGAAGTAAGAGGTGCAATTCTTACCAGGGGGTGCTGTGGCTTAGTTGGTTATTTTACAATAAGTCACTAGAAGAGTAAAGAAAAGTTATGTGAAATGAAAAGAAAAACTGTACAAAAAAGCAATATGAAATGAATGAGTGTGTGAATGTGAAAAGAATGTGGAATGAAAATGAAATGTAAAGACAAGCAATGTTAAATGAACAGAAAATATGCAAATAAGCCTTTAAATAAATGCTCTTCATATATACCCTTTTGCGTTTTCATTTAGGCTATGAATGTTCACAGCATGTCAATATCAACAAAGGTAGGCCTATCATTGGCTTTATGCACAACTGCACTACTTCCTGAACTTCAGCCAGCTCCTTTGTTTCCTGTCTGCCATTATTGGACAAACTGATCACCTGGATTAATCAGTTTGTCCAGTAATGGCAGACAGGAAACAAAGGAGCTGCCTGAAGTTCAGGAAGTAGTGCAGCTGTGCATAAAGCCAATTGTAGTTTATAAGTGGTTGACAAGTGGTGATTAGCTTTCTTGTCACCTGTCTTAAAATGTAAGGGATACTGGAGCTTGGTTGGGGTGGTGGGGTGGCTCGCGGCGGGCGCCGGAAAATTTCCCTTATTTTCAAATCCAAAACTTGACAGGTATGCTCTTCGGACACTAAAATTAACCTTGAATTTAACCATGTTATGATCACTACCGTACAATGGGTCTAAAACCTCTAATTTTCCAATCCTATCCTGGTTATTAGAGAAAACAAGATCAAGAAGGGCTTCTCCCCTGGTAGGAGTATTAACAAACTGAGTAAAAAAACAATCCTGTACTAATTCCACCATCTCAAGTTCATTTACAGAAGAGCCAGAGACTGTGTCCCACTGTATCCCCGGTAAATTAAAATCACCCATAACCACCACATCATTTTTATTACTCATAATCCTGATATCATCATATAACATTCTGCTTTCCTCTACATCTACATTAGGTGCTCTATAACAAACCCCGACAATTAGGCCATTTGAATCTTTAGCATCAAGTTTGATCCATACAGCTTCTGAATTTTTATTTTTATCAGTGAGTTCCCTTGCCTGCAAGTTTTCTTTTACGTATACTGCAACACCACCTCCCTTCTTGCCTATCCGGTCTCTACGTAACAACGTATAACCATCCATATTATATTCATCACCATCATTGTCACTCATCCATGTTTCAGTTATTCCTATAATGTCGTAATTGTCTGAAGAAATTAAAGCCTCTAAGTCATTAATTTTGTTTCTAATACTCCTAGCATTCAAATACAGACCACTAATGGTAGGCCTTTTACAGTTTCAAGGGAATTTACGCAGATTTGCGCAGGCTTAGTAGTTCTAGCATCAGAGATTGAAATTGCTTTTGTAAAGAGATGGGCAGTATTTCAATTCCATATATTTCAGCACCAGGACAACAGCCCCCCCGCATGAGGGAACCCACCAGAGGACACCGGATGGGGAGCCACCGGCCCAGCCCACCAGAAAATGAAAAGCTCAGTAATTCTGGTGTTAATTGCCATGTGTTTGCGTGCAGACAAGAGCACGGACAGCATTAGGGGAGCTGGACACTGTTGCAAATTGCACTGTAATGTTGGTCCAAACATCCAAACTAGAGAATCTTAAAACACTGTCTTGACAGTCGGATAAAACCAGCCACAGCCTAAGGATTAATGGAGCTCAGAATGGGCTGGGATATCCCTGATCTATCTGCCGGTTCTTGTTGGCCAATTCATCACTCAATCCCATCAGAATCACTCTTGGCACTGAAACAGCTGATAAGCCACAAATCATCACTGGGAAAATAATCATTGTGATCTGTAAATACTCCCTCTTTTCATATTTGGCCACACACAACATCCTCAAACAAAGCTAAATACTTTACACCATAATGATGCTGTGTGTGACATATGTAGACAGGGGTCTTTTTATACCTATTATATATGGGGGCACACATGTTGCGGCCTGCATTGACTTGTCCTTACGCACAACTCTAACCTAAATATTTATAAGAATAGATAGTTTGGTATATATAACGTCATTCATTTAAAATGATCATTTAAAAACAAATGCTGACTGTTAGTTATACATTGTGGTGTTTTCAGTTACAGCTGTCTGTATTTCCCATAGTCCTATGTGATTGTTCCTCAGAACTATTTGAACAATCTCTGCCTCTTGTACAACCAGGTCCAGTGCACAGCTCAGGTAAACCTGTGTAATCGTCTCATGCTGCCATCTTTGTGCTTTTCAGTCTCGGGCATTGCCAGTTATTTTTTCAACTGCACAGTGTATAGTACATTATAATACTTACAGAGGATTAAAGTTAACATTGACAACATGTCTTACAAGAGGGCTACAATAAAGAAAACAAAAGTTTCAAGGCAACATGAAGGTAATGCACAATCAGGGATGATCAATTTCTGAGGCATGTATTCAAAATAAGTATTTTAATAAGCATTTAACTTAAATTGTGCTTGTCTCAGAGGCTTGAGAGTACGCCAAGGGAAGACGAAGTGTCTCCAGGACGACTACAGGCAAACTGGCACTGCCCGGGCAGATGAAAGAAGAAGGGCACAGAGCCAGGTTGGGTACCACAGCGCTATCCAGCCCATTGTTGCCGATGGTCACATTCCACCAGAACCCCCCAACACTGACTCCCCGGGGAACTTCCAAGCAGCAGAGCAGATCTCAACAAGCGAGGATCAAAGGAAAGGAAAGATCCTGGCAGGAAGAGGAAGATCTTGTGGCCAAAGGCTAAAAATTTAGAAGTTTGGAGAACAAATGTGTTACAAATGAAATAGCACATTAAGCCTGGGTCATTTCACAATTTTCATTACAGAGATATTTGTGAAACTCATATTTGAAATAAAAGTATGTGCTACAGCTTAATCATTTTTTTCATACGTTATTTTGTATTTTCAAAATGTCTTTATTGTAAACTGCACAGCATGCGCCGCTGTGAGCACTATCCCCCATACAGGAACTGTGAATAAGAAGCCTTTAACCTGGGCAGAAAATACATTGTTTGTAAGTCGGTCTTAATGAAAGAGTACCAATTTCAGAGGGCATTAAGTTGAAAAATACACAGTGAAATATCTAAAAATAATATCTGAACATTCAAACACAGCATACTGTACAACTCAGTTTACAAATTAATTTTTTTTATTTCAAAGTACTGTTTAATTTCAGAGCCAAATGCCATGTGCCCATAAATATTTGAATTATTATTGTTTATTATTATAAATGCCGATTACATTCCTGGAGCCTTCGATTTTGCATACACAGTGCCCTCTACAGGATCCTGTCGAAACAGCATCTCCTTCAACCTCATTCACAAAATGTGCGTTTTTTCACAAAACGTTTTTCTTTATAAATCCCAAAATCTTCCTATAAATGTGTGTATGAATTCTTCTCATCTTTTTCAGTCACACAGAGCCTTTATAAATGAGCTCCCCGATTAATCAGCTTACATGAAAACATCTTAATTGCATTAAGGCATTTAAACGTAGCCACCGAACAAAAGGTAACTTGGTGATTTAGCAAACTGCATGTTCCTCATCTCCTCTGTATGGACCATAGAGCTGTGTATCGGAGAGTCTGGCTACACGGTACGTTTCACGATACAGGGATTACAATTCAATACGCTGCTCTATTTTGCCGTTAAAAAAAAATCTGCTTTTAGGAAAACTTGTTATAGTATAAAGAGCACACCACCAAATGCATGAAATCTGAGTAAAAGCATTTGATTTTTAACTCAATCAGAATAGAGGGATCTGCATTTGCATTTATCACAGTCCCTGTAACAATCCAGCATCGTAGGACTACAACTATTTCGGATTCAGCCAACGGGTAACGTTACTAGCCAGCAGCGTTGTGCAAATTACTGAAAAGTACTAGTTACCAATTACTTCATATGAAAGTAATTATAATAAGGGTGGGAGTGGAGCGTGTGTCTGACTGAGGGGTCGCAGGCCGGGATCGCGAGCAGTTCCAATGTGTGGTGGGTGCGGCACCGCGCTGCATCAGCGCCTGCTCCCCCGGCCTGACCTGTCCTGTATAATAACCTAATAAAAGAAAATAACAGCGGGCTAAAGGCTGCCTAGTGATCACATTAACATGGCGTCGCTGTTGAAATACATGGCGCAGACATCGGGGGAATATGGAACCAAATGTTTCTGCAACACAGAGATGTTTGCCGGTGGATTTTCAAGCATCGCGGAGACATAGTACCAATGCATTTGTGCTCTCTGGGTAGTTATAAATTATTTTAAACCAATTATTTTAGTGTTGCAGCTATGACAATGCCAGATAATACAACTGTCTAATTGTATTTATCACCATACCTATAATATCAGCCATTCATTGCGCCACGGTGAGGTCGGATGGCGTTACATCATAAACAGGAAATTAGGGGAACGTGCTGCCTTCGTCCATTAATATTTTCATGCAAGACAAAGCCAAAGAGCCCATTTAAATTTAAGTACATTGCTTTTTTAAAAAATGTGATATGGTAATTAGTTACATTACTCCTTACAGACAAAAGCAGTGGAATTATACTAACGCGTTACTAGCAACACTGCTAGGCAGCTAGGTTTGCTAATGCTAATGCTAGCAGTGCAGCCTTATGCTACATCCTCTCGCAAGATAAGACAGCGTTACTGTCACTACCGAAAATGTTACACCTACCGTAAATGTAACTTCCGCTACTACGCATGCGCACGCTTGCGACTTCTGGAAGGAGGCGTGCTATTTTTACGGCATCTTGTCACATCTCATTATCTGTTGATTTTTGATGAGAATGTCAACAGCGAGAGAAAAGAGATTTAACCGGATAATGATGGAGACCTTCAACTTTAAAAGATTTTATTTCACACAGCGCATTAATGTCTAATGTGCCTCAGAAGGAGCGACGTAAAATACGGTGTATGGCCATCAATTTTACAGTCAAAGGTGACATTACTTTAATGTTCTTCTCTATGTGCTAAATGAAATTACCATTATGTATTACACCCAGTTCGATGTGCTGTGAAGTTACTTAAGAGCAAAAGTGTCAGCTAGGCACTCGCACAACGTGTCTTTGCTCCTGCCATGGAGGCATTACAATAGTACTGCTCGAGAAATTGGTTCAAATACTGAAGAGTTTGCTAGAAGCCACACAGCTACCTTCCTCGTTGGGCAGTGAACATGACAGAGGTGAACAGCAGTGGCCTGGAGAAGGAAAGTTATGGAGAAGAAAGAATTTGAAGCGGTTGTGTAGAGGAAGTGTTGACCAATTTCAACAGTTGGCAAGGATCATAGCCACGATCATGTAATTGTGAAATATGTAACTGACAGACAAGGGTAGTGGTGGTCGTACTTTTTCCTGTCTCTTGGTGCTGTGGCTTAGTTGGTTAAAGTGCCTGTCTAGTAAACAGGAGATCCTGGGTTCAAATCCCAGCAGTGCCTTGAGTTTCACTGTAGGGAATGAGATGCTGTGAGGTTTCTGCATTTTTTCCACTGAAGGCAGTCATTGTGGGAAGAAGCTGTCAGAAGCAAATCATGTGCTCCAGGTGAGGCTTTAGTTCAGAATCTCCGCATGGCCCAACCAGACGCTGCCATGTGCATAGCAGACACTGACTGATTACAGTACAGGAGTCTATGACTCAAGGCGTGTGAGTACACTATGTCAGTGTTTTCTCGAAAAATGTTGTCCACACAATAGTCTTGGGCCCATAACTTATTTTCCTTAAGTAGTAGATCACTGAAATCTGGCTGAAGTTTCAGCAGATTCTCATTATCTCAATTGCCACCATCACGATCCACTGAGTGAAGAAGCAGGGGAGTCTTGACTGACTGACATAATGAAGAGTGTACAATCGGCTTGAATCTAAAAATTTTATGCTGTCAGGCTACTAGTTGTAGTACTTGGACAATCCCTGAAGTAAGAGGTGCAATTCTTACCAGGGGGTGCTGTGGCTTAGTTGGTTAAAGCACCTGTCTTGTAAACAGGAGATCCTGGGTCCGAATCCCAGCAGCACCTTGTTAATGCTGATGAATCTTTTGCCAAGAATAACCTTCATGTCTGCTGGAGGCATGGTACCTGTAGGTGTAGACCTTGTATGTTAAGAGCAAAAGTGTCAGCTAGGCACTCGCACAACGTGTCTTTGCTCCTGCCATGGAGGCATTACAATAGTTCTGCTCGAGAAAATAGTTCAATACTGAAGACTTTGCTAGAAGCCACACAGCTACCTTCTTCATTGGGCAGTGAACATGACAGAGGTGAACAGCAGTGGCCTGGAGAAAGAAAGTTATGGAGAAGAAAGAATTTGAAGCGGTTGTGTAGAGGACGTGTTGACCAATTTCAACGGCTGGCAAGGATCATAGCCACGGTCTTGGAGTTGTAAAATACGTAACTGACAGACAAGGGCAGTGGTGGTCCTTCTTTTTCCTGTCTCTTGGCGCTGTGGCTTAGTTGGTTAAAGTGCCTGTCTAGTAAACAGGAGATCCTGGGTCCAAATCCCAGCAGCACCTTGTTAATGTTGATGAATCTTTTGCCAAGAACAACCGTCATGTCTGCTGGAGGCATGGTAAGTGTAGACGTTGTATGTTAAGAGCAAAAGTGTCAGCTAGGCCCTCGCACAACATGTCTTTGCTCACGCCATGGAGGCATTACAATAGTGCTGCTCGAGATAATAGTTCAATACTGAAGTGTTTGCTAGAAGCCACACAGCTACCTTCTTCATTGGGCAGTGAACATGACAGAGGTGAACAGCAGTGGCCAGGAGAAAGATAGTTATGGAGAAAAATGAATTTGAAGCGGTTGTGTAGAGGACGTGTTGACCAATTTCAACGGCTGGCAAGGATCATAGCCACGGTCTTGGAGTTGTAAAATACGTAACTGACAGACAAGGGCAGTGGTGGTCCTACTTTTTCCTGTCTCTTGGCACTGTGGCTTAGTTGGTGAATATTGGTGAATGAGGCCCAATGCTTGTAATGGTGAGGTGATCTTATTTATTGGGGAGTCTTTGTCTGTCTCTCTGCAGGCTGTCAGGCTGTAGACTCACAGAAGAAGGCTGTTCTTCCCTGGCTTTAGCTCTGAGGTCAAATGCCTCACACCTGAGAGAGCTGGATCTGAGCTACAATCACCCAGGAGACTCAGGAGTGAAGCTGCTCTCTGCTGTACTGGAGGATCCCAGCTGTAAACTGGAGAAGCTGAAGTGAGTACAGAGTGTGAGTCTGACACGCTACAGATACTTATGCATGTATGTGAAGAAGTGGCACCAATAAATAAATGGATACAGCAGCACTATGTCATTCTGCATCTCCTATAGTGTGGACCACAGTGGAGAGTGCAGGACCAGACCAGGCATACAGAAATGTAAGTGTGTTCGCATGTTTTTTTTTTTAATAATATCATTAATACTATGTTATGGTTGTATTCACACAATTGTTGTGATGAGTGTGTCTTTTTGCATTGTGTGTAGATGGATTTCCATGTTTGTCTTTAGGTGAGTTTCTGTGTGTCATTTTAGACAACATCCAAATGAGACAAATAAAACATCAAAATCATCACCAAAAACACTATCAATTCATTTAATTGTTTTAAAAAATATTTTTTTACAAATACTTTATAGCTGCTCATATTGTCTTTGTTTTTGTGTGGGAGTGTAAGATGGTTAAAATATATTCTGATGTAGTTGTACATCTTTAATTTCACAAGAAAAGAATTCTTTGCATTTGTTCTTTTTGCGCATGCCGTGAGTGTATGTGTTTTCTGTGCGAGATTCATTAGTATTGTCCTAAGACGGCACCCATAGGCAGTGAGGACTCTCTCCTTAAGTGCAAAATGTGAATTTGCATTTTTACAGGGTGCTTCTGGAACACTCCTTAAAGTGCATGTTTAAAATACGTATAATGTGCGTCGGCCCACTGGGCATTGCCTGGTAAGCCAGATGGCCAGCCCAGCCCTGGGCTAACACGAGGTGCAAATACATACTCAATTGATTGCATTGTGTTGATTACATTATAATGATTACATTGTAATGATTACATCATGGGTATTTGGCATGCTTTTTAATAATACCATAATGATTATATTCTTCGTTTCATAGTGCTAAATAATATTCCATAAGATAGATACTGAATCCAAGCCCGACTGGCAAAAACCACTAAATTTATCTACATGCTGAGGGGTTAATTATACAATAATGCCAATGCTAATTTACTAATGTCTAATAACACAGTGTTGAATATAATGCAGACACTGGACATGGGAACTGATACTGGGCTTGCAGGATGGGGCGATCTCACTTCATGAAGTTGGCAGAAATCAGGAATTGATAGCGAGAGAACAGGTCGAGATGACCTGTGCCAGAGGACAGGGTGAACTAATACTTTTTCTAATTTTTGCACAATGTAAAAGGGGAGGGGGGACACGTACTTAATGGCTAACTAGAGTAAATGTCAATGTATGTGGTAGTCACGTAGGTGGAAAAGTACAGAAAAGGGGGGCCACACCCCAAAAGGCCTATAAAGACCTAGAGCCGACACCTATGGTTCGAGCTTCTTCCTGTACATGCTGAATGTATGTCAGATGGTTGCTCCCGGATTGCAATCTGTCAGAGAATAAGCTGGTGACTTGCAACTACTCCTCGACTGTGCAGTGAATCTCTTCTCATCAACGGACCTGGCGGAGTTCTGACTCCAACAATGCATAATTATTAATAATAGACGTGTAAGAATATGCACAGCCATCCATTAAGCCATTCAATCCATTATCTATTGCAGGGATCGAATTTATCGACGGCATCGACGGCAAAAGCCGCCGTGCCTTAGCAATTTGCCGTGCTGCCCTGAATATTTACAAGTTCTTGCCAGCAGATAATTGCAGTGCCCTCTTCCTCAGTTGCCTTTGTGCCCTATTGTGTATGTTTAGATCAGGGGTATTCAACTAAAATTTAAAGAGGTCCAGTTAGAGAAAACTTCTTGAAGCAAAGGTCCGGAAGATTATAATGTCTAACTATTTAGTGTGATCTATATTTAAGTAGCCTATTAGCTGTACTAACATTGCATGTAATCAGTACCTGACTGTCAAACCAAATTAATTCAGTACAATTGAAAAACGTTTTGACAATATTTATTGTCACGTGACAAAGAACTTTGGGCAGCTGGCTGTAGTGCAGATGCTTGAGATTTGGCAGCCATGAAAATGTACATTTTTTGTACTCACCCGAGTTTATTTATATAACAGATAACATTACTTTATACATATGTTAAAAAGCAGAAACTTCAACGAACATGAAATCAACAATAAACTACGTCTATTTATCCAATATGTTATATAATACATACTGTATTTGAAAACTGTTCAGCTTTATGATTTCAGGCCAGACCAGTCTCTCTGTTAGGAACATTACGGCTTTTTGGTTGTGGATTTTATCTTCGATGCTACTACTAACACTAACGGCACATTAGCGCAGACAAAGGGCTGCATACGCCGAACTACATCTTGCTTGGCGTTCAAAGACGCTTGACGTTCATTGGCGTGGGAAACGGCGGCTCTACTGCTAAACCACTACCGAAAATACTACAAACGCTGCGCCGGAGAAAATAGAAGCGTCCCGTCAGGTTTTAAATACTAACAATGTTTTGGCTATCGGTCCGGGTCCGTATGGGACAGCTTCTGGATCCGGACCCAGCCCGCGGTCCGCCTGTTAGTGACCTCTGGTTTAGATCATAATAAAGTCAATAAACTTATGAAATCAAGAAGTTCTTCCGTTTTTTACTTCTCTGTCGCCATGTCCATGATATCTGGGTTGATAGGCGCATCCCATAATTTTACGTTAGCCACGCCTCCATGGTTAAATTATTCAGAGCGGCTATTCTAGCCGATGCGTACCTCCCTCCGAAACTAATAGCAACATGTTCATAGAATAGGGAGGGTGAGAAGGTTTAGAAGTTCTTTTGAAAGTGAGGCTGTATTGGTGGTATTTTTGGCACGTGAACAATCATCGATTTACATCGACAAATACATGTTAAGGACCTGTTATAAGGCCAAAAAGTTCCAATTAAAATGCCTACCAAAGATCGGGTGAAAAAAAGAAAGCAGGCTGAAATGACGGACGCTGCTTCTAAGACCCTGAAAATAACCAAATTTTTTTAGGTAATTTCGCTGGTTTTGCATGTCTATCCCAATCATACCGCATCTATTGTTATGGAAATTATCTGTCATTACTTGACGTTGTAATAATTTATAATAGACTGTAATAATTCATAGAAGATTGAAATAATTGATACCAGATGTGCATTGAATTGAAGTGAAAACAGAGAAGGAGTTAGAGCATAAACTGTACTGTCCTGCAGCTGCTGTCACGGGACAGTTCGTAGTGGCTCGCGGAAGTGTTTGAGTGGCTCGAGACAGTTAGCGAGTGGCTCGCGACAGTGTTTGAGTGTCTCGGGACAGTGTTTGAGTGGCTCGGGACAGTTGGCGAGTGTTAGTTAGTTGGCTTGAATATGGTCACTCATGCATTATTTTGAAGTTCTGTTAGTCATGTTAGTGTCAATGTCTCAGTAAAAATAATTAAATAAAAGTTTTTATCACTGACAATAGCTGGTTCTGTTTTTTTTCATAAAACATTTCGTCATTACTGAGTAGGTGAATGAAGGCAACAGCATCTTTTTTTCAATAGCTAGTCTAACACTATTTCACAGGGTGCTAATGCATTTATTTCCCTTGAAAATGTCAGAATGCTAAATATTTCATGCGTCCGGCTATATACCTTTTTGCCTCAGTGCCCTGGCCAGTAATTCTTGATTGCCTTGGTGCCCTCCGAACCTACGGGAAAATGCCTTAGTGCCCTCCTATATTTGAGGGGATAAAAGGCAAACATTGCTGTGCCCCCCGAACAAAGTAATTCTACCCCTGTTATTGCAGATTAACATTCTCTACGGTGACTGTAGTCATTTATAATGTCTTTCAAGCTGCTGCCATATTTCTTACATCCACTGGACACGTCATTTCACAGAACAAGCGATCCAGAAACAATGTGTACTTTTCAGGGATGCCACTATAGGTGGATCAAAACATAGATTACTAAATATAATAGCTTCAGTATTAAATTATAAAAAAGCGGATCTATTCGCAATATTTGTAAAATGCCATGATTACTCCATTTTAAATAGACGCTTCTTTTTGTGCCAGTTTGTAATTAGCAGTCATTTGCGTTCTTTTATAATAAAAATAAATCAAATATTATAAGCCATAAATTATTCGTATATTTTGCAGGAACAGACATCGCGCCGCTGAAGTTTAGTACTTTCCCATTTGAGATGAACGTGATGTTGCCGTTTCCTGCCCGGTGACCTTTAAAAATCCATGACAGCAGCAGTTAGATGCAGCGTGTGCAGCGGCCATATTCACGGACAAAATCAAGCTGATCACTAAGACTTATTTTGTGGTTAAGTAATACAGAAGTAACAGCATAATGCTACATTATTTGTGCCCCCTCAGGAAAAGTGTTACCGATGAGAGAACACTTTGAAAATCAGTAAATAACATTTTCTCTTGCCTTGGCTCGATGTGTAAAACAGACCTAGACATGTTTGAGTAGATTATCATGGTTCCTCTGGTTATTGCACTTACCACACACAATATGAAGAAAATGTAAGTGAACCGAAATCTTCATGCAATGAATTATCATCCTGTGAGTGTGTATCAAGTGCTGCAGCCCATATATTAGCAATGGGCATCAGATCACTGTATTCAATAGAGTGAGGGGTTATTCAGAAAGGACCAGTGTATTATTATAAAACAGACTGATAAATCAACTTGTTTAAGCAATTATGACTGTATGTCTTGTCCAATAATCCAACATGCTTTCCCAGCTGGCAGCTTTCAAAGAGGATTGACCACATTGTTCTTGCAAAACTAGACATTTATGAAGGCCTCTATACCTTAACAAGCTTACGATTAAATGCAGCACAGCCCTCGATGTCCTGTGGATGCATATGGATATATGGAGGTGATTTTCTGTACTGAGTTAGATCAAATGCATGAATCCATTTCCAAAAGCTGTTTATCTGGGTCCCCACAATGGGGGACATTGGATATGGTGCCAGTATCTCATAGGCCTTGGACACCTAATCACTCAGGTATTTCTGAGTCACATCTTTATTTAGCCTAATCGTTACTTTTTGTCTAGGACATTTAACACAATCCAGTGTGTGGCCTGAATGAAAAACTAAGGTTTTCCTGGTTATTTACATATATTTCAGAGGTTCACAGGGCTGCCAACTTTGGTCAGCTGGCTGGTGTGACATTTCCAATTGGAGACAAGTCTGCACACACATTTACATGCATGTAACAGTTTTATTACCTTGTAAATAGTCTGTAGGGTTTGTGAACTACCCCAACGCTTTTGGTGTAGCTAATTATGAGTTTATAATAGAATATTATAGATTTCCTGAGCCTGACAGTCAAGAAGTGTGAGCGTCACACCAGATGCGTAAGAGTCGGTAACCCTGGTTTCAAAGCTGAGTAAATGTGCCTTAAACTGCTTTATTGCTTCTTTCATTCCACAAAAATATGAGCATCAGACATTAAATGCTGCTGAAAAAGCCCCAGAGACTTGGACAGATATGTGAGGTGTGTTTTAATGGGTGAAACACGCAAACGGGAGATTTCCTCCAAGGCTGATGCTATCATCTATCTATCTATCTATCTATCTATCTATCTATCTATCTATCTATCTATCTATCTATCTATTTATCTATCTAATCTATCTATCTATCTATCTATCTATCTATCTCTCTTCAACAGGCACTGTGTTTGTTCACAGCTGATGTGAGAAGATCTCTGCTGAGAGTAAACTCACAAACAGCAGCGGGACCACACAACATTACCTGGTCATGTGACATGGAGCGTAACACCCAGCCGGATGATGTCTTCACAGATAACTTTAACGTTTCCTTGAGCCAGGCAGTCGTCCCCACGTGCTTAAACAATACCACCATCACACCTTTGCTGAATTAGTCTTCTGTCTTCTGCCTGAATGACAACCACCCTGTAGCACTCATACCTGTCATCATGAAGTACATTGACTAGTCATGGGGCAATTGAGAGCCGATCTTCCCAAATCAGTATAGCAATGTACAGGATTTTCTAAAAAAAAAAAAAATCACACCAAAATAATAGTTAAGAACTATTATTTCCAATGTTTATGTTGTGCGGTTTGGCGCAAGATAAAACAGTCGGTCGTCTGTCAGAAACAAATATAATTTGCTTCATTTAGCACCACAAGACACAGCTGCCATAACTGACACGAGTGTGTGGTAATTACACTGATACAATTAAGAAAAGAAATGACTAAGGAGAAGAAAGCAGGCTTAGTTTAACATACAAGGTCTACACTTACCATGCCTCCAGCAGACATGAAGGTTGATCTTGGCAAAAGATTCATCAACATTAACAAGGTGCTGCTGGGAATTGGACCCAGGATCTCCTGTTTACGAGACAGGCGCTTTAAACCACTAAGCCACAGCACCCACTATTAAAAGTTGCAACTCACATTTCAGGGATTATCAAACTACTAAAGTTAGTAGCGTGACAGCAGAAAATGTTTAGAAGCAAGCCAATTGTACACTCTTCATTATTTGAGTCAGTCAAGACTCCCCTGCTTCTTCAATTAGTAGTTCGTAATGGTGGCAATTGACATAATGAGAATCTGCTGAAACTTCAACCTGATCTCAGTGGTCTACTACTTAAGGAAAGTAAGGTATGGGCCCAAGATTTTTGTGTGGACAACATTTTTCGTGAAAACACTGACATAGTGTACTCAAACACCTTGAGTCAGAGGCTCCTGTACTGTAATCAGTCAGCGTGTGCTATGCACATGGCAGCGTCTGGTTGGGCCATGCTGAGATTCTGAACTCAAGCCTCACCTGGAGCAAATGATTTGCTTCTGACAGTTTCTTCCCACAATGACTGCCTTCAGTGGAAAAAAGGCAAGAAGCTCACAGCATTTCATTTCCTACAGTGAAATTCAAGGAACTGCTGGGATTTGAACCCAGGATCTCCTGTTTACTAGACAGGCACTATAACCAACTAAGCCACAGCACCAAGAGACAGGAAAAAGTAGGACCACCACTACCCTTGTCTGTCAGTTACGTATTTCACAATTACATGATCATGGCTATGATCCTTGCCAACCGTTGAAATTGGTCAACACTTCCTCTACACAACCGCTTCAAATTCTTTCTTCTCCATAACTATCCTTCTCCAGGCCACTGCTGTTCACCTCTGTCATGTTCACTGCCCAATGAAGAAGGTAGCTGTGTGGCTTCTAGCAAAGTCTTCAGTATTGAACTATTTTCTCGAGCAGAACTATTGTAATGCCTCCATGGCAGGAGCAAAGACACGTTGTGCGAGTGCCTAGCTGACACTTTTGCTCTTAACATACAAGGTCTACACCTACCATGCCTCCAGCAGACATGAAGGTTATTCTTGGCAAAAGATTCATCAGCATTAACAAGGTGCTGCTGGGATTCGGACCCAGGATCTCCTGTTTACAAGACAGGCGCTTTAACCAACTAAGCCACAGCACCCCCTGGTAAGAATTGCACCTCTTACTTCAGGGATTGTCCAAGTACTACAACTAGTACCCTGACAGCAAAAAATTTTTAGATTCAAGCCGATTGTACACTCTTCATTATGTCAGTCAGTCAAGACTCCCCTGCTTCTTCACTCAGTGGATCGTGATGGTGGCAATTGAGATAATGAGAATCTGCTGAAACTTCAGCCAGATTTCAGTGATCTACTACTTAAGGAAAGTAAGGTATGGGCCCAAGACTATTGTGTGGACAACATTTTTCGAGAAAACACTGACATAGTGTACTTACACGCCTTGAGTCATAGACTCCTGTACTGTAATCAGTCAGCGTCTGCTATGCACATGGCAGCGTCTGGTTGGGCCATGCGGAGATTCTGAACTAAAGCCTCACCTGGAGCAAATGATTTGCTTCTGACAGCTTCTTCCCACAATGACTGCCTTCAGTGGAAAAAATGCAGAAACCTCACAGCATCTCATTCCCTACAGTGAAACTCAAGGCACGCCTTGTTACCACTGTGCAGGCTGGTGGTGGTGGTGTAATGGTGTGGGGGATGTTTTCTTGGCACACTTTAGGCCCCTTAGTGCCAATTGGGCATCGTTTTGATGCCACGGCCTACCTGAGCATTGTTTCTGACCATGTCCATCCCTTTATGACCACCATGTACCCATCCTCTGATGGCTACTTCCAGCAGGAAAATGCACCATGTCACAAAGCTCGAATCATTTCAAATTGGTTTCTTGAACATGACAATGAGTTCACTGTACTGAAATGGCCCCCACAGTCACCAGATCTCAACCCAATAGAGCGAGCATCATTGGGATGTGGTGGAACGGGAGCTTCGTGCCCTGGATGTGCATCCCACAAATCTCCATCAACTGCAAGATGCTATCCTATCAATATGGGCCAACATTTCTAAAGAATGCTTTCAGCACCTTTTTGAATCAATGCCACGTAGAATTAAGGCAGTTCTGAAGGCGAAAGGGGGTCAAACACCGTATTAGTATGGTGTTCCTAATAATCCTTTAGGTGAGTGTATAGTTTTTATCCTACTGATTTTAATTTCTGCTGCTATATTCTTGTACTGTCCAATTTCTGCTGTAACAATGCAAATTTCCCACTTGTGGGACTAATAAAGGATTATCTTATCTTATCTTCACTTATGTTGAACGAACTGTTGTTATTCTAAAGAAACAAAATATCTGCCTTTGGGGTTTCAGACCTTCAGAGGTGTGCTATCTGCGTATCTGTGTCTTTGTGACTCTGAGCGGTGCTGTCCTACAGTACACCACCTAGAGGCTGTGTGTGGGATTATGTATTATTTTCAGAGCACATTTTTAGCATTTAAACACAAAATGAACCGGATAAAACAAGAAGGGCATATACTGTACTAAACACATCTAAGCACATTTATCAAAACAGTAATCTGTAAAGTAAGAAAATAAATGTATCCAAACAATGTGTCCTGCCCCGAGGTTACGCACCTGCATGAGGTTGGCCCCCGATATGTTTCAGATTTCAACCAAACTGGTTTCTGTATGTGCCGCGTTTGTGCCGTTAAATTTTTGGTTTGTGCTGTTTTAGTTTCTGAGATATAAATGTTTGTTTACATGGTGACGTCATCAGCGTGAAGTTGGCCCCCTATTTGCGTCTGATTTCCACCAGACCGATCGCAGTCGTGTGTGCTGCGTTTGTGCTGGTTTGTGCCATTAAAATTGTCCTTTGTGTTGCTTTAATTTCTGAGATATTAATGTTTGTAAGGTTGCCCCCTCCCATTTGCGTCTGATTTCGACCAAATCGATCGCAATCGTTTGTGCTGTTAAAACTGTCCTTTGTGCTGCTTCCGTGCAGATATTGCTTATTTACATAGTCACGTGACTCCGCTGTTTAGTTAGCCCCCCATTTGCCTCCGAACCGGTCTCAATAGTTTGTGTCATTTAAAAGTTGTCTGTACTGTTATTTTTCTGAGTTATACCTATTAGTTTATGCCTTTACGTGATCGCCGTATAGTGCTCAAGCTCATGTTTCTCATGTTAACAGAAGGTGGAGCGTTTGATGAGCTTTGATGACAAAGCTGCACGTAGACTTAAGCCCTGCCAGGCAGATACCGCATTTTAGGATCATGCTAGATATTTTCACAAATGACCGACCGTTACATACTGCCTCGTTACGTGCAGGCTTGACCCAGGTCATCATCTGTTCTACCAACTCATCACAGCACAGTACGATTCCTTGAGATGTAAAGATTCTTGGGAACGTGTAATTTAGGAGTGAAAAAGCAAAACGACAGTATGAAAAGTGGCTCTTGCGGTGTCAAAAGTGATTGTGTGCCATTTACAGTGGTAAAGCACATCACAGAATTCTAAATTATGTGCAGACGTACATAGCGTTTTGCTACAAGGTAGTGAACGCCCCAGCACCAAACGCGACCAGTTAATGCTTAATACTGTACAACAATGTATAATAAACTCTTGTCATTTTGCCTGCACTGTGTATTGTGATGTCTTTACCTTCCCATGGACCGCCTTACTTCTTGCACATGGTGGTTAAATAAAAATGTCCAATAATGAAGTTTTACTGTCTTTGTAAAAATATAGCGAAAAATATGTATGTCTATGTATGAATACGTATGTATGTATGTGTGTGTATAGTTAATGCACAGGTATAGACCTCACAAATATTAATGCCCCTGCCCCCCAATTTCTAAAATGGCATTGCTCATGTGAAAATACAGCGCCCCCTTATTAAATAGCAGCGTGGTAAAGTTGGTTTTATGTTCGATATTCGGATTTGCCTCCCCTATATCTTTGAAACGACACCACCAAAAATCACAAAAGTCACACTCTCTGTGTCACGTTCAGCTCCGAACGATCCTCGTGTGTGCCACGCCCCCTCATTACCTCATGTCGACTCCTGATTGTTCCCACCTATGTCTAGTTAATTCCAACCTGTCCTTTGTATATTAGTCCGCGTCTCCCACTATCCCCCATTGTATTGTGATGTTTCGTGATGCTAGTTGGTGTGTGTTCATTGTCTGCCCTGCTGGTCCTATTAAACCCCGTTTGCCCGTATCACCGACTGTGCTCGCCTGTTTCCCCGCTCGCCTGTCAACACGCAACGTGACACCCTGTTTCAGGAGAAAATGCAGATTGTACTACAAAGTGTATTCTGGAGAACCAATACAAACATCTGTTAAATTGCAATAATTTCACATTCATAGTAAACCAATTTTACTTTGAATTTACACTTCAAAGGTTGTAGTAGTTGCCAGAGGTGCTCCTTGACTTACTACAGGTGGAATTTCTCAGAAATATCCAACCACAAGTGTACAGTAATCAATACATTTTTTGAAAAATTACTGTAAACCACATGAATGAATTTCTCCCACTTCAAAGGTTGTAGTAGTTGCCAGAGGTGATGACTGACTTACTACAAGTGGAATTTTACAGAAATATCCAACCATGAGTTTATAGTAATTCAATATCACAAAAATCACAAATGTCACACTCTCTGTTTCAGGAGAAAATGCAGATTGTACTACAACATGGTATAGTGACTGATATGTTCATTAATTATTGTAGTGACGAGGCATTTTCTACAAAACTAATAAGCCAGCGTTGGAAGCGCAGCCTATTGCTAGGGACCGTCTACAAAGTGCAAAGTGTATTCTGGAGAACCAATACAAACATCTGTGAAATTGCAATAATTTCACATTTATACTAAACCAATTTGTTACACTTCAAAGGTTGTAGTAGTTGCCAGAGGTGCTCCCTGACTTAATACACGTGGAATTTTACAGAAATATCCAACCATGAGTTTACAGTAATTCAATGCGTTTTAAAAAAAAAAATACTGTAAACCACACAAACTAATTTCTCCCACTTCAAAGGTTGTAGTAGTTGCCAGAGGTTCTCCCTGACTTACTACAGGTGGAATTTTACAGAAATATCCAACCATGAGTTTACAGTAATTCAATGCGTTTTTTGGGAAAAATACTGTAAACCACACAAACGAATTTCTCCCACTTCAAAGACTGTAGTAGTTGCCAGAGGTGCTCCCTGACTTACTACAGGTGGAATTTCTCAGTAAAATCCACCCATGAGTGTACAGTAATTCAATATATTTTTTGGAAAATTACTGTAAACCACATGAATGAATTTCTCCCACTTCAAAGGTTGTAGTAGTTGCCAGAGGTGATCACTGACTTACTACAGGTGGAATTTCTCAGTAAAATCCACCCATGAGTGTACAGTAATTCAATATATTTTTTGGAAAATTACTGTAAACCACATGAATGAATTTCTCCCACTTCAAAGGTTGTAGTAGTTGCCAGAGGTGATCACTGACTTACTACAGGTGGAATTCCTCAGAAATATCCAACCACGAGTGTACAGTAATTCAATATGTTTTTTGGAAAATTACTGTAAACCACACAAATGAATTTCTCCCACTTCAAAGGTTGTAGTAGTTGCCAGAGCTGATGACTGACTTACTACAAGTACCCCTAAAGGGACCAAAGGGACCAAACAGGGGACACAATGGAACTCAGAGCACAGCACCACCTGGGGGAAACAAAAACCAAAAGACATTAACAAGCAAATGGAAACTGTACAGGCACCAAGAACAAGCAGGACAGCAACACCCAGGACACCAACTGAACAAACGTAGACACGAACAGGGACACCAAGGACAGGAACAGGAGACCAAAAGAAATCAAGGAAGGGGACAACGAAGGGACAGCACCGGATGGCACACTGACCAAAGGGGGAGAAGAACCAAACAGGAAATATCGTGAACAAGGAGGGAACATTGGGAAACCACCCACAAGGGGAACCAAACCAGGGGATGGGGACACAAAGGGAGGGAAAAAACCGGGAGCTGAAGGGAAGGCAGGAGCAGCCGGGGCCACAGGCAACTGTGAGGCCGGAGCTGGAGGGACCCTCAGCAACCGCGAGATAGGAGGTGGAGGTGACATCAGAGGGGGCGAGGAGGGAGTTGAAGAGACTGCCACAGCCAACAATAGCTTAAGCGACTGACGAGGCTGAGCTGGGGGAACCACAGGCAACCAACGAGTCATCACAGGTGGGATCGTAGATGCCCAATGAGTCAATGCAGGGGAGACCGCAGGTGACCACTGAGCATGAACCAAGGGGACTGCAGGCGACAGCCAAGCAGGAGGTGGAGGAACTGTCAGCGACTGCTTGGCAGAAGCAACGGGGACTGAAGGCAAACCCGAGGGCAGGGTGGGTGGGATTTGACCCCCGGCATAAGTGGCCTCTTCCTCTGCAAGAGACAGAGAGACAGGGTCCTGGCCGGGATCTTCTAAAACGGGGTGGCCATGGGGTCTGCAGCCGGGACAGAAACTGGCGCAGACACGGGAACTGGACCCAGGACGGGAACTGGAGCCGGGACGGGACCTGAAGCTGGGACACGTGCAGGAACTAGGACAGATACGGGAACCTCAGGAACTGGGGCTAAGGAGATTGAGCACACTGGAAGTCAGGGAACAGAAGACTCCGTGTTGGGAGGCATCTCGGGAACCGCTGGAATGGAGACCGGGGTTCCCAACAGGGATGGAGCAGTGGGGACTTTAAGTGCCGATCTGAGCGGACCAGCAGCAGGGAGGTCAGACGCAGACTCGGGCCGAGTGGTGGCTGACGACCCGGGTGTTACAAACAAACAACAAATTTATTTTTGTATAGCGCATTATCACAACATTACATTGTCTCAAAGCGCTTTACAGCATCCCCACCCAAAGCCCCCAGTGAGTAAGCCATAGGCGACAGTGGCAAGGAAAAACTCCCTAGAAGGAAGAAACCTTGGGAGGGACCAGACTCAAAGGGGGAGCCCATCCTCCAGGGGCCGGCAGGGAGAGTCAAATACAGTTAAATCTGAGACACAAACGAGGAGCAGGGGGGAGATGGCAAGCCGGTGCCACTGCTCCCTCCAATCGCCAGGCAGCCAGAAGGCAGGGAGCAGGTCATACAAGGAAGATGACACAGGCAAAACGGCGAGCTGGATGCACGGACGTCATTGCTAGAGGCGTCACATGTAGCAGGGTGTGCTGGACATCTTGATAGATTGAGGTCTCCAGGCAGCACCCCCCAGGAGAAGTAGGGGAAATACTGTAAATGCAATTAGTCAAAGTAAGGGAGACTATAGGCAGTGCTAAAAGGTAGATGAGTGCAATATGAAGTGCAATGCTCCGGCAGATATGGCTATGGCAGCATAAGTAGGAGGGAGAGGCAGGTGGGAATGCAGGCATGGGGAGTCCCTGAAATGTCAGCATTCCAATCCCACAAGCAATTGTGAAGCTAGAGTGACAGCACTGTCAATTCAGTTTATCCAAAGCCAATGGCACCGATCCCCACCCAGCTCTACACCTCACACTATAGCTTTAACTGGGAGTGAGAAGCTAGCTAGAGCTAGAACTAGTGTCCCTATAAGCTAAACTAAATAGGTGTGTTTTTAGTCTAGACTTCAATATTGAGAGTGAGCCTGAAACCCGCACATTCGGTGCAAGACCGTTCCACAGCTGAGGAGCTCTATAGGAGAAAGCTCTGTAGCCTGCCATAGCTCTTTCTACCCTAGGTACTTGAAGCAAGCGTGGGGGATTGTATGTGGTCAGCAGATCACTAAGGTATTCTGGTGCAAGGCCATTCAGTGCTTTATAGGTTAAAAGCAGTATTTTATAGTCAATCCAAGACTTAACTGGTAACCAATGAAGGGAGGATAAGACTGGTGTGATGTGATCAAATTTTTTAGTGTTTGTGAGAACTCTGGCTGCTGCATTCTATACCAGCTGAGGTTTATGTAAGGAACCAGACGGGCAACAAGAAAGGAGGGCACTACAGTAGTCCAGTCTGGAAGTTACGAAGGCATGTATTAATTTTTCTGCATCACGAAGTGAGAGCATCTTACGAAGCTTGGCTATGTTTCGTAGATGATAAAACGCAGTTCTAGTAATACTTCTTATGTGAGCATCAAAACATAGATCTGAATCTACTAGAAGACCAAGATTTCTAACTACTGTGTTAGGTTGTGTAGGAAGGCCACTAATACTGAGGTGGTGAAACTTATTTCTTGCAGCCTTGGGACCAATCACCAGTACTTCTGTTTTTTCTGTGTTTAACATTAGGAAATTTTTTGCCATCCAGCACCGAATATCTAACAGACAATCTTCTAACCGAGATAGGAGTGATGTATCATCAGGGTTAACAGATATATATAACTGTGTATCATCTGCATAACAATGAAACCCAACACCATGATTTCTAATAATGTTACCAAGCGGTAGCATGTATAGGGTAAACAGTAGTGGGCCCAGTACTGATCCCTGTGGGACACCGTATGTGACTTTGGTGGCCTTGGATGATTTGTTGTTCACATGTGCATACTGATAGCGATCAGTTAAATATGAGCGGAACCAAGAGAGTGCTGTCCCTGTAATGCCAACCACACCTTCTAACCGGTCCAAGAGGATATTATGGTCCACAGTATCAAACGCTGCAGTTAAATCTAGTAATACCAACAGCGATATCAAGCCACGGTCAGAAGCCATAAGTAAATCATTCATTGCTTTGACTAGAGCAGTTTCTGTGCTATGGTTTGGTCTAAAGCCAGACTGATATAATTCATTAGTATTATTTTTTTGTAGGAAAGAAGACAACTGACGAACTACAACCTTTTCCATGATCTTTGAAATGAAAGGAAGATTTGAGATCGGTCTATAGTTTCCTAAAACACTAGGTTCAAGATTTGGTTTCTTTAGGATGGGTCTAATAACAGCCATTTTAAAAGGTTTTGGAACATATCCAAGCTTAAGAGATGAGTTTAACACATTTAACAGGGTATTGCTAATCTGCGGTGCAATTTCCTTGAAGAATTTTGTAGGAATTGGGTCTATGAGGCTTGAAGAGGATTTACAGGAGGAAATTAAGCTCAGGAGTTCTGGGTGTTTCATAGGAATGAAAGATTCAAAAGTCTCATTATTGATAGGCATAAGACTAGCAGGAGTCTGGCAGTCATAGGTAGCTAAGGACGTGCACTGGATGGTCTGTCTAATCTTAGTTATTTTACCATTAAAGAATGTAATAAAGTCATTACTCTTAAGAGATTGTGGGACTTGCGAGTTTAATGGAGAATTATGTGTTAACCTAACCACAGATTCAAATAGGGATTGGATTGGTTTTCTTCCCGTCTATTAATCTGGAGAGATGCACAGACCTAGCAGTCACTAGTGCTTGTCTGTATTTAGACAGGCTCTCTTTCCATGCAGATTTGAAAACTTCTAGTTTAGTTGAGGGCCATTTGCGCTCTAGCTTGCGTGATGCCTGTTTGAATTCACATGTATCCTGTCCTACTTCATTTGCAGAGTTCATTATCTGGTCACAAACACCACCGGGTCAAGTACTGTGAGATACGCCTCATGCTTAACCACTGGGAAGCAAGCGGGGTTCATGTGGGGTTTTAACAGGATTCCTGAGGAATCTGCTTCTCCGCGATTCTTCCACTTCTTTTTACCTGCCGCTTTAGTCAGAGCCAAGGATGGTTCAGGCAGTTCTAACAGAGAACAAGGCAGTCCACAGTCCAGGGATACCTACCTGATCAGCGTCTCTGCTACTCCACTCCTCAGCTGCAGAAGGCTTTCTCGCACCTCCTCCACTTCGGACGAAGAGATCTCTTCCAGGTTATCCCTCGACTGTATAGCAAGGGCTCGAGTTGTGAGGTCCTCCTGGGCTGTCTGAGCCAGTATATCACCTCATCGACTAGACTGAGGTACGCCACCTCAGTAAGATGAGGTGTCTTCTTGTTAAGTCTGGTCATTCTGTCATGAATTGCAGGCACAGAGTGGCGATCGGAACGATTGGGATGTGACACTTATTCTTATTCTTGATATTATATAATTATTATTATTTGCATAACTTCCTTAAATTAAACTTCCTTGATGATATGGGATTCTGAACCACATTTCTGTCTCCAAGTCATTTCTGTGACACACTACTTTTTTCTAATTTATCCATTTTGGATATTGATTTTATTTGCCACCAGTCTTCGCCCTTATTGTTTTGTGCTTTTAGGCCTACTATTCTCACCTTGACCAACCATTTGAAGTATCCCCAAATCAGTAATTTTTCCATTCTCTGTTACAGTTAAGACAACTGGTTAGATATTTTATCCTGTCCTACTTCATTTGCAGAGTTCATTATTTGGTCACATATACACTTCATGGCCTAATTTGCAAGATCATTTCAGTATTGAATTACTGTACACTCATGGTTGGATATTTCAGAGAAATTCCACTTGTAGTAAGTCAGTGATCACCTTTGCCATCTACTACAACCTTTGAAGTGAGAGAAATACATTTGTGTGGTTTACAGTCATTTTCCAAAAAACATATTGAATTACTGTACACTCGTGGTTGGATATTTCTGAGGAATTCCACCTGTAGTAAGTCAGTCATCACCTCTGGCACGTACTACAACCTTTGAAGTGGGAGAAATTCATTTGTGTGGTTTACAGTAATTTTCCAAAAAACATATTGAATTACTGTACACTCGTGGTTGGATATTTCTGAGGAATTCCACCTGTAGTAAGTCAGTCATCACCTCTGGCAACTACTACAACCTTTGAAGTGGGAGAAATTCATTTGTGTGGTTTACAGTAATTTTTCAAAAAATGTATTGATTAGTGTACACTCGTGGTTGGATATTTCTGAGAAATTCCACCTGTAGTAAGTCAGGGAGCACCTCTGGCAACTACTACAACCTTTGAAGTGTAACAAATTGGTTTACTATGAATGTGAAATTATTGCAATTTCACAGATGTTTGTATTGGTTCTCCAGAATGCACTTTGTAGTACAATCTGCATTTTCTCCTGAAACAGTGTGACTTTTGTGATTTTTGGTGGTGTCGTTTCAAAGATATAGGGGAGGCAAATCCGAATATCGAACATAAAACCAACTTTACCACGCTGCTATTTAATAAGGGGGTGCTGTATTTTCACATGAGCAATGCCATTTTAGAAACTGGGGGGCAGGGGCGTTAATATTTGTGAGGTCTATACCTGTGCATTAACTATACACACACATACATACATACATACGTATTCATACATAGACATACATATTTTTCGCTATATTTTTACAAAGACAGTAAAACTTCATTATTGGACATTTTTAACCACCATGTGCAAGAAGTAAGGCGGTCCATGGGAAGGTAAAGACATCACAATACACAGTGCAGGCAAAATGACAAGAGTTTATTATACATTGTTGTACAGTTAAGCATTAACTGGTTACGTTTGGTGCTGGGGCGTTCACTACCTTGTAGCAAAACGCTATGTACATCTGCACATAATTTAGAGTTCTGTGATGTGCTTTACCACTGTAAATGGCACACATTTTGACATCGCAAGAGTCACTTTTCATACTGTCGTTTTGCTTTTTCACTCCTAAATTACACGTTCCCAAGAATCTTTACATCTCAAGGAATCGTACTGTGCTGTGAAGAGTTGGTAGAACAGATGATGACTTGGGTCAAGCCTGCACGTAACGAGGCAGTATGTAACGGTCGGTCATTTGTGAAAATATCTAGCATGATCCTATAATGCGGTATCTGCCTGGCAGGGCTTAAGTCTACGTGCAGCTTTGTCATCAAAGCTCATCAAACGCTCCACCTTCTGTTAACATGAGAAACATGAGCTTGAGCACTATACGGCGATCACGTAAAGGCATAAACTAATAGGTATAACTCAGAAAAATAACAGTACAGACAACTTTTAAATGACACAAACTATTGAGACCGGTTCGGAGGCAAATGAGGGGCTAACTAGACAGCGGAGTCACGTGACTATGTATATAAGCAATATCTCTGCACGGAAACAGCACAAAGGACAGTTTTAACAGCACAAACGATTGCGATCGGTTTGGTCGAAATCAGATGCAAATGGGAGGGGGGGCAACCTTACAAACATTAATATCTCAGAAACTAAAGCAACACAAAGGACAATTTTAATGGCACAAACCAGCACAAGCGCAGCACACAAGATTGCTATCGGTTTGGTGGAAATCAGACACAAATGGGGGGCCAACTTCACGCTGATGACGTCACCATGTAAACAATCATTTATATCTCAGAAACTAAAACAGCACAAACAAAAATTTTAACGGCACAATCTGGCACATACGATTGAGACCAGTTTGGTTGAAATCTGAAACATATGGGGGGGGGGGGGGCAACTTCACGCAGGTGTATTCAACAACCATAAAAAAACTAGATCCTAATCAATCATGAAAACAATTGGCAGGCCAGTGCAAGCAGGATAGGGCAAAAGGGATCAACCTTTGAAAAAATTATAGCTGTTAAACATTTTTAATAAAGAACAAAAAAAAATTTTAAATGCAGACTTTGGATACAATGTGGGTCCTGGGGACCCAGGATTCACTTGAATGGGGTTTGGCGTGGAGCCTGTATTCAACGACCATAAAAACACCCTGAATCCTAATCAATAATGAAAACAATGGGCCAGCCAGTGCAAAAGGGATGAAACTTTATGAAAAGACATGAACCTTGTCAAATAACACATTTAAAAAAAGAAAAAAGAATTAGAGAACTTTGGATAAAACATTTCCTAAGATAATTGCAGGTAAAACAGGAACACAGAACACAAGTATGAAAGTGGTAAATACAATTGGTAACATAATAGTTGCGGGTAAAACAGGAACACAAATACGGTAAACAATCTGCAACTACACTAACTATTTACATTTATAATTTGCACTTTTTACAAACGGCATCATAATGCTCCTTGCACACCACCGTCTCACATTTGTAGCACGCCATGTTGCTCTTGTGGTCACTGCTGTAATGGCACAAGGTGTACCTCTTCCTCTGATTTTTCTTCTGGGGGAGGCAGGACTAGACTGGGTTGGGACTGGGTGGGCTGGACATCTGAGGGGTGGGCCTCACTGAGCTGGGCGTCCCTAATCGCTCTCACCGTTGCAGCAGCATGGGTGCCTCGGGGAAGAAGCGTTCGCTGCTGAACGGTGGAAGTGATTAGGGCTTCGCCCAGCTCCTGCAGGAATAGCCTGCGTCTCTGTTTTAATCCTGCCTTCTATCTGGGATGGAGCTCCTTCCACACAACGTAGGCATTGTGCGCCTAAATGTCCAGAATATTATAAAACATTGCAAGGGGCTAGCAAGCTATTTTTCTTTTCCAACTGTAATTTGAAATTAGTTGGTCCATTGTGTCAACCCCCCCTTAGTTCTGTTATAATCTATTATTATTTATGGCTTTCTATCTCGCCGTTGCCGTGTTGTGAAATGTGTTCATAAGAAGCACGTTTTTTTTCTATTGGACACGAGTGTGGCGTTTTGAGCAAATGAAAATTTGGATGATTGTAGCCACATGCCCCTAGTTGTTAGCAGGGTAGGTGGCAGCTCTGGATGATTTCGGCGCACAGTGCCTACCATCGTGAGGTGATGCCAGAGGTGCTCCTGTCCCAGACTGAAGGAGGTAAAAAAAAATTATCATATGTGATGATGTGCCCCCTCAGCCCCTCAGACAGGTCCAGCACCACATGTTTAGCCAAACTGACTTCCCGTGCCTCCCCCGGAGGCTTCCCTGTGTACATTTTTACTCTCCAGCAGTAACTGGTCTTGGCGTCACACAGCACCCATAACTTCAAACCGTACCTCCCCGGCATGCGAGGCATGTACTGCCTGAACGAGCAGCGTCCTGCAAGAATGCATCGAGGGAATACTAATTTGTTGTCAAATGAAGCAATCAGGTACAAATTATACATTTTTTAGTAACACGTTACAATGTAATTCCTAAGTAATTTAGTCATACTCTGGTACAAATAATGAACAAGGTAACTGGTTGAAATAAATGATCCATTACGATTCATTGCTAATGAACATGAGATCTATATTTGAATTATAAACATGTAACAATGTATATAATTGTAGAGCAGAAATATCATATATTACTTACCTTTGAATGGTACCAATCGCTCATCTATGGTCAAGTCGTGGCCGAGATTATACATGACAGGCAAGTTTGCCGACCACATATCCCAGACTTCACGAATGGGTGCTAGCTTGCCTGTTGGTCTTCTTGCTCATCGTGATCTTTCATCAAGTCGAAGTGCTGCTGTCAGCTGCCCAAACTGCACTCTGTTCATTGTCGCTGGGAATATCGGTCTCTCAGTCTTCGGGTCCCACAGACTTGCGACAGACTCTCCTCTTAACTTGAAAACCCCTGCCAGAATGCAGACGCCAGGATAGGCATTGAATTCTTCTAGTGTTAGTTCAACCCAGCTGTTGGAGAATTGGTTTCTCCACTCCCGGTTTGTCATGCTGACAATCATCCATTCTACTGGTATTGGCAGAAATGCCTTGAAGGCAGAAAGGATGTCACTTGCCTGCGAGACACAGCCGCGTTGGTCCTGGAGTTGTCTCCAGGACATACTGTGCTGGCAGTCTGCCTCCTCCTCGATCTGGTGCTCTGCCTGCCCAGGTTATGTCGCCCTTTTGAGACACAAACGCCTCTTCCTGGGAGCAGACCTCTTCGGACACTTCATAGGTGGTGTTACTAGGCTCTATGCTGTCCTCCTCCGAGGTACTGCTCTCCATACCCGCAATGTGATCAGCGACTTCTTGAGCAGTGTATCTTTCCATCTTGTAAGCAAGTAACACACTCCTCAGGTTTCACCCCAGTGTAAGCACTCTCTAGTTAGAGCGTTACAAAAGCATGCCATATGATTATGTTTGCTCTAAAGAGATCCAAATTTATAAAAAAAATGTATAAAAAAAAAAAGTCGTTACATTTTAGACATATCACAAAATTTTATATTGGCCGAAAATTAAATATTGTATTCACCGCTAGGTATCATGCTGACTCTGAATGGCTTTCCACGGTCTGTGTCGACATCCAGTGGTCAAAAAAATCCATTACATTACACGTAAGGGATGACTTTTTGCAGTAAAGACATAGATTATATTCGAAAATAATAAAAAAATATTAATAAAACTATTCTAAATGGGTCCCCAGGACCCATATTGTATACGTGGTGCAGTATAATTTTAGTTGAACATAGGGGTAGAATAAAAATACAATACATGTATTTATTAGTGTTATTTTTTTTTACGTTTTAAGGAATAATAAAAAACGTATAGTGGGATGAATGTAAACTAGCGCATACAAGTCCAGCGGGGGTCCCGGCGCAGCCACGGGGTGTTAGGAGTAAGCACACGCATCCCGATACTTTCCGTATTTTAAAAGGAGAAAGCACTTAAACTCATATTTAACCAACATGTTTAAAGAATAAGAATTAGCAGTATTTACCAGTGTTTTATTTTGTTGTTAGGCTAAAGAAACCATTTAGCCAGCAAACTTTTAGGAGGAATTACCTTTAGGTCCGACACCAACGTGGTGGTCATCGAAATGAGCGATTCACCCAGAATGCACTCGATCAGCCTGTAGCGCATGCGCCTAGAGACATATCCTAGCATGCTCTCGCCCGTGTAGCGCGTGCGCGCAGAGACACGACCCCATAAAACAACATATCCCAGCATGCTCTCTCTCCCCCATGTAGCGCGATTGTCATCCACTGTGCCGCAGATATGGGAACCGCGCAGCCAGCAGCCCTTCCTGGCATAAAACACATTAACTCTATCTATTAATTTGTCTTATTTGTAAAGAGTATAAAATAATCCATTTGTAATAAAAAAAAAAGTCCATCTCTAACACTGTAGAATGGTTTTAATAAGGTTACAGACACCTTTATTAAGAGCGACCAGTAACTTCTTTAATGACTCATCGCCATATTGTATACGTGGTGCAGTATAATTTTAGTTTAACATAGGGGTAGAATAAAAATACAATACATGTATTTATTACAGTGTTATTTTTAATTACGTTTTAAGGAATAATAAAAAACGTATAGCGGGATGAATGTAAACTAGCGCATGCAAGTCCATTTGTAATTAAATTTAACTTCCACCCGATGTCGCAACCACCTACGTCATATTTATTAACGTAAGGACAAACCTACTGTAACAACTCTACAAACATCACATTCCAGGTTTGTTTAGCAACACTTAGCTACATTTGGATAATCAAATGGAATAAAGCACTATAATTTAAAAAGATGTATGACACATTAGTTAAAATTTTTAAACGAATGAGATTTAAGGAATAAAATAGTTTAGCAGTAATTGCTATATTGTTATTTTAATAAGTTGGACCGGTTTATTTAATTACATTTCATAGCTGTAGGAACTAGTGAGCGGTATTTAGCAACATGCATTAAAAACATTTTTTAAAACTTTGGCAGAATAAAGCCAATAAATTTTAATAAATTAAGCAATTAAGGGATAAAAAAACAGTTATGTTTGTCAACGTGCTATTGTACGGAAGAGGATTAGGGCCACCATGAAAATATTTGAATTCTGACTGTTGAGGGAATAATTAATAAAATAAAGGGAATGATTCTATAAGGCTGTAACTAATCAAAACGAGAACTGACTGGCGCGCCGGCAAGGCAAGGCTACCTAATCGGAACAGATAGGGGGGGTGACAGAGAATATCAGCGGCCCCTACTTATCTTTTAGCCTTCCAGAAGGACAACTACGAGCTGACTGGATTCACACATGTGGTTGTCACGTACACGGAAGGTACCGAGAAAGTGGGGGGGGGATGCCCAAAGGGCTTTAAAAGGGATACAGCTGATACATATGGCAGAGCCTCCTCCTGTACATGCTGAATGTATGTCAGACGGCCGCTCCCGGATTGCAATCTGTCAGACAATAAACCGGTGATTTGCAACTTCTCCCCGTGTCAGCTGTGAATCTCTTCTCATCCACGGACCCGGTGGAGATGCCGTGCTCCAACAATTTGGGGGCTCGTCCGGGATCCCCAGGAGATTCGCAAGATTCGGCTAAGGGTTGACGCGGCCTACTTGGACACAGAGAACTGTGAGGCGCCGACTAGAAGAGGTGAGCAGAGCCTGTTACATCAAAATCTGCACATTGGATATGTCAAATTGAGCAGTTTGAAGTGTCCAGGGGCCCGTCGGTAAATTAAGACGGAGGAGAGGTTGCACGCACTGTGTTTATACAGTATATTGGGTATGTCTATGTATTGTGTATGCATTGTGTCCAGGTATCGTGCGCAGAGAAATAGAACCTTAAGGAGCGGAGGGTACGGGACCCACGCAGGGAAATAGAATTTTAAGGAGCGGAGGGTACGGGACCCCTGCATTGTCCTTGGTGTGGCAACCCCACTATTTGCTGACGAGCGGTAGAAAAGCTGGGTGGGAGACCTGGGGAATTCAGGACCCCCGAACTCTAGATTGAGAGGAGGGAATAAGGTCCCCCTCTATAACAAAAAAAAAAAAAAGGGTGAATCAAAGCACCAGCTTGGGTGCAGTTGTACTGGTTTGTGTGTGAGCAGGGTTGTGGGTTCTTCCTGTTCAGGGTGCTCGCCGCTCGCTCTATGTTGGTGGAACTTGCCCGTGGCTCTGCTTGCGGTCTTACAGTTTGTCAGAACCGAAGGGGAGTTTCCAGCAATTGGACGCCCAAAAGCGTGCCAGCCCGGCCGCACTCGCTGACTCAGTACGGGCAGGGCCGACAGGTACCTCGGGCGTTCATTACAACTGCCGAGCAGGACCTCGCCTAGGGTGAGTTCTAAGAACACCCCTAGCTTGGACTCTCGGGAGGGTGGGTGATGCCTGAAGGCTATTTTGCCGGCCTTGGTCGAGTCAGAACACTGGTAGTGCGGTCGATAAGCTGCCACCTGGGTTGTCTCAGTTGTGCGTACAGAACACCCCCTTCCAAGTTGACATTGCTGGAGATCGGGGGGGTTTCGGCTGGGAGCGGGCCTGTTTGACTGGGATTGGGCTTGTGTGACGTGCCCTGTTCAGGGGGGACACAACAGTAAGCTGCTCTGAATATAGTCTTATTATTTTAGAAGTTGTTGATTTATGTATTGGTGGTGTTTGTTAGTAGGACATTCGACTAAGATAAGGAGGTGTACTAAGTGTGGGTGGCTGAACCCACATCCGGAGGCAGAAGGGCTGCTAGACGAGGGATTAAAACAGTCAGGACTGATTAAAAATGGACCGCAAGCTTGATTGGGAGCTAGATGACGGGGGATGGGCACCCCCGGAAAATGCAGTGTGGAAGCCACTAGTAAAGCAGATCCAGGTGGTGAAGGAAGCTATAGAAGGGGCAAGTGGTGAAGGAGATAAGGATAAGGAGGTAGCTGACGCCTGGGGGCGTATGTGTGCAGTGGTCCGGGGTGCTGGACAACAGATAGGAGACAGGCGCTCATTGGGAGAGCTATTGTGGAAAACGGAGAGAGAGCATGCTAGGCAGAGGGACGAAGCAGCACGCCAGAGAGCGAGCGCTAATTTGATGCAGAAGTGGGTAAAATAATTACGTACGCAGTTTTGGGCTAAATCGGGGGAAGCCCACGTATATGTTCAACAGATAAGTTGCAAGTAAAGATGTATAAAGCAGAAATAAGTACAAAGTAGAAGAGATCAAGTTAGCAGGGGTCTGGATAGAGCATTTGTGCATTTCCATAAAACGTCATTGACAGTAGTGGAAGTGCGGGTTGGTAAATTTAGAACTTTGATAAATCTTAAAATAATGTAGTTGAATAAAATATTGTGATTAATAGATTTTATGGATTATAGAGACTAAGTTTAGAGATAAAGGGTATTAAAGCACATCTTTGTGAGAAAAATAAGAGTTTATAGACAAGAGGTTTTAGTGTATGTGTGCCCGTAGATAATTGGGTGCAGTGTTAGGGATTTTAGTTAGGAGAGGAAATAAGTAGAAAATAAATAATAATAACAAATAATTTAGAGCCACACATCAAGGTGAAGTAGCTACAGTCAGGGAGAGAATTCAAAAAAAAAAAAAAAGAATAGAGCAAGGGTTGACTGTGAGGAACTCTGTTCATTTTTAGACAGGAAAACAGTTCAAGTGACAGTAGAGTGCAGAAAAGCATTAAAATGCAGGCCCCGGTAAAGGCAGCAGAAACACCAGTACAGCAGTTGGGGAGAGAGCACCCCCTGCTTAAAGCGAGGATAGAAAAGATGTCTAAAAAGTGGGGGAATAGAACAAAGGCCCTGGTAACTAAGTGGCCTAAAGGGGGCACATGGGATGTGGCAGTGTGTGAGGAGATGGAGACTCTGATAAAGTATCATAAGGCTAAGAAGAACACAGAAAGGCGTAAAAAGAAATGGAGTGAGGAACTGGAGATACTGAGGTTATTTAAAGCAAAGGGAGAGGCCTGGAGAAGGGAGCAGAAAGCCATGAGAAAGGCACTAAATGAGAAGAAGGGGGGTGAGAAAGAAGAGATGAGGCAGGAAGAAATATGGCCACTGTCATATCAAAGTCAGTGTCCGTTAGTGGAAGCGCCCCCTCCTTCATACAAGGGTCAGTTTCCAGTAATAGAGGGGAAGGTAGAATTCAGAGGTGAGGTGACACAGAAGGATGAAGGAAGTACAGTGCCTGACAAAAGTCTTGTCGCTTAATCAAGTTGTAGGAACAACAAATAATAACTTGACCTGTAGTTAATCAGTTGGAATCAGAAATGGCTTATAAGAAAAGGCAAAGCCCTCTAGATTATGCTTATTATACCAAAATAAAGTTTTGCATCATTCATTGAGTTTTGTCATGTAATTAGGACAGAAAGGTCAACTTTTGCCTGGACAAAAGTCTTGTCATATGCAAAAATAATGTAGAAATTATACATATACTTCATTTAGAATACACAAACATGCTACAATAACATCAGAACATAAAGTCATGGTGCCTTGGAAAAAAAAATTAATAATGTGTATGACTCCCATGAGCTTGGAGGACCACATCCATACGTCTTGGCAATGACTGAAATAACTTGTTGATGAAGTCATCAGGAATGGCAAAGAAAGCAGTTTTGCAGGACAAAAACTGGGTTCGTCTAGATTCTTTGGTTTCGTCTTCCAAGCCTCCTCCTTCATCTTACCCCAGACATGCTCAATAATGTTCATGTCTGGTGACTGGGCTGGCCAATCCTGGAGCACCTTGATCCTCTTCAGTTTCAGGAACTTCAATGTGGAGGCTGAAGTATGAGAAGGAGCGCCATCCTTCTGCAGAATTTGCCCTCTCTTATGGTTTGGAATGTAATGGGCAGCAAGAATATCTTGATACTTCAGGCTGTTGATGTTGCCATCCACTCTGCAGATCTCTCGAACACCCCCATGGATGTAACCCCAAACCATGATTTTTCCTCCACCAAACTTAACTGTTTTCTGGGTGAATTTTGAGTTCATGCGGGTTCCAACAGGTCTCCTGCAGTATTTGCGGCATTTGGTATGTAGTTCAATGGATGATTCGTCAGAAATATTTTGCCTCTGTCCATCCTTGCCACTTTGCCTCTGTCCATCCTTGCTGCAAGCTGTGGGCCTTGGAAAATTCAACATGCTTTTTTGTTGTGTTCTTGTTAATGCTGGTTTCTGAGCACTAATTTGGCCATGGAGACCACTGCGTGCGAGAATTCGAGAAACTGTTCTTGTAGACACAGCGGTTTCTGGTGACCAGTTCTGATGTAGCTCTGCTGCAGTTGAAAAAGGGTTGGCCCTGGACTTTCGAAGCAACAAACGGTCCTCTCAAAGAGTTGTCTTACGGGGTCTACCTGACCTGGGCTTGTCATGAACATCACCAGTTTCTTCATATCTTTTTTTAATCCTCTCCACTTGACGTTTGGATACATTAACGATGTCTGCCACCTCAGCAGCAGACTTGGTCTGTGGTTGAATCTTTGGCATGTTGTCAGAAGTTAGGTTGCACTTCAAGTGAAGGTCTGGTGTGCTGGGGTTCTTTTTATACACACCTGGGATTATGTTCATTACAATATTTGTCACAGGTGAACCTCTAATTTGTGATTGGTTGAATAATTAAAAGACATGACAAGACTTTTGTCCTTGCAAAAACAGGTGTTATGGACTTTAACAAGCTGTGAACATCAGGACACTTTTTGACTGTTTCATTTTGTACCCAGTTATTAATGTGAAAGCCCTTGGCATTAAATTGATCCATTCAATGTAACAATTGATTGATTAGAAATAAAGTTATATGCCTTTTTAAGTTACTGTGTCCTTATGTGACAAGACTTTTGTCAATGACTGTAGGGAGCAGAACGGAACGGCAAGTTGTTTAGATGGATACAGGGAAGTGAGTGCATTGCTGCGGCAGGCAGTGCAGGAAGGACTGCGAGGGAGTGAGAGAAGAACAGAAGGCCAGGCATGTGGGCCTGACAAACAAGGGAGTGAGATAAAGGTGGGGTACGGAGTAAGTGGTAGTAATGCAGAAGGGCTGGTGCATCTGCTGGACACCCCTAACCCTCCATCTGAAGGATGGAGTCAGTTTCAGGAGAAGGAGAAAGAAACAGAGAGTGAGGAAGGAGTTGAGGAGGATAATGCAGATCATAGAATAGTGAGAAGCAGGAGGGCTGTGAAGCCCCCCACCAGGGACACTCCGATGCTTCCGCTGAGGGTGAACGGAGCACAGACACAGTATGTGCCGTGGGCAGGACAGTATCTGGAGGGCCTGATTCTCAGACTCCCAGTTCTGGCAGAAGGGGCCGGAAAATGGATAAAAGCATTTGAGGAGGAAACTATGGGTCGGCTCCTGGCGATAGGGGACATACAGTAAAGGTGGTTCTGGCTCACGTTTTTGGGGTAGACGGAATGGAGAGACTGCTGCGAAGCAATGGCCTGGCAGCAGCGACAGGGACTCCTGTGAATGATGCATGTCACTTTGATGGTTACCGTGCTAACTGCTGGCATCAGCTGCGACTAATGTTTCCTCCACGGCTGAGTGTGGTTGAAATGAAGGTGGAGCCCATCAAGGAGGGGGAGAGCCCAGCTGCTTATCTGCAAGGTCAAGAAAAGCTTTGGCGCACTGAGACGGAGCAGGACCTGCAGAATCCGGCATTCAGAGAGAGGAGGAGGACTTTGCTAAAGAGCGTGAGAGGGGACTGACAAAGAAATGGAATCAGATGCAGCTGGAGGAGCTGACCGCTAAAAAGAAAAAAGTCCAGGCACCAGTGGTCTCTCCGGACCCAAGCCCCGGGGGCAGCCTGTGGACAGCCGACAGTCTCCTGTCGCTGGGGCCCCCCATGATACTAATTGGCCTCAGGTCCCTAATTGGAACAGAGTGAGTAGATACAATGGATGGGGGTTTCCTCAAAGGGCACCCATTTACCCACAAATTTGATGATCCCAGACTCTGGAGAGACTGGGGAACAGGGTGGTTCAGCTGGTGTGCTGGAGCTGTGATCAGCCAGGACACATCTGTATGTTCCAAAATCTTGTTTAGTGGAAGTTCAGATAGGTTACAAACATGTAAATATGCCCATACTAATATTAGAGCATATCCCAGTGAATTTGTCAGGCAGAGATGCTTTGTGTCAGCTGCAGATGGACATAAAATGTACAGAGGGGGGCGTAGAGGTGCTCAGTGGACAGTACAGCCTTCTGCGACAAAATTTGTTGTTCAATAGGGGACAGCATAGTTCATACGGGATTGAAGATGTTACTGATAAAGTTGGGGAAATTCTAAAACAGTGGGGCCCATTTATACAGGAACAATATAGCAATAGGCTGAATTGGACATAGAACAAACATACTTGTTTGTTGCGATGGAGAGATTTCAGTGTGAGGGAATGCAGGCTGCTACCGAAGGTGAGTTGGTGAGAGTCAGTGGAGTGCAGAGTATGTAGGAGACTTAGGAGGTTTGTGGCTGTGGAGCATGATAGGAGTGCAGTGTGAAGGGAAATAAAGTGTAGAGGAATTTTGGCAGGAGACAAAATGTGGAGGTTAGTTTATGATTTGTGTGCAGCAAAATAGTGGGAGATCAATCAGTGGGAGATCCCAGTCCTCACACCCTGCTAACAGATGTGCCACCCAGTGCAGAGTGGTTCACAGTTGTGGATTTGTAGATGGCATTTTTCAGTGTGTCCCTAACACAACAGTCACAGTTTTTGTTTGCGATCACCTATAGGGGTCAGCAGTTCATCCATGCGAGGATACTGCAAGGATGTGAATACATGCTTAGGGCAGATTTGGATGGATTGAATTTAAGAAGCACAGTGCTACAGTATGTGGGTGATCTGCTCTGTGTTATATGCACAGGCACTGAAGCCGCCGTTGCTGAAGGTCTTAGCAAAAGGGGGGCTTGAGGTGCACAAAGCTAAGCTGCAATACTGATAAGAACAGGCTGCATACTTGGAGTGTGAGTTCAGCCATTGGAGGGGCCCTTATGAGGCCTCTGTGTGGAAACAAAGGGGATGCTAAGGACTCTGATGGTCTGTTTCACAACCGTGATGGATTTTTGGTTGTGCCTTTGTCGTGTGGTTGACACTTTAATAATGCATGCGCATGGTCTTGACCATTGCGCAAGGGGGGAGTGCTATGAAAAGAAAAAAAAAACAAGGTTTATGAGTTGAAGTTGTACATGGGGTGTCTAACTCATATGCAAAGTTATTTTCAAGCAGGAAGAGGGGAAAGCAAGACGGCAAGAGAAGAACAGACACAGGAGGTTTGCAGGCAGGGTATGCAGTGGTGGCCAGACAAGGCCAGGATTATGTAACCTTGAAGGCAGACAGACTGGGGGGAGCCCAGTCAGCCCAGAGAGCCGAGGTGATAGCGGAAATCGAGGCCCTGAAATTAGCAGAAGGGAAAGAAGTTACCATATACTCAGACTCAGCATATGCTGTAGGCGCAGTGCATGTGGAACTCAGCCAATGGCTGAGGGCAGGATTCTTGACCGCGGGAAACAAGCCAATAAAACACGAAGTAGAAATGAGGGAATTGGCAAAGGCCTTGATGCTTCCCAAAAAAGTGGCAGTGGTCAAGTGCAAGGGACATGAAGGGTCAGGAACAATGGTAGCGAAAGGAAATCAGGCCGCAGATGAGGAAGCAAAGAGGGTCGCAGGGTATGTGGTGTCCAAACAGATGATCACGGTAGAGGAGGAAGTTCACCCGAATTACCGACTGACCCTGGAGAAAGCATTGGGATTGAGACATGCGTTCGGAACTGTGTATCATCCGCAGTCCCAGGGAAAAGTGGAGCGAATGAACCAAACAATAAAACAAAAATTGGCAAAAATCTGCGCACAGACCAAAATGAATTGGGTTGATGCTTTACCACTGGCAATGATGTCAGTGAGGTGTTCCATAAACAGGGGGACCGGGTTCACCCCCTTTGAGCTCCAGACAGGCAGGCAGTTCCCAGGACCCCAGAAAGGGTTAACCTGGACCCCCGACGAGGAGGGGGAGCAAAATCCTAGAGCATATTATGATCGTTTGCAAGGTCTCGTTGCAGATTTCTCTAAACAGATCCAGGAGGCAAGACCAGAGAACCAGCCAGCCAAACCACACACGGCGGAGTGGGTCCTCCTGAAAGTCATCAAACGGAAGTGGTCAGAGCCCAGGTGGACGGGCCCCTTCCAGGTCACTGAGAGGACGTCACACGCGGTTTGTCTGAAAGGCAAAGGCGACACGTGGTTTCACTGGAGCCAGTGCGCGGCTGCGGAGGACCCAGGGAGAACCACAGCAGAGATCCAGGAGGCCCTGAGGGAAGGAACCTAGAGCGTCAGTTCGGCTGAGCCAGACGCAACTCAGGTCTCAACAGAAGGGGCAGAATATTTCCCTGACCTGAGCAACCAGAGCAGGGTAGTCCACCCCTGCTCCAACGACCAGAAAGAACAAAAGCACCTCATCCACCGCCAGATAACACTAGGACTAGGATGAAGATCAAGATAAAAAGGGGAATGTTGGGGGAAACAAGTGTGTTATGTGTGATGCTTAAAATGCTTAAAGTGTTAATGATTAGTGGTTTGTGAGCCATGCCAGCCATGGACCCCGAAGGGGGGCCGCGCCTGTGGCGGGCTGGGAGTGGAATTTCCCTGAAGCTCAGGGTTTTTGCCCTCCTTCCTAGGCTGGATGGACAGATTGTGTGTGGAACTCTTTGGAGTCCTAAAGGGGGGAGTGTGCGCTTTGTTTGGGGAAGTATGCTGTACTTACATTCCCAATAACACAGCACCTGACGGCTCAGTGACCAGGGCAGTCGAGAGTCTCCGGACCCTCTCCAAAACGATGCATGCACACTCCGGGATCAATAACATCTGGGATGCTTGGCTGAGGCTGTGACTGTGAGCTGTGGCTGTAGGGTGGTCGGTGCCTGTCGTGGTGGTAACCCCCGTACCCGATGGTGGACACCAGAGGTGAGGGGGGCCATGAAGCTGAAGAAGGAGGCTTACTGGGAATTATTAGCCCGGGGGTCTCCGGAGGCAGCTGACGGGTACTGGCGGGCCAGGCGGAACGCGGCTCGGGCGGTCGCAGAAGCAAAAACCCGGGCGTGGGAGGAGTTCGGTGAGGCAATGGAAAGTGACTTTCGGTTGGCCTCAAAAAGGTTCTGGCAAACCATTTGGAGTGGGAAGCAGCTCCTGGTTCCTACTATTTATAGGGGGGTGGGGGGCTGTTGACCTCACCTGGGGACATCATCCTGAGGTGGCAGGAATACTTTGAGGACCTCCTCAACCCTGCCTCAGATACATCTACGCATACTGCCTTTGAGACATCTGAGGGCACAGAGCCCGAGGGTGCTGGGGGGGGCTTGCCCATCACTGAGGCTGAGGTGGCCGGGGTGGTGAAACAACTCCGTGGTGGCCGGGCCCCAGGGGTGGACGAGATCCGCCCGGAGTACCTGAAGGCTCTAGATGTTGTGGGGCTGTTGTGGCTGACACGCCTTCTCAACAGTGCGTGGAGGTCAGGGACAGTGCCGCTGGATTGGCAGACCGGGGTGGTGGTCCCCTTATTTAAGAAAGGGGACCGGAGGGTGTGTTCCAACTACAGGGGATCACACTTCTCAGCCTCCCTGGGAAAGTCTATTCCGGGGTACTGGAGAGGAGGGTGAGATCGATAGTCGAATCTCGGATTCAGGAGGAACAATGCGGTTTTCGTCCTGGTCGTGGAACACTGGACCAGCTTTATACCCTTGCAAGGGTACTGGAGGGGGCCTGGGAGTTAGATGTGTTTTGTGGATTTGGAAAAGTGGTGCTCTGTGGGGGGTGCTTCGAGGTGCTCTGTGGGGGGTGCTTCGAGAGTATGGGGTCCGGGGTCCACTGTTGTGGGCGATCCGGTCCCTGTACGAACGGAGCAGAAGCTTGGTCCGCATTGCCGGCAATAAGTCGGACGTGTTCCAGGTGCGTGTTGGGCTCCGCCAGGGCTGCCCTTTGTCATCGGTCCTGTTTATCATATTTATGGACAGGATTTCTAGGCGCAGCCAAGGCGTCGAGGGTGTCCAGTTTGGTGACCTCAGGATTGCCTCGCTGCTTTTTGCAGACGATGTCGTCCTGTTGGCTTCATCTGCTGGGGATCTCCAGCAGGCACTGTGGCGGTTCGCAGCCGAGTGCGAAGCGGCAGGGATGAGGATTAGCACCTCCAAGTCCGAGACCATGGTTCTCAGCCAGAAACGGGTGGTTTGCCCTCTTTGGGTTGGGGAAGACGTATTGCCTCAAGTGGAGGAGTTTAAGTATCTCGGGGTCTTGTTCACGAGTGAGGGTAGGTGAGATCGGGAGCTGGATAGACGGATCGGAGCGGCGTCTGCAGTTCTGCAGGCGCTTAACCGGTCCGTCGTAGCTAAGAAAGAACTGAGCCAAAAAGCCAAGCTCTTGATCTATTAGTCCATCTTTGTCCCTACCCTCACCTATGGTCATGAGCTATGGGTAATGACCGAAAGAACGAGATCGCGAATACAAGCGGCCGAAATGAGGTTTCTCCGCAGGGTGTCTGGGCTCTCCCTTAGGGATAGGGTGAGAAGTTCGGATATCCGGGAGGGCCTCAGAGTAGAACCGCTGCTTCTTCACGTCGAAAGGAGCCAGTTGAGGTGGTTTGGACATCTGGTGCGGATGCCTCCTGGGCGTCTACCCGGAGAGGTTTTCCGTGCATGTCCTACAGGGTGGAGGCCCCGGGGCAGGCCCAGGACTCGCTGGAGGAATTATATCTCTCAGCTGGCCTGGGAACGCCTCGGTGTCCCCCCCGAGGAGCTGGTGGGGTTAGCTGGGGAGAGGGAGGTCTGGGTGCGTCTACTGAAGCTGCTACCCCCGTGACCCGAACCCCGGACAAGCGGCAGATGATGGATGGATGGATGGAATGATTCTATAAGGCTGTAACTAATCAAAACGAGAACTGACTGGCGCGCCGGCAAGGCAAGGCTACCTAATCAGACCAGATAGGGGGGGCGACAGAGAATATCAGCGGCCCCTACTTTTCTTTTAGCCTTCCAGAAGGACAACTACGAGCCGGCTGGAGTCACACATGTGGTTGTCACGTAGACGGAAGGTACCGAGAAAGGGGGGGGGGATGCCCAAAGGGCTTTAAAAGGGATACAGCTGATACATATGGCAGAGCCTCCTCCTGTACATGCTGAATGTATGTCAGACGGCCGATCCCGGATTGCAATCTGTCAGACAATAAACCAGTGATTTGCAACTTCTCCCCGTGTCAGCTGTGAATCTCTTCTCATCCACGGACCCGGTGGAGACGGCGTGCTCCAACAAGGTGTAACGATACGCGTATTCGTATTGAACCGTTTGGTACGAGGCTTTCGGTTCAGTACGCATTACAAACCGAACGATTCAGAAAAATACTTTTATCCCTCTGGAGTCGACGGCAAGGTCAGCGATGCCGAGTATCTTTCTTGTCTATTTCAGTTCATAACTCGCTGAAATATTATTATAGAAACATGAAAAAAACGCTGACTAAATCCGTAATCGGTCTTCTTTTCAAAACGTCCATTATCAGAAGTATTAAAGTTTTTCAAATTTGGCTAAATCGGCAAGAAAGTAAACCATGTCACCTTACTTTGATTTACCTGCATCGGGGGCGTATAGTACCACTCTCACCCGAAGATCGCTATTCACATTCTAAATAGCCGCATTAGCGCGTATTCAATTCGCATTCGCATGGTAATTTTATTAACAGCGCAACGGTGAAACGCGATCCAGAAACATTCCAGTCAGAGCCATAAAAGGGGGGTAGGGTGGTGGCCAGGTGACAATGGCTCATTCATACACATGAAAGTTGCTACATATTCAATGAAAGGAGCCAGAAATAGTGACATCAGTTCGGTTTTTCTTATTTATAAATCCAACTGAATGTTGCAACTATACCATTTAGTCATCTTCATGTAGCCAAGACTTTGTTGATCAGATATCTTGGATCAAAACAAACTGCCTGCATTGCTTACTATGTACTTTTATTATGTGTCTGCAATTATTCCAAGCTGCATTTTGCAATGTCTATACTTTCATGTCAAATTACAAACTTAACATAAATCTGACATATTTACAAAGTACACTAAGATTAAGATGAGTTTAATGCCAAAACAAATATATAAGAAATAATTTATTTGCCATGAATTATGTTTATGATATTGAATGAAATGTGTGATTGTCGTGGTCGGCACGACGGGGAATATTTTGGGGTGATTAGTGGGTTGATTAATTGTTTTGGGAAATTGGTATTTCTGTTTTTTATTTCTTTGATTATGTGGTTTTTGGTTTTAGTATGGTGTATTTTCCCCAGGCAGCGCTATGGACAGTTATGGGGACCTTGTGCTACCCATTGGGCGGCAGTCAATCGGCTGGGATAGGCTGATTGGGGGTGGAAGGTGGAACTTTGTTGTTTAAAGATGGCTGCCCCCAGTATGGTAGAGGCCGGCGGGGGGTAAGGTGACCGGGTAGCGTTGGCTACTAGGACGGACTCGCGGCGACTGAGAGGCGAGGGCTGGGGAGGACGCCGGCGCTTCGGCGAGCAGACCATGGACTGAGTGACGGAGCGCGGTGGTGTCAGCAGCAGGAGTAGCGGCGGCGCCGGGAGCCGCCGCTGTGTTCTGCTTGTTGCCTCCAGGTGTAGGTCCCCGTTGGGAGAGAGCCGGGATATTTGGAGGGGAAGCAGACAGACAGCTGCGGCGCTCTCAGGCTGACTCCAGTCCAGCGGAGGCAACACGGAGGCGAGCGGGCGGTGCAGTCAAGCTGATTACAACGGTGGGGCGTTCGTCATAAAGTAGAGGTTGCCAGCGCTGGAAAGGTGCCGAGGGAATGCGCGGAGAGCAAGAGCCAGCGAATTTGCGGCGGAGCGCTGGATTGTCGGAGGCGGCCGCTTGGATTCTCCGGAACGAGGAGCAAGCACCCAGAGAGTGCATATCGGTCTGGGTGTGGTGGCGCTGCCTGGGAGGGACTTTCGCCAGATAAGCCGGAATTATTATTTTTTTGTTTGTTTTTGTGGTTATTTTTGTGGCCCACACGGGGCAGTTCGTTTTTGTTTCTTCTTTTGTTTGTAAAATGTTGTGTATGTGTTTATTCAATAGGTTTATTTGGGGGGAAGTATTGTTTCCTGTCCTTGGGTGAGCTTGTCCTCCTTTAGTGCCCATTCAAGGGATAGCGTGCAGTGTTGTGGGGTGGGGTGTTGTGTGAATCACTTTGTTTTTTTTGGTATGAGTGGAATGCTTATCTTGCAGTGGGGGAGTGATTAACACAGGGGGTCTTACCTGTTAGTTGGGGGGGAAGTGGATCAATCTGGGGAAGGAAGGTGTACTTACCTTGGGCGCCCAAATAAACCTGTGGGAAACTAACAGCATTCTTGGTGTCCTGCCTTGTCGGGGTCGTTGCTCCAGGAGATCCGAAGGGGTATTCCTCAGTACAAAAATAACAGTACATGGCGGGTGGGGCCTTTTACCCTGGGTTACCACACCGTAAGTTTTGGTGTAGTCGGCAGGATCTCCTCGGGCAGGCCATGGACGGGACAGTACAGTCCATTGGGGTGGGCATCCGGGCTCAAGCGTTGTCTGTGGAGCAACAGGTAGACTTTGTGTTGAGTGCCTTGGAGGGGGAGGCAAGGCAGGAGGTGGAATTGCTCAAAAGTGAGGAAAGGGACACTGCGGTTAAGGTTCTTACCTTTCTTGAGGGATTGTATGGGGAGGATACCGGGTTGGCCAAGCTGAGGGCTGATTTTTTTACCTGTCAACAACAGTCTGGGGAGGGGGTTGGTTCATTTGTTCTCCGCCTTCGCGAATGTCATTCCAGGTGGCGAAGGAAGGAACCTGCCCGGGAAGAGGATGACGATGCCACCCTCAGGAGTCAGTTGGTGGCAGGCCTTCTAGCTGGTCCAGCTAAGAAGGAGCTGCAGCGGCTTATTCGACGGGCCAGTCGGCTGACGTTTGCGGAGGCATGTCGCGAGGCGAAAGAGGTTGAGAAGGAAGATCTGGCGGGAGGGACATTGGAGGGAGGGGAAGTACGACGAACCTTCCTGCCCTCCACTGCCGCCGCTCCAGGGCCCACCACAAGCTCCCCCTCGGACGTGGAGGCGCTGCGGGTCTCATTGAAGGAGGAACTTCAGCGCGAAGTACGGGAGCAGATGCGAGGATTGAGGGAGGTGTTAGTGACAGAGTTGAGGCAGGCTCGGGAATATGCTATGCCCTCAGTTGGGGCTGCTGCGTCCAATCCCCCGTCTCGCCGACGGGGTCGTACTTCCCTGGGCTTAGGAGGGCCCCGGTGGGATGATCATGGACGGCCAATCTGCCTACGCTGCGGGGAAGTGGGGCACATTGCGAGGAACTACCCCAGGGAAACGGACGCCGCAAGTAGCCGAGGGGTGCGGCCTGAAGCGAACCGGGCTATGGCGACAGCCGGGTTGTGGGAGGCGCTGGTGGGAGATAGCCCGGTGCTCGAGGTGTTGGCTGCGGGAAGGCCGGTCCCATGTATTCTGGAAACAGGTTCGCAGGTCACTCTGTTTAGCCATAGCCTCTTCACCCGGTGTGTGAGGGGTGCTGAGGTTAAGGGGGCTGCGGAGGTTCCATGGCTGGTCCTCAAAGCGGTGAATGGACTGTCCCTCCCGTATGTGGGCTATGTGGTGCTGGACTTCACGGTTGCTGGGGTGGAGATTCCCCAGCGAGGAGTGGTGATCGTGGAGGACCAGCACCTCCCGGCCCCGTAGGGGATTTTGGGTATGAATGTGATCAGGCATTGCTGGGAGGTGCTGCAGAACCAAGGGGGGTCTCGCGTGTCTGTGTTTCGATCTGCCCTCCCGCAGAGTGACCGGCGAGCGTGGGACCAGGCCTTTTCCATTTTTCGGCGTCTTGAGGTGGTGGAGGAAGGACCGACACGGGAGCAAGCGGCCCGGCTGCGGACGGAGGGACCACGGGTGTTGCGCCCCGCAACGGAAGAACTGGTGTGGGCAGATGTGCCCCGAGGTCAGTTGCGAGACGGGGACCAAGTCCTGGTGGAGGATTATCGTGGGGGCCAGCAAGAGTGGTGTGTGGCCCGGGCTGTGGCACGTATTCGGGATGGGAAGGTGCCACTCCGAGTGTGTAATCTCCACCTGTACTCTGTGGAGCTGCCCCCCCAACGACCACTGGCCCGGGTAGAGAAGATCTGGCCGGGGTGTGTGCAGGCCCAGAAGGAACTGGTGCTGCGACCTCCTAAGGGGGGCGTGAATTCAGTGGAAGTGCGGCCAGTGGCTGGAGCTCTTCCCAAACAGCTACATGAGTTGGTGGCTAAGGGAGAAGGACTGACCGCAGAGGAAGAGGAGCGGCTGAGTGGACTGCTCAGTAAGTGGCAGGGGGTGTTTTCCCGCAATGAAGATGATCATGGCCGCACAGATGCGGTGTACCATAGTATCCCCACTGGAACAGCGACTCCGTCAAGGGAGCATTATCGGCCTGTCCCCCCGAGCCTGTATCCGGAACTGAGGGAACTCCTCAAGTCTATGCTGGAGGGAGGGGTGATTACTGAGTCCATGGGCTGCCCCCGTTGTGCTAGTCAGGAAGAAAGACGGCTCATGGCGGTTTTGTGTGGACTATCGGAAGCTAAATGCGGTGACCCACAAAGATGCCTACCCGCTCCCGAGGATCGAGGAGTCATTGACGGGGCTAAAGGGGGCAGCCTGGTACTCGACCTTGGACTTAGCCAGTGGTTATTGGCAGGTGGAGGTCCACCCGAATGATCGTGAGAAGACTGCCTTTGCCATGCCCATGGGCCTCTACCAGTTCGAACGAATGCCTTTTGGGCTGAGCAACGCCCCTGCCACTTTTCAGAGACTAATGCAGCGTTGTTTAGGCGAGCAGGTGTATGATTATTTACTGATCTACCAGGATGACGTTATTGTGTATTCTTCTGATTTCCAGAACCATCTGTGCCACCTGGAGAAGGTGTTTGCAAGATTGGAGGCCCATGGGTTGAAGTTGCAGCCGGAGAAGTGCCGGCTGTTCCAGCGGGCAGTCCGCTACCTGGGCCATGTGGTCAGTCGGGATGGGGTAACCATGGACCCTGAGAAGACAGATGCAGTGAGGGAATGGCCACGCCCAATGACATTACATGGGCATTACATGTACATTACATGTAATGCCGCAATGGCCACGCCACGCGGCATTACATGGGCTGCTGAAGGGTGTGGGCGCGGCATCCAGGCAGAAGGTGCAGTGGACAGATGAATGCGAGGAGGCATTCCAGGCCCTGAAGAGAGCCCTGTTGGAAGCCCCAGTGCTGGCTTATGCGGATTACACCCTGCCATTCCGCCTCTACACGGATGCTAGCTTCCAGGGACTTGGGGCCGTCCTGACCCAGGTGCAGGGGGGAAGAGAGCATGTGATCGCTTATGCCAGCAGGAGCTTGCATGCAGCTGAATGGAATGATCAGAACTATAGTGCATTCAAGCTGGCGGTGGTGGAGAAGTTTAAAGATTACTTATGGGGGGCCAAGTTTCAGGTGTTTACAGACCATCGCCCTCTCCTGCACCTGAGGACCGCCAAGCTGGGGGCAGTGGAACAACGGTGGGCTGGCCAGCTGGCCTCATTTGACTATGAGTTGCATCACAAACCAGGACGAGAGCATCAGAATGCGGATGCACTGTCACGGCGTCCTGGGATGACTATGGTGGCCCAGATTGAGACCGTGGATGACTGGGCAGAGTGGCAGGGTCGAGATCCAGCTGTGTCCCAGGTACGTGACTGGGTGCGATTGGGGGTGCGGCCAACTGCGGAGGATAAGGGTACTTTAGTAGGGGTAAGTCGGAGTTTGCTGGAAGCTTGGGACCAATTGAAGGTGGATCGGGGAGTGCTGATGTATCAACTATCAGGGGAAAAGAAAGGCTGGATGGTGGTGGTTCCTGAGGGTGAGTGGCGGCAAGTGTGGCAGGAGTACCATCGGGCGTTGGGGCATGCCCGGGGGCGAAGAATGGTCCTGGCTATTAGGGAAAGGTTCCATTGGCCGGGCCTGCGGAGGGACGTGGAGAAGTGGCAGCAGGACTGTGAGGAGTGCCTGGTTGGAAGCCGGGGGAAGGGTGGGTCACCACCCTTCGGTGGCCTACAGACTAGTTACCCCTGGGAGGTTCTGGCGGTGGATTATCTGTCATTGGGCCGCCCGGGGGATCCATATCCATATGTGCTAGTGGCCATCGATGTGTTCTCAAGGTTTGCCTTTGCAGTGCCTACACGAGATCAGATGGCGGCAACGGCAGTTCGGGTGATCTGGGAGGAAGTGATTCAACACTATGGATGCCCCGAACGGCTGCTGTCTGATCAGGGCCCTGCTTTTGAATCGCAGTTGGTGAAGGGACTGTGTGAGGCTTATGGTTGCCGCAAAGTAAGGACCACGCCGTATCACCCACAGGGAAATGGCGCATGGACAGTACACATGCCGGAGTTGGTGCAGGCTTACAACTGCACCCCTCATAGCAGCACAGGACTGTCTCCATTCTGGGTTCTGTTCGGTCGACAGCCAAGGCTTCCCGTTGACCAGCGGTGGGGGTTTTGTGACCTGACTGCGGGAGAGGCTGGTTTGGAGTGGCTGCAGGGCCATCGAAGGTGACTGTGGGCGACCTGCAGAGAGGCAGCAAGGGGGACGGAGCAGCGATGGCAGGGAGATAGGCGGTATCAAGATACAGGTGCAACACACTGACTATTGGCACCAGGAGAACGGGTCCTGATACGAAATTTCCGCCGGCGGACTGGGGGCCAGCCCGTGGGTGGTGATGAAGCAGCGGGATCCTGAGACCCCGGTGTTCCAACTACGCCCTGAAGGACGAGATGGTCCGCTCCGGACACTTCACCGTCGTCATTTGCGGCGTTGTCCCCCAGGACGGACGTCGGCGACCCCAGAGGCTGAGGGCAGGGGGGCTGAGGTCGACCCTCGGCCAGTTCCACCTAGCCCTAGAGGTTGGCCCGGCTACAGGGTGGAGCAGCCGGCAACGGGGGTAGAAGATCAGGGGGAGCCAGGGACTGCAGCTGAGGAGGAGGAATCCGCTGTAGCCGAAGTGTTGCCTCGGGTTGAGATCGGAAGCCTCCCTCAGGGTGAGGCTGAAGAGCTCCTACGTCGGTCAAAGCGGGTTAACCTTGGGGTGAGGCCAGCCCGGTATAGGGTTTAGAGGGGCTCGGGACGAGTCCTTATTTAGCGGGGGGGAGTGTCGTGGTCGGCACGACGGGGAATATTTTGGGGTGATTAGTGGGTTGATTAATTGTTTTGGGAAATTGGTATTTCTGTTTTTTATTTCTTTGATTATGGGGTTTTTGGTTTTAGTATGGTGTATTTTCCCCAGGCAGCGCTATGGACAGTTATGGGGACCTTGTGCTACCCATTGGGCGGCAGTCAATCGGCTGGGATAGGCTGATTGGGGGTGGAAGGTGGGACTTTGTTGTTTAAAGATGGCTGCCCCCAGTATGGTAGAGGCCGGCGGGGGGTAAGGTGACCGGGTAGCGTTGGCTACTAGGACGGACTCGCGGCGACTGAGAGGCGAGGGCTGGGGAAGACGCCGGCGTTTCGGCGAGCAGACCATGGACTGAGTGACGGAGCGCGGTGGTGTCAGCAGCAGGAGTAGCGGCGCCGCCGGGAGCCGCCGCTGTGTTCTGCTTGTTGCCTCCAGGTGTAAGTCCCCGTTGGGAGAGAGCCGGAATATTTGGAGGGGAAGCAGACAGACAGCTGCGGCGCTCTCAGGCTGGCTCCAGTCCAGCGGAGGCGACACGGAGGCGAGCGGGCGGTGCAGTCAAGCTGATTACAACGGTGGGGCGTTCGTCATAAAGTAGAGGTTGCCAGCGCTGGAAAGGTGCCGAGGGAAGGCGCGGAGAGCAAGAGCCAGCGAATTCGCGGCGGAGCGCTGGATTGTCGGAGGCGGCCGCTTGGATTCTCCGGAACGAGGAGCAAGCGCCCGGAGAGTGCATATCGGTCTGGGTGTGGTGGCGCTGCCTGGGAGGGACTTTCGCCAGATAAGCCGGAATTTATTTATTTTTTTTTGTTTTTGTGGTTATTTTTGTGGGCCACACGGGGCAGTTCGTTTTTGTTTCTTCTTTTGTTTGTAAAATGTTGTGTATGTGTTTATTCAATAGGTTTATTTGGGTGAGCTTGTCCTCCTTTAGTGCCCATTCAAGGGGTAGCGTGCAGTGGGGTGGGGTGTTGTGTGAATCACTTTGTTTTTTTTTGGTATGAGTGGAATGCTTATCTTGCAGTGGGGGAGTGATTAACACAGGGGGTCTTACCTGTTAGTTGGGGGGGAAGTGGATCAATCTGGGGAAGGAAGGTGTACTTACCTTGGGCGCCCAAATAAACCTGTGGGAAACTAACAGCATTCTTTGTGTCCTGCCTTGTCGGGGTCGTTGCTCCAGGAGATCCGAAGGGGTATTCCTCAGTACAAAAATAACAGTACACGGCGGGTGGGGCCTTTTACCCTGGGTTACCACATGATCATGCCCCAGTCAGTGAAAGTGTGTTCCCTACCCCTAGACTCCAGAGGGTTATATTTGAAAAAAAAAATAAAAGAGAATAAAGTATATATAAAATATACTGTTTTCAGTGCTACTACGCTCAACAAGGCAGCCCAAACGACGTGACAGGCAACGTGTTGCCTGCCCCTCCCACCCCCAAACACTACTCCAGTCAGTCAGGCATTTACTGCACTAGCTCGTTGCAAAATGGCTAGTAACATTAATGCAATTATCAGACCAGAAATAAAGGATCCTCCTATAACCAACAGGTCTGGAGTTTGGGAGCACTTTGGTTTCCCTGTAAGTTATGAGGGTGATGGCAAGAGAGTGGTGGATAAAATGTGGACACACTAATATTTCTGGAAAAAAAACTTAAAAATTGATTGAAACTGAGTTCCATATAAAAACAAAATTATTCTTTTCTTTCTATTAGTTTATAACTACTACAAAATTACATAAAAATTTTTTATCAGGAGCTTTTTGGTTTTGGTTATAAAGGAGGTTTTGTTTTATTTGCTGCTAAAAAGAAACCTCAGAAGATGGGTGAAGAATAGCTTCATCATTGTTTAAAGTAAAAGAAAAAAACAAGATCATACTTTTTTGATGTTTTAATTATTTTTGCTGTACCGAAAACATACCGAACCGTGACACCACTGTGTCATATCGAACCAAACCGTGATTTTTGTGAACCGTTACACCCCTACTGATCAGTGTGTGTAGTGCTTACTGTAGAGAGCGGTCTCACCCAGCTCAGTGTGTGTAGTGCTTACTGTAGAGGGCAGTCACACCCAGCTCAGTGTGTGTAGTGCTTACCGTAGAGGGCAGTCTCACCCAGATCAATGTGTGTAGTACTTACTGTAGGGGGCAGTCTCACCCAGCTCAGTGTGTGTAATCCTTACTGTAGAGGGCAGTCACACCCAGCTCAGTGTGTGTAGTGCTTACTGTAGAGGGCAGTCTCACCCAGCTCAGTGTGTGTAGTGCTTACTGTAGGGGGCAGTCTCACCATGATCAGTGTCTGTAGTGCTTACTGTAGGGGACAGTCTCACCCTGATCAGTAGAGGTGTAACGATATGCGTATTCCTATTGAACCGCTTGGTACGAGCCCACCAAACATGAGACGTCCATCAGACGTGCAGATCATGTCTAGATGGGGTCGGTCGGTCCAGAACCATATCTGGATGTCTACACAACGTGCAAATCAGGTGCAGTATCTGCACGTCTAACTCTGACCCCTCTTGGACGTAGATATGTTGTTCAAGCTGAACGTCCAGGTAGGCGACTTTTGGACATTTGTAGACAGATCGTCAATTCCATGTAAACATTGTCAGCGTCTATTCTGGTGCATATTGTAGCTCATGCTATTGTAATTTTAATGTTTTAAAATGTCCAAAAATAAACTGCTACACGTAAGCAAATCCCCATAATCACAATTTGCCGATGCACATCCGGTGTGTGGTTTGGCCAAGTTCGGTTGCCGTAGCGCTAAAAAAAAAAAAAAAAAAAAAAAGCCGACACTGTCGCGCATGCGCTCTTGTGAGTGCGGGAACGACTTCCATTTTGCAGTAAAGCAGTTGTGAGAAACTGCACGTCGTTGTGGACAAGTTTAAAGTTTAAGGTAAGTAGTATTTAGCATTGTTTAGTTGTGTACATTGTTTAATAATCGCATTGCTGACTTTTTTGCAAACCAATATGTCCACATAATTAATCTGAAGGTAAGACACATCTGTATGGAACTCCAAGGTGTATTATGTATTATGAAATATATGAGAATGATATTGTGAAATACAGCTCATTATTGTGAAATATATTGCATTCTGTTATATAAATTTACTTATTGTGAAATATGATTTCATATATTTTTAGCGCTCTTGTGAGCGCAGAACGACTTCTATTTTGCAGTAAAGCGGGAAAAGTAAAGTATTTCATCATTCAGCGTCATGAAATGATGAAATAAGGCATCATGAAATGATGAAAAACGGCATTATGAAATAAATACTGACTTTGAAAAAAATATATACATATTTCACAATAACCCAGCAAACATTGGTCCGACGGCGACGTTGTGTCCCCGGCCAAAAACAGTCGAGGTAAGACGGCATAAATCGGTAAAAATATGTGACACAGAACATTGCCTAAAAATGCATTCAGATACATTTGTACATGTCTACAGTTGTCTGGGGTTGCATGTATAGCTGTCACTTTGAGTTTTAGCTAAGTGCATTTTAATAGTGAGTGCATGTGTGAGCGAAGGTCCACTATGTGACGTCCTTTACACGTGCATTTACAGTCCATCATGATCCTTTATTAAATCCACTGTGAAATTGTGATATATCTATATAAAAAACTACTGTTGGGTAAGTCCATTTTGTATTGTTTTATAAATTTTACGTTTGACATGAAGGAACTAAAATGTAGTTTGAGTTTGGCTAAAATTAACTAGCAGGCTAAAAGTTAGTAGTGTTAACGTTAGGCTGCTCCTAAAAACACACTCTGTTAGCATGAGTTCGCAGGTATAAAGCCCCATGCGGTCTCTACACTTAAGTTGAGCTATTTTATGCAGTTGAGCAAACTTCTTGGTGGAAAACTGATAGCAAAATGACCAAGTCCCCAAAATGTTAAGTTTCCTGGATTTTGTTTCACTGCCTTAAAAAATAATTACAAATGAGCAGAGCAGTTTCATGCTACTGCAGGAACATGGTGTAATAGATATGGGGTTCCCAACCCTGGTCCTCAAGGACACCTGGCCTAATTGTTTTCTAATTATCCCTGCCCTACCCACTGCTGGTTACCTGGATCAGGTGTGTTCAGTCAATCAGAAGCTGGAAGATATCATTTCAGATAAGATAAGATTGGAGTGGGGGAGGGCAAATCAGTAGTGCGTTTGGTAGGGTAAGAAGTGCTGTTGTAACTGCTTAAATTGACTTTAAAGCGAGATGTTTAGTGAAAGATCTTTTAAATAAAGTAAAAAAAAAAAATTTGTTAAAACCCAAGCAAATGGTAAATATTGTAGTAGCTATGAAATGCAGTCAATAATAGCATACCAGTATGTTTTAATGATCCAGTAAGTTTTACTGTTCAATGTAGCCTTTTGAGATTTTTCAAAAAGTAAATTACCTGAAAGAGACTGTGAAATGTTGAGCAAAATGTAGGAAGAGCTCAAGAATAACATGGGCTGGCGTCTGTAAATGAATTTTAACATGGATGTTTTCAGTAACTACTTTAAAATAATTTTGTAATTTTAGATTTGCTAAACATGTCCTACCAGAGGAAGTGGAGACGACGAAGGGCAAAGGTTGATTCCTTAGTGGAATATGATAGCAGCTCTGATTCTGAGGGGTCAGTGGAGCCAGCCTTGGCGGGAGAGGGCAGTCCCCTCACGGAGGGATCAACACACGACGAAATACATCCTGTGGTGGCCTGTAGTTCTTCTGTTAGCACAGCAGTGGTGTCAATTAGACATGAAGAAGAATACAATTATGATACTGATTCTACTGAAACTGAGTCTGAGCAGTTGGATGAGGCTTCACGTTCAATTGTTGAAACACCATCTCTTCACAAGGACTTGGCTAGTTGGGCTACTGCTACAAACCAGACCCACAAGGCATTAAATGAGCTTCTGGATGTGCTCAGACGTCATGGCCATAGACTTCCCAAAGACGCTAGAACTCTTCTTGAAACTCCACAAGGAGTGCCAGTTCAAAATAAATGCAATGGACAGTATATTTATTATGGTATTGAGTGTTATGTTCTTGAACACTTTTCAAAAGAGACACTGCCAGGGAAAGTTGAACTGTGCTTTAATATCATCATATTACAGATTGTGATGTCACATTTAGGTTCAGCAACTGTCCAGAGTTGGGGGATCTTCTCTCAGGGACTGTGTCAATAAAGTCATGAACAGGTATGTATTTTACCTTGCATTGTTTGTATTGCTGCATAATTCAGAAATAAAATGTATATGTAAATGTATATTCTGGCCAAAATAAGAAACCCAGCTTTGGGTATTTATTTTTTTTTATTACCGATTTTATCTTTCACACATTATATCTCCTCACATACATGCCTATTTTCTAGTTCAGAAGGTTTTAGATGTCTACTGACTTAGTCTGCCAGACTGAACCAAAAAATCAAAACACAATTTCAGTGTAAGCCATTAATGACTAATTAGTTGTCTCAAAAAATGTGGATATGGATAAGAACATAGTTCAGGGAACTTGTTACCTGACAGATGAGTGGTTGTTAAAGTGTATGATTTAACATTGCATGCAAGTAACATGCTGATAATATTACAACTACAATAATTGTAATATTGACATTACATGTAAATTTTCCTGATAGTGAAGTAATCCTGAGTAATTTCTTTCACAGAATCATGTCGAATGCCTTAATGGCAAAATTCAACATGAGGGGTGGTGGCCAACTGCAAAAGAAGCCATTTAGAGATACAATCATATTCAATATAATTCAAGGTAATTTTAGCCTTATGACGTGAAATTTTGTACTTTTATTTTTTTATTTTTTTATTGGTACCTTTTATCTATTGAAGGAATATTGTCTTAAAGACCACAGAAATGTCCTGTTTACTTTCACACAGTTACACACCTACTTATGGAACTTGCTCAACCACAGTGGTTTTGAAGGGGAAGGGGACATGCTATTTTTTCATTCACCTAGCACACATTTAATGCAGAACATCTTTTATTAACCAAAGATTATTCAACAGAAAAATGTCGTGTAATGCATGTTGATTACTTTTTTCTAATGTTTCGTTAATGAAACTGATAATGTTGTTCCAAGATGTATTTTTAATTTAGGATCATAAAGACAATTTTGCCCTTTTGTAATTTTTTTTTTATTTTTATATTCAATTCCCTCAGATGCAGTAAAAAGATGGAGCGCAAATGCAACAGACTCCGAGATTGAGGCAGCAATGGCTGAACACTTAAAACATGCTCCAGGAAGAGCTGGGGGTGGGGGATATAGGAAATGAGCCCGTTGACAGAAATAATTCATGTGTGTGTTCATGTTCTTGTTCTTGTTCTTTTCGTTCTTGTTTAACTAATGTTTAATTGTTACTATTTACAGTACAGTTCTACTGTATATTTAGCCTTTGTTTAAAAATGTTGTATACTTTTATATTTGTATTGTTGTGATGGGGTGAGCGAGCGAACCGGGAAGCACGCGAAGCAAGCCGAGATTGCAGGCCAACGGGGTTTATTCCGGACAGGACAGAGACACCAACGAACATTAACGAACATTAATGACGGATCTGGGGTAACATACTCAGACGCGGACTAAATACAGAAGACAAGCCAAACTAACAAGGAACAGCTGGGCACGATCGGGAAAGCACACGTGGATAATGAGGGGGCGTGGCACACATCAGGAGCGGACGGAGCAGGGTGTGACAGAACCCCCCCCCAAAGGCGCGCACTCCGGGCGCGCCCGAGAGGAGGCGACGGACGAGACGAGACCGGGGAACAGGACCTGAAAGACAAAACCATCAACGAAGAACAGGGAACAAGACCGAAACACAGAACAAGGACGAAACGAAAGACAGGACACGACAAAGAACCGGGAAGGTAGACACACAGACCGAGAAAGGAGACACAGAAGGAACAGACAACGGAGGAACAACAGGGCAAGGAGTGAACACAGGAGACACCGAGGGACAAGGAGCAAAGACCAGAAGGGAACGGAGGAGGCACAGAGGGACGAGGAGCAGAAACAGGCGGGATGGAGGGAAAGGGAGGAGGAAGCAGGGGAGCCCAAGGGAACCCAGGTGGGCGACGGGCAGCGGCCGGAGGGGCCGCAGGCGAGAGGAAGGAGGGAGCCGGAGGGGAGCACCCAGGGACCAAGGGAACGGGACGAGGGAGTGACGGAGGGGACATGGAGGGAGCAGGAGGGAACACCGGTGCAGGCAGGCAGGAGGGGGAAGCCGCGGCAGGCGGAGGCGCAGCCGGCGAAGGCGCCGTCCGACGCCAAGCCGGAGCAGGGGGACCCGGAGGCGGCCGACACGGAGGCGGGACCGAGGACCGGCACCGAGGAACCAGGGGGGGACCCGGAGGTGACCGCCGACCCCGAGCCGGAGGACCCGCAGGCAGCCACAGTCACTCGGCCAGCAGGGGACGCCTCGGCGGGCGCCACGGGCGTTCGGCCAGCAGGGGGCGCCGCCATCACGCGGCCAGCAGGGGGCGCCTCCGTGGGCACCTCAGGCAAGCAGCCAGCTGCAGGCGGTGCTGCAGGCGGTGCTGCAGGCAGAGCAGCGACAGCAGTTGCAGGCAGAGCGGTGATGGCAGTCGCGGGCGTGGCTGCAGTGCCGACAGGCGAGCCGGGCTGGACCGGTGAGACGGGCAGGGCCGGCGAGCGGTCCGCAGGGGCCGCCGTAAGCAGCGCGGCAGCATCAGCAGGGGCTGCTGCGGGCGTGGCTGCTGGTGAGCAGGACAGGACGGGCAGGTCAGGCGAGCTGGGCAAGCGACCAGCAGGGGCCGCCCCAGCGAGTACCTCGGGCAGAGTGGCGACGGCCGGAGCTGCAGGCGGTGCAGTTGGCAGAGCGGCCTCTTCGGGCGTGCGGTCAGCAGTAGGGACCACAGGCAGGACAGGCGGGTCAGACAGGACAGGCGGGTCAGACAGGACAGGCGGGGCAGGCGTAGCTGCTGGCAGAGCGGCAGAAGCTGCAGCATGCGGTGCCGCGGGCAGAGAGGCGACAGCTGCAGGCAGCGCAGCCTCGGGCAGAGCGGCGGCAGCTTCAGCAGGCAGCGCTGCCGCGGGCAGATCGGCGGCAGCTGCAGCAGGCAGCGCAGCCGCGGGCAGATCGGCGGCAGCTGCAGCAGGCAGCGCAGCCGCGGGCAGATCGGCGGCAGCTGCAGCAGGCAGCGCAGCCGCGGGCAGATCGGCGGCAGCTGCAGCAGGCAGCGCAGCCGTGGGCAGTGCGGCGGCAGCTGCAGCAGGCAGCGCAGCCGCGGGCAGTGCGGCGTCAGCAGCCGCTGTTGCTGCAGGCGGTGCAGCGGCGATGTCATCCCCCGGCGGGGAGTAAGGAGCAGGCCCCCAAAAGCAGCTTCCCCTTTCCCCCTCCGCTTCTTCTTTTTCTTGCGGCCGGGACCAGTCAATGGAGGCGGGGTTGCCACAGGGAGCGTGAGCGGCTGGAGCCGTTTCTCTGTTACCCCCTTGACGAGCCGCCGGAGGTTCTCTCGAACCTCCGCCATGACAGGCGCTGCTGTGAGCGGCGTGACCTCCTGGAGGAGGGTCCCGCTCTTGCTGGCTAAAACCAGCAGTCCGGAGTCCTCCCGGACCTCCGGCTGGTGGAGCCAGTAGAGCACCTCGTGGAGCAGGTCGATGTGTTGGTCATCGACCGGCGGAGGTGCGTTGGAGAGATCCGTCATTCTGTTGTGATGGGGTGAGCGAGCGAACCGGGAAGCACACGAAGCAAGCCGAGATTGCAGGCCAACAGGGTTTATTCCGGACAGGACAGAGACACCAACGAACATTAATGACGGATCTGGGGTAACATACTCAGACGCGGACTAAATACAGCAGACAAGCCAAACTAACAAGGAACAGCTGGGCACGATCGGGAAAGCACACGTGGATAATGAGGGGGCGTGGCACACATCAGGAGCGGACAGAGCAGGGTGTGACATGTATATGTGTATGTATGTGTTTATATACTGTATAATGCACACAAATATTTAAATATATTATATATATTTGTATATTTATATGTATGTATATGTTATAAATTTTTTTCTTATTTAATACAAATAAGAAATGTTTTGTAATGTAAACGTCGATTAAACGTTGTATAGACGTTGAGGTCTGACTGGACTGATTTTGGACGTTTTTTGAACCATTTATATTCTGATGTGCATTTCACAATAAGGACATTTATATTCAGGCTAATAAGTACACTGACATAACGCAGAAACGCATCTTAAAAACATCCAGACGACGACGCATTAGACGTCCAGAAAAGACGCCGGAAAGACGTCGAATACACGGCAAGTTGACGTCAAAGATGTCCGTTCAACTTTCATTTCGGAACTATTTTTCAACCATGACGGGACGTGTCGGAGGGACGTCATTTCAACGGTCATCAAACGTCCAAATGTTTGCTGGGATATTCAATGAAAGGAGCCAGAAATAGTGACATGAGTTCGGTTTTTCTTATTTATAAATCCAACTGAATGTTGCAACTATACCATTTAGTCATCTTCATGTAGCCAAGACTTTGGTGATCAGATATCTGTGACCAAAACAAACTGCCAGCATTGCTTACTATGTACTTTTGTAATGTGTCTGCAATTGTTCCAAGCTGCATTTTGCAATGTCTATACTTTGATGTCAAATTACAAACTTAACATAAATCTGACATATTTACAAAGTACACTAAGATAAAGATGAGTTTAATGCCAAAACAAATATATAAGAAATAATTTATTTGCCATGAATTAAGTTTATGATATTGAATGAAATGTGTGACCATGCCCCAGTCAGTGAAAGTGTGTTCCCTACCCCTAGACTCCAGAGGGTTAACCACCCTGCCTACCTCAGCCCCAGTGATGGGCAAGTCCCCCCCAGCACCCTCGGGCTCTGTGCCCTCAGATGTCTCAAAGGCAGTGCCTATACTGTAGATGTATCTGAGGCAGGGTAGATGTATCTTAGGCCTACCAGGTCTGACCGGCTTCCTCCCCCGTCACCTCAGCCAACTCACCACCAGGTGGTGATCAGTTGACAGCTCTGCCCCTCTCTTTACCCGAGTGTCCAAGGTGGAAGGCTGCAGATCAGATGATACGATTATGAAATCGATCATTGACCTGTAGCTCCGGGCATGTTCATACCATGTACACGTATGGACACCCTTATGCTCGAACATGGTGTTTGTTATGGACAAACCATGCATTGCACAGAAGTCCAATAACAGAACACCACTCAGGTTCAGATCAGTGAGGCCGTTCCTCCCAATCACCCCCCTCCAGGTCACACTGTCATTGCCCACGAGAGCGTTGAAGTCCCCCAGCAAAACGATGGAATCCCCTCGTGGCACGCTAACCAGCACACCACTAAGGGAGTCCAATAAGGCCAGGTACTCTGAACCGTCATTTGGCGCATAAGTGCAGATGACAGTCAGAGACCTATCCCCGACCTGAAGGCGCAGGGATACAGCCCTCTCGTTCACTGGGGTAAACTCTGTTGTTAATGCACCGAGCTGTGGGGCTACCAGTAGCCCCACCCCAGCCTGGTGTCGCTCACCTGCCGCAACTCCAGAAGAAAAGAGTGTCTAGCCCCTCTCCAGGAGATTGGTTCCAGAACCCAAGCTATGCGTTGAGGTGAGCCCAACTACATCTAGTCGATATCTCTCAACCTCACGCACAAGCTCAGGCTCCTTCCCCACCAGAGAGGTGACATTCCATGTCCCGAAAGCCAGTTTCGTCAGCCGGGGATCGGACTGCCAGGGCCTCCCTTGGCCGCCACCCAATCCACAATGTATCAAACCCCTGACATTTCTCTTGTGGGTGGTGGGCCAACCTGGGGACAGTCCTGCGTGCCTTTTTCGGGTTGTGCCCGAGGAGGGGCATCAAAGCTGCCAAGACGGCACAGAAACTGAAAATGTAGGACCACTTCACAGACAGTAACCAGGGCGGGTGTGGCAGGGAATACAGCAGATCACATACTTCAAGGGCAGCAAGACCGCTACTGTTAATGCAGACGCCCTACTGGCAGGGGAGCTAAACAGCTTCTTTGCTTGCTTTGAGACACACAGGTCAGACACAGTCACACTGCCCCCCCCAGCCTCCAGCACTCACACACTGACTCTGCAGGAACACCAAGTGAGATGTGCACTCAGGCAAGTCAACCCAAGGAAAGTTAAGCTAAGCTAAGCTAAGATAAGATAAGATGATGATAAGATAAGATAATCCTTTATTAGTCCCACAAGCGGGAAATTGCATCATCACGGCAGAAAGAGGACAGTACAAGATAAGAGCAGCAAAAATGAAAAACAATATAATAAAAACTATACCAACAGTACAGTATAAAACATACACTATACAAACAATCTGGAAACATAAACATGGATGAGTGATTAAAAAATATAAATGTATAATATAAATGGAAATATTGATATATAGAAATATAAATAGAAATATTGAAATATTGAATATTGAAAAATTGAATATAGAAACTACCATGGGGTATTGGATGTGTGTGTTTGTTAGCCTATGTGTGTATGGTCAGCTGCAAGGACTTTGTTGTAGAGTCTGACAGCGGCTGGAAGGAAAGACCTTCTGAATCTCTGAATACTTAATCCCGGCGGTCGGCGGTCCCGCCGGCGGGATCTGACAGAAATTTCGCAAAAAAATAACTCCGCGAGTTTTTGTCATATACACATTTAAAAAATACTCTCAGAAACCTTGGACGGTCTACTTTTCAAATATATATAGGTAGAAACTAAATATATTTTTACAGCTTCGTGATACGAATTGAATGAACAAGAGTGTCTGCGTCTCGAAGCGGCTCTGATGGCCCACCCACTTGTAAATCGCGCTATTCGCATGATAATAACATGATAATCCGACAGTTAGTATTGGGTAAAGAAATATGTGAATACGCCCATTGTGACCGAAATAAACAAGAGCACATGTCTGGGTAGTGTTTATACTGATCGGCTACAATATAGCACACGGATACGTCTCTGCCGCTGAAGCTTTGCGCCAGTGTTGCCACTTTCAGCAGCGAAGCTCATACCTGCGTTCATGGCTCAGTGGGCTAAGCCTGTGTGCCTGCAATCACGTGATCGCCGATTCAAACGCAGTGTATTTACAACGTGAATAGCGATCTTCCGCTGAGAGCGGTCCTAAACGCTCGCGATACAAGTAAAACAAAGAAAGGTGACACGATTTGCTTTTTTGCCTATTTAACCTAATTTAAAAAACTTTAATACTTCTGACAATGGAAGTTTTGAAAAGAAGACAGATAACGGATTTAGTCAGTATTTTTTTCATGATTTTACATAATGATTTCAGCGAGATATAAACTGAAATACACGAGAAAGATACGCGGTCCACGATGCCCTCGTCCCCAGAGCGTTAATAATAGTCACTGCATCATATTTATCGCTTTCTATATTTATATAGTAACAGTTTTTCATTTTTCATTCCATCTACCAATAAATTGTGAAAGGGATTTTATTGTTGCTGCTTTTCTTGCGTTTCAAACTGCTTTTCCAAAGTGATGGGTGTGGGATGCAGTGACATTCCAGACTGATGGGCCATTGACAGCATGCAAAGTACTACAGGTGTGAGGACACCTATCTCATCAATATTCATTGTGAAGGCCACTGACTTTGAGAAAAAGAGTGTCACTCTAAAGTACTAACACTTTAGTAATCAAACTACATAAAATTTCAGAATGTCACTTTCACCTATGTGTAGCCAACCCCTGTGTCTATAAGTTTCAGAGCTCAAAAGTCTTACCTAGAAATGTCTATAATGTGATTTTTTACAATTTCTCAGCATGTCTGAAAATAGGTTTTTGAAAAGTATATGTTTAAAGTTGATTTTAACAAAAAATAGAATAATAACATTCTAAGAGGTCTCAGATTATTGGTGCTGAGTTTGTGCTGAATAAAAGCAAATGTATCACTTTGGGATAAATGTTTTTTAGATAGGTGAAATATTTTAAAATGTCAAGGCATGTCAGACTACCCCGAAAGTGGAAAACATGCCTCAGACCCCAGGGGGTTAAACTCCTCCACTTGCGGAAGGATCCCATCCCCGACCCGGAGAGAGCATTCTACCCTTTTCCGGCTGAGGACCATGGTCTCGGATTTGGAGGTGCTGATTCTCATCCCAACTGCTTCACACTCGGCTGCAAACTGTCCCAGCGAGAGCCGAAGGTCACGGTCCGATGAGGCCAACAGGACCACATCATCTGCAAAAAGCAGAGACCTAATCCTGAGGTCACCAAACCGGACACCCTCAACGCTCTGGCTGCACCTAGAAATTCTGTCCATAAAAGTTATGAACAGAATCGTTGACAAAGGACAGCCCTGACGGAGTCCAACCCTCACCGGAAACAAGTCCGACTTATTGCCGCTCATGCGGACCAGACTCTGGCACCGGTCATACAGGGACCGAACAGCCCTTAAAAGGAAGCCCGGCACCCCATACTCCCGGAGCACCCCCCACAGGACTCCCCGAGGGACACAGTCGAATGCCTTCTCCAAGTCCACAAAACACATGTAGACCGGTTGGGCAAACTCCCATGAACCCTCCAGAACCCTGCAGAGAGTATAGAGCTGGTCCACTGTTCCACGGCCGGGGCGAAAACCACACTGCTCCTCCTGAATCCGCGGTTTGACAATCCGGTGGACCCTCCTCTCCAGAACCCCCGAATAGACCTTACCAGGGAGGCTGAGGAGTGTGATCCCCCTATAGTTGGAGCACACCCACTGGTCCCCTTTCTTGAAAGTCTAGAGGCACTGCCCCTGATGTCCACGCGATGCTGCAGATGCGTGTTAACCAAGACAGCCCCACAGCATCCAGAGCCTTCAGGAACTCTGGGCGGATCTCATCCACCCCTGGGGCTCAACCACCGAGGAGCTTTTTAATCACCTCCGCCCCCGAGATAGGGGAGTCCACACCCAAGTCCCCATACTTCCACATCGGAAGGCGTGTTGGTGGGATTGAGGAGGTCTTCGAAGTACTCCCTCCACCGACCCAAAACATCCCGGGTTGAGGTCAGCAGCACCCCATCCCCACCATAAACAGTGTTGATGTTGCACCGCTTTCCCACCCGGAGCCGCCGGATGGTGGACCAGAATCGCCTCGAAGCCGTCCGGAAGTCGTTTTCCATGGCCTCGCCAAACTCCTCCCAAACCCGAGTTTTTGCCTCAGCGACCGCCGAAGCTGCATCCCGCTTGCCCTGCCGGTACCCGTCAGCTGCCTCTGGAGTCCCACAGGCTAAATAGGCCCGATAGGACTCCTTCTTCAGCTTGACGGCATTCCTCACCACTGGTGTCCACCAGCGGGTTCGCGGATTGCCGCCACGATAGGCACCGACTACCTTACGGCCACAGCTCCGGTCAGCCGCCTCCACAATGGAGGCGCGGAACATGGCCCATTCGGAATCAATGTCCCCCGCCTTCCCCGGGACATAGGAAAAGTTCTGCCGGAGGTAGGAGTTGAAACTCCTCCTGACAGGGGATTCAGCCAGACGTTCCCAGCAGACCCTCACTATACACTTGGGCCTGCCAGGCCTGGCCAGCTTCCTCCCCCACCAGCGGAGCCAACCCACCACCAGGTAGTGATCAGTTGACAGCTCCGCCCCTCTCTTCACCTGAGTGTCCAAGACATGCGGCCGCAAGTCCGACGACACAACTACAGGAATGCTCTCCAACACCCCTTCCAGAGACTCTAAAAAGGGTGGGTACTCTGAACTGCCGCTCGGCGCATATGCGCAAACAACAGTCAGAACCCGTCCCCCCACCCGAAGGCGAAGGGAGGCTACCCTCTTGTCCACCGCGGTAAACCTCAATGTGCAGGCGCCCAGCCAGGGGGCAATAAGTATGCCCACCCCCGCTCGGCGCCTCTCCCCACAGGCAACTCCAGAGTGGAATAGGGTTCAACCACCTTCAAGGAGACTGGTTCCAGAGCCCAAGCCGTGCGTCGAGGTGAGCCCGACTATGTCTAGCCGGAATTTCTCAACCTCGCGCACCAGCTCAGGCTCCTTCCCCATCAGAGAGGTGACATTCCATGTCCCAAGAGCTAGCTTCTGCAGCCGAGGATCGGACCGCCAAGGTCCCCGCCTTCGGCCACTGCCCAGCTCACAATGCACCCGACCCCTATGGCCCCTCCTACGGGTGGTGAGCCCATTGGAAGGGGGACCCACGTGCCTTGTTCGGGCTGTGCCCGACCAGGCCCTATGGGTATAGGCCTGGCCACCAGGCGCTCGCCATCGAGCCCCACCCCCAGGCCTGGCTCCAGGGGGGGGCCCCGGTGACCCGCGTCCGGGCAAGGGAAAACGTGTTTCCAATATTTTTCTCATCATACGGGGTCTTTTGAGCCGAACTTCGTCTGGTTCCTCACCCCGGACCTGTTTGCCTTGGGTGACCCTACCAGGGGCATAAAGCCCCGGGAAACTTAGCTCCTGGGATCACTGGAACACGCAAACCCCTCCACCACGATAAGGTGTCGGCTCCAGGAGGGGAGGGGAGTCTTTAGTGATTGTAAAACATAAGAACATAAGAAATTTACAAACGAGAGGAGGCCATTCGGCCCATCAAGCTCGTTTGGGGAGAACTTAACTAATAGCTCAGAGTTGTTAAAATCTTATCTAGCTCTGATTTAAAGGAACCCAGGGTTTTAGCTTCCACTACACTAGCAGGAAGACTATTCCATACTCTAACTACACGCTGTGTAAAGAAGTGCTTCCTCAAATTTGTTTTAAAATGTTCTCCCACTAATTTCCACTTATGGCCACGAGTTCTAGTATTTAGACTAATATTGAAATAGTCATTTGGCTGAACAGCATCCAGACCCGTTAGAATCTTATAGACCTTAGTCTCCTTTGCTCAAGGCTTTCCTCTAAGACCAGGAATCAGCTCTTCGTTGCACCTTTTCCAAGGCAGCAATGTCCTTCTTGAGGTATGGTGACCAAACCCAGTTTAATAATGCTAATCCATTTCTATTCATCTTATTCTTCCCAAGGATTGATTTTTGCTACTTGCCTCTGTTAGTTGGCTGTTTATTACATATGCAAACACAGACAAGTATTTATTTGTTTGACTGTATTTTTCTGATTCTTTATTGCATTGAACAGTAGCCGCACGCCTAGTTTTGTTGTGTATTTTATATACAATGACAATAAAGCTTCTATTCTATTTTATTGTTATTCAGTGCCAGGTGCCAGTACTCTCAGCAGATACTGTGAGGTGCTGGTACTCTGAAGAGAAAAACAAAGAGGTGCTGGTACTGCATACCTGTGAGTACTGACCCACTTCAAGCACTGAATACACTGATAGAAAAGCATATAGTTTAATTTGCAAAGTACCAATTGAATATGGAAGGAACATGCAGTGTAATGGCTATATCTTTTTTTTTTACTTAAACACAGGGTGAAATATGGCCCATAGTTATGAGTCCAAATGATCAGTGGACGTATCTTTGCCAGCGACTGTAAACTGTCTGTGTTAGTAAAAACTGACCAGTTTGCTTTGGTTGTAAGATATTACAGCTACTAAACTGACTTTTGAATATAAAGCTAACATTACTTTTGGTTTTCATTACAGAGTCAGACTGATACACAGGACCTGGTTTCCTTACAGCCATAAACATCTAAGCAATGGCTCACCAAGAGGTTTGGCTACAGCATTTCGGCATTTGATGCATTTTATCCATAAATACCAGACACTGAACGGCAGGGAAGCTTAAGCTGAGTAGCGATTTTCAGCTGAAGGTTGCTGAACATATCAGACAAAAAGCTTCCTCTCCACAGTGCTCTTCCCCAGGCTACTTCCATACCGTACCGCCCTACACCAAATGGTACAGACGGGCTGCAACAGAATAACTTAATCTAAAATATGTATAATTATATTACTTCCGTACCGCCCTACACCAAATGTTACAGACGGGCTGCAACAGAATAACTTAATCTAAAATATGTATAATTATATTACTTCCGTACCGCCCTACACCAAATGTTACAGACGGGCTGCAACAGAATAACTTAATCTAAAATATGTATAATTATATTACTACCGTACCGCATACACCAATTGGTACAGACGGGCTGGAGAAGAATAACTTAATCTAAAATATGTATAATTATATTGGATGCTGCCTTAACATGATGTTTGTAGTCTGTTTTGATTCGATTTTTGATTCCCTGATCCGTCCTTCGGTTACTGCTCGCAGCCTTGGGGTTACCATGGACAATCGTCTGTCCTTTTCCTCACATATCGCCAACGTTTCCCGCTCTTGTCGGTTTCTCCTGTTTAATATCAGAAGGATACGTCCATTTCTTTCCACACAGGCTACCCAGATACTCGTTCAGTCCCTCGTCATCTCCCGCCTTGACTACTGCAACTCGCTTCTAGCGGGTTTACCACTGAGCGTCATTCGTCCCCTCCAACTGATTCAGAATGCAGCTGCTCGACTTGTTTTCAGCCTTCCCAAGTTCTCCCACACCACTCCTTTGCTGCGCTCCCTACACTGGCTTCCTGTGGCTGCCCGCATCAGATTCAAAACACTGATGCTCGCATACAAAGCCAAAAATGATCTGGCTCCATCCTACCTAAAAGACCTCATCACACCCCACACTGCACCACGATCTCTCCGGTCCTCCAGCACTGCTCGACTGGTCCCACCACTCCTCAAGGCACAAGGAAGACACACCTCTCGGCTCTTCTCTGTTCCGGCACCAAGTTGGCGGAATGAACTCCCCCTAGATGTCTGAACAGCTGAGTCACTGAATGTCTTCAAAAGACAACTTAAAACACACCTTTTCCAGAAATACCTGAATTAGCACTTCTGGCATTTATAAAAAACACACTTTCCCAACAGAGTATTAGATCGATGGTATTCATAGCCTTGGTTTTATTGAGCTAGTATCTGGAAAAATTCATTGTAGAGTCTTAAAGCACTGATGTCAGTCGCTCTGGCTATGGCGGCCAAATGCTGTAAATGTAAATGTAATTTTGACCCTATTGTTTTAATGTGCTCTATTGGGTCTTAAACTATTTTTATTGCTGTTTATATTGGACAGGTTTAAATAAGCTTAAATAATAAGGCAGAAATAAACACATGTGTGTCTCCTATAGTAATGAAAAATCACAGCAGGTGTCTTCAGCAGCCACATAAGACTGTGAGCAGGAAAACTGACTTCTGTTAACGGAAAGTTCAGTGCATGTGTGTGAGTGACCATAAACAGGTCTGTGAGTCTCATGGACTCATCTCTGACATTCTGCACACTCAGAACTCACTCGCCGACCTCTTGCTGGAGTATCTGGAGGAACTTGATGATGAACAGCTGAAAAAGTTTAAATGGAAACTGAGTCGCACAAAGTATAAAGAGTTAAAGCCCCTCCCAAGGGGTCAGGTGAAGGACTTGGATAGAACAGACCTCGCCAACACGATGATAAGTTACTACAAGGAAGTTGGCGCTCTTAGGGTCACACTTGAAATCCTGATGAATATCACCCTGAATGACCTTGCTGAGAGACTGAAGGCAGACATGCAGAAATGTAATCATATTTTAACCTTTCTTGTTTTTCATATAAAATGTAACCTTTTTTAGGTCTTGAAAAATATATTAAATAACATTATATGGGAAATAATGAAAAGTTTGCTACATACTGATGTTGAAGACAGAAATTAATATGAAATTCTTTTTTATTTCAGGTAACCAAGCAGGAAGTGAGCTGGGTGACGTATCAGAGAAAAGTAAGAGCTGTACGCTATTATCTATATGTATGTAGTGTTTCAGAAAAAACTCTGTATCATGTGACATTTATAATTTATCATAGTTAAATAATGATCAATGTGTGTGTGTGTGTGTGTTTATACTGGTCAGAAATTGTCCATTTTCCTCCCATATTTCTTCAGGGGAACTCATGATGGACAGAATAAAATGGAACCTGAAGAAGAAATTTGAGTTTGTAACTGAAGGGAAAGCTAAGGAAGGACAGCCAACACTTCTCAAAGAGATTTACACAGAACTCTACATAACTGAAGGTGGAACTGGAGGAGTCAATGATGAACATGAAGAGAGACAGATTGAAACAGCATCCAAGAAAAGGTGAACAGAAGATACTACAGTCAAGTGCAATCATATATTTAATGTTGCTGTCAGTACTATTAACAAATATGTGTCTGTGTCTTAACATATTTTCTTTTTCCAGGCTGAACAGCTGTAATCTCACAGAGACATGCTGTGACACGTTGGCTTTAACTCTCAGATCAAACACCTCACCCCTGAGAGAGCTGGACCTGAGTGACAATGACCTGCAAGATTTAGGAGTGAAGCTGCTCTCTGATGGACTGGGGGACTTTCACTGTAAGCTGGAGATACTGAGGTCAGTCTTACTGGGTATTCACTGGCTCCTCGTAGACTTTTTGTTTTTGTGTCTGTATTTTTGTTATTGTCCCTGTTTGTACTGCCTGTTTGCTGTTTCATTAAGTACGACCATTCAACACTGATAAATATCGGAGCAACAAAGGCACAAGTCGCGGCTTTTGAAATTATCGACCAGGGGCTGCTCGTCACAATAACTCGAAACCAAGGTGGCGGACGCGACTCACCCGATCAAACGTGGCCGGCGTGGCCGGATTCAAGTGAGGGCGAAACGCCGTGGACTACGACATCCACTGCGTAGCATTTTCCTGGCCAATGTCCAGACTCTGGACAACAAATTGGACGATCTCCGTGGTAGACTTCATCTTCAGCGTGGCTGTTGTGTTTTCTGCCTCACAGGAACATGGCTCACCGCCTGCACACCGGATCCGGCTGTACAGCCAGACGGCTTCTCTATCTATCGCGCTGATCGGTCGGTCTCCTCCGGGAAAAAGAGAGGTGGCGGGGTATGCTTTCTCATCAACAATGCATGGTGTACGGATGTGGGACTTATCTCACAAAGCTGCTCTCTGGACCTGGAGTGTTTGATCATCAAGTGCCGGCCGTTTTACCTGCCTAGGGAGTTTACCGCCGCTTCACTCCCGGATGAGCTGAACGTGTTTTTCGCTCGCTTTGAGCTCGCTAACATGGACAAGCCCGTGCGTCCCCCCACAGCTCCGCAAGACTCCAGCCTGAGGCTCTCCGAGGATAACGTGAAGAGGACTTTTTCCCGACTCAACATCTGTAAAGCACCCGGCCCAGACAGAGTTTCAGTTCGCGTCTTAAAAACATGTTGCGACCAACTAGCTGCTGTCTTTACGGATATTTTTAATACATCTCTGAGAGTCTCATCTGTCCCTACCTGCTTCAAGCACTCAGCCATCATCCCTGTCCCTAAGAAAAATAAAACAGACTGCCTTAATGATTACTGCCTAGTAGCACTTACTCCCATAGTCATGAAGTGCTTCGAGAGGCTGGTGCTAGAACACATCAAGGACATCATCCCTGACAGTCTGGACCCCCTCCAGTTTGCCTATTGTAGCAACAGGTTCACGGAGGATGCCATCTCCATAACACTCCACACCACCCTGTCTCATCTGGAAAACAAGAACTGTTATGCCAGTCTGCTGTTTGTGGACTACAGCTCTGCATTTCACACCGTCATTCCATCCCAGCTCATCACTAAACTCCTGGATCTGGGGCTTAGCTGTTCACTGTGCAACTGGGTACTGGATTTCCTCACCGACAGACCTCAGCAAGTGCGTATTGGTGGAAAAACCTCCTCCATCATCACCATGAGCACTGGCACCCTGCAGGGCAGTGTGCTGAGCCCCCTGCTTTACTCTCTCTACACCCATGACTAAGTACAGCTCCAACACCATCCTTAGGTTTGCTGACGATACTGCCGTAATAGGTCTGATCAGCGAGGATGATGAGACGGCCTATAGGGAGGAGGTCAGACTCCTGGCAGAATGGTGTCAGGACAACAACCTCACCCTCAACATCAACAAAACTAAGGAGATGATTGTGGATTTCCGCAAACAGGCAACAGAGCACAGCCCCATCTACATCGAGGTGAGGCTGAGGAGCAGGTCAACAGCTTTAGGTTCCTCGGAGTCACCCTCACAAATGACCTTAAATGGTCAAGTCACACTGCGACAATAGTCAAGAGAGCACAACAGTGCCTCTACTTCCTCAGGAGACTGAGGAAAGCCCGGATGTCCCCCAGAACCCTGTGCAGATTCTACAGGTGTACTGTGGAATCCATCCTGACAGGATGCATCACATCCTGGTACAGCAGCTGCTCTGTTCAGGACAACGGAGCTCTGCAGCGTGTGGTGAACTCAGCACAGAAGATCACGGGCACACAGCTCCCTTGCACAGAGTGAGATTTTCTGTTCTACACACACATTTACATGTATGTAAGTTTTTTACCTTGTAAATAGTCTGTAGGGTTTGCAAACTGACGTAACCCAGGTAGCATTCCCATATGGGGCCCATATGGGAAAGACATGGGCCATCTGGGCTGGCCCAGCTCACATTTTACCCATGTGGGGCCCATATGGGCAGAATCTGGGCAAACCCATATGGGGCTGAACGATATGGGCCCCATATGGGTAGGATCTGGGCAAACCCATATGGGTTAAATGTGGGCTGAACGATATGGGCCCCATATGGGCAGGATCTGGGCAAACCCATTGTGTTCACTATAATTTGCAGGGGTGCCACATGTGTTTTTGTTAAAAATAACTATTTCTTGAAGGTTTTGTTTTTTTTTTTTAATAAATTTATTTCAGTGAAAGGTTGAATTTCTCATTTTTTTTCAGTGTGAGATGAAGCAACTTCACCAGAAGGTGGATTTTTTTCTTACCTTTGTACAAAGGGGTGCCAATAATTTCGGAGGGCACTGTACAGTATGTATAACTGAGGCTGATGTGGTACAAAGCCCAGCTAAGCTCAAAATAAATGAATCACAGGGCCCTGATGGCATACTACCTATAGTTTTAAAAGATGAGGGATATTATTAGCCAACCTTTAACTTTACTATTCCAGAAATCCTTATCTGCTGGTGTGATACCTTCTGATTGGAAGTGTCACGATCCAACACGGAAGCAGGCGAAGGGAATTGTGGATACGTACAAACGACTTTATTCGCGGGGAAAACACGATAGAACACACATAACGTTAATGACCGGACTGGGGAAACAAACTGAAATGCGGACTAAATACACTGAACTAATGACAGCAACAGGAAACAGCTGGTGAACATAGGGAATCCACACGGGGTAGATGAGGGGGCGTGGCACAAGGGAGGAGTGGACAAGCGGGGCAGGACAGTTAGCATGCTAATATAATGCCCATATTGAGAAAAGGGGATAGAAGTAATCCAGCAAATAATTATTAATTTAACTCACATAACCGGAAAAGTAATGGAAGCTATAATCCAAGTGAAAATGGTAGATTACCTGGATACAAATAACATTTTGAAGGATAGCCAACATAGAAACATTTTTGTGTGACTGGGTATACAGGCCCACATAGCATGCAGATAATCATCTGTGACACCCATGGTGCACTGTGAGCAGGTATACAGGCCCACATAGCATGCAGATAATCATCTGTGACACCCATGGTGCACTGTGAGCAGGTATACAGGCCCACAGAACATGCAGATAATTATCTGTGACACCCATGGTGCACTGTGAACAGGTATACAGGCCCACATAGCATGCAGATAATCATCTGTGACACCCATGGTGCACTGTGAACAGGTATACAGGCCCACATAGCATGCAGATAATCATCTGCGACACCCATGGTACACTGTGAGCAGGTATACAGGCCCACAGTGCATGCAGATAATCATCTGTGACACCCAAAAATTGCCTATTCTCAACTCCGTATTTATGGGTTGAGTCTTTGAATGTCATGAAATGACTGTTATCGAAAAGAAGGCGGAGATGTGTAATCCCTTTCTGTTCCAGTGAGTGATCGTGAATAGTGAGATTGTGAAGTTGTAAATTCGGATTATTCCAGATTGTGGTGTATTTACAGAGTATGAGAGTGCAGTTTGTGATTTTAATGGCTTTCTACTGGGCTGTCAGCATTGTGCAAATGGCAGTATTGTTAAAGCAGTTATGTTTCTTTAAATAAATATTGAGAATGTGTAAGTCTGCACGTCTGAGATTTTTACAGTACAGCTGCTCCTGCTCTAACCATGTAGTGTGACCATTTAGTTAAGTGTTGCAGTTGATTTGCTAAGTAAAAATGAAGAAAAATCTGAGCTTGTAATCTGCCTTGAGATTAATTTTCATATGTGGAATGTTTGATTTTTGCGGTTTTGTTTTTGGAAAATTAATGAGTTCAGAGTTTGAAAGAATTTTTCTGAAGGTATGATAGGAAGCATTGAGAAATAGTAATTAATCTGGAGGAGAATTTTTATTTTGTTTGTTGAAATATGTCCTATTAGTCAGAGTGGGAGATTCATCTTTTGTTGTTTATTCCAGTTTATTATGTAGTTTGATAGTTTTGAAAAGGTATTAATAAAATTTAAATTTCATGTAGTGAGGGTTGAGGGTTTTGTACAAACAGCAAGATATCATCTGCATAGAGAATTTTCTGTTGAGTTATCGGTATGAATTCCATTTATTTCAATGTTCTGTCATATTGCTGCCGCAAGTGGTTCTATGAAGATGGCAAACAATGAAGGAGAGAGTGGGCAGGCAGGCCATCTTCCCCGTCGGAGTGTAAATGCAAGTGATATGATCCCATCTGTGACCACTGTAGCTTTGGGTGAGGTGTACAGCATTTTAACCCAGTGGGTGAACGACTCTCCGAAGCCAAATCTATGTAATGTATTAAAGAGAAATGTCCAACTGACTGTCAGATGCCTTTTCTGCTTCTAATGATGTAATTATGATTTTAGTATGGATATGCTGAGCAATATTGACTAAATTAAATAATCTACGGATGTTTTCCGAGGCATGTCTTGTCTTGATGAAGTCTGTCTGATCAGGATGGATTACAGTAGGAATGATTGTCTCTAACCAAGTCACGAGAGCTTTTGTAATGATTTTCAAGTCTGTATTCATTAGTGAGAGTGGCTGGTAACTGGAGGGTTGTGTTTGGTCTTTATCAGGTTTCAATAACACTGTAATGGTCACTGTGCTCATATGTGATGGGATTTGTGATGTATGTTTAATTTCTCTATCTGTCTGTTGAAGACTGGAGATAATACATCTCAAAAATGTTAATTGATTTCTGCAGGGAAACCATCCGGTCTGGGCACTTTATTGTTAGGCATTTGGTTGAGGAACTTATCGAGTCCTTCTGATGTTAATGGTGCATCAAGGGTATCTGCTATTTCATTGGTTAATATGGGTAAGTCTAGATTATTTAAAAATGATTCTATATCAACTGCATCTGGTTCTTGTTCTGAGGAGTATAGGTTCTTGTAAACAGTTCGGAAGGTGTTGTTCATTTCGCGTCATTATTGAAATATTTATTAGAGCAGTCACTTTTACTTAAAAGTAATGGGCCTCATTCACCAACCGTTCTTATGAACAAATTTGTTCTTAAACCCCACATACGAACGTTTTTTACGAAGATTCTGACATTCACTAGGGGTGTAACGGTTCACAAAAATCACGGTTCGGTTTGATACAACACAGTGGTGTCACGGTTCGGCATGTTTTCGGTACAGCAAAAACAAAAAAAAATGACAGATAATTTCTTTGATTTTTTTCACTTTTTTATTTATTAAAACATCAAAAAAGTATGATCTTGTTTTTTTCTTTTACTTTAAACAATGATGAAGCTATTCTTCATCCATCTTCTGAGGTTTCTTTTTAGCAGCAAATAAAACAAAACCTCCTTTATAAACAAAACCAAAAAGCTCCTGATAAAAAATATTTATGTCATTTTGTAGTAGTTGTAAACTAATAGAAAGAAAAGAACAATTTTGGTTTTATATGGAACTCAGTTTCAATCAATTTTTAAGTTTTTTTTCTAGAAAGATGAGTGTGTTCACATTTTATCCACCACTCTCTTGCCATCACCCTCATAACTTACAGGAAAACCAAATGTCAGCATTCGCGGGGAGGGCGAGCAGGAAAGCAGGTGAGCGAAGCCAGAACTTCGGGTAAACTGGATTTATTAATCAAAGACGGACAAGCACGGACAATACTCTGACACTACAATGACAAGTCTGGGGAAGACTGACTCAGACGAGGACTAAATACAAAAGACGGGCTAGACATAACAGGACACAGGTGATCACAATCAGGGCTGAACACGAGGTAACGAGGTGGGCGTGGTACACATCAGGAGCAGACGGAGCGGATCATGACAGAACCCCCCCCCAAAGGCGCGCACACCGGGCGCGCCCGAGAGGAGGCGACGGACGGGACGAGAGAACAGGACCTGAAAGACAAAAGCAAGACATCAACGGGACACAGGAAACAGGACCGAGACACAAAACAGAAACAGGGACGAGAAGAAGGACAAGACACGACAAAGAACAGGAAACGCGGACAGGCAGACAGAGAAAGGAGACACAGAGGGGACAGAAAACGGAGGAACAACAGGGCGAGGAGTGAACACAGGAGACACCGAGGGACGAGGAGCAAAGACAAGAGGGAGAAAGGGACCAGAAGGGAACGGAGGAGACACAGAGGGACGAGGAGCAGAAACAGGCGGGACGGAGGGAAAGGGAGGAGGAACCAGGGGAGCCTGAAGGAACCCAGGCGGGCGATGGGCTGCGACCGGAGGGGCCGCAGGCGAGAGGGAGGAGGGAGCAGGAGGGGACCACCCAGGGGCCAAGGGAACAGGACGAGGGAGTGACGGAGGGGACACGGAGGGAGCAGAAGGGGACACCGGTGCAGGCAGGCAGGAGGGGGAAGCCGCGGCAGGCGGAGGCGCAGCCGGAGCCGGGGAAGGCGCCGTCCGACGCTCAGCCGGAGCAGGGGGGCCCAGAGGCGGCCGACACGGAGCCGGAGGCGAGACCGAGGACCGGCACCGAGGATCCAGGGGGGGACCCGGCGGAGACCGCCGACCCCGAGGTGCAGGACCCGCAGGCAGCCACCGAGCCACAGCCAGGGGCCGAACGGGCGAGCCAGGGGGCAGGGCGGGCGGGACCTGGGCCCGACGCTTGTGTCCCCGTCCCTTATGGGACACTGACAGGCGGGGTCCTGGGGGGCATTGGCCTTGCCGGGGAAAGGGCGAGGGAGTCAGGGCCTCTAATGAGGCAACAGGCGTGGCCGCAGGTGGGGCAGCCAGAGCTGCGGGCGTGGCCGCAGGCGGGGCAGCCAGAGCCGCGGGCGCGGCCGCAGGTGGGGCCGTGGGCAGGACGGAAGAGGCGGCCTCAGGCAGGGCCGCGGGCAGGATGGGAGAGGCGGCCTCAGGCAGGGCCACGGGCAGGACGGGAGAGGCAGCCTCGGGCAGGGCCGCCATGACTTGGCCAACAGGGGGCGTCATGGGGGGCGCCTCAGTCACTTGGCCAGCAGGGGGCGCCGTGGCGGGCGCCTCCGTCACGTGGTCAGCAGGGGGCACCTCGGCGGGCGCCGTCATCACGTGACCCCCAGGGCGCGCCTTGGTGGGTGCCGCTGCAGGCTGAGGTGAAGCCAGGACCTGGGGCAGGGCTGCAGCATGCGCTACCACTTCCTGGCCAGTAGGGGGCGCCGCGGCGGGCGCCGCCATCACGCGGCCAGCCAGGGGTGCCACAGTGGGCACCACCATCACGCGGCCAGCAGGGGGCGCTGCAGCGGGCGCCCCCATCACACGGCCAGCAGGGGGCGCAACCGCGGCCACCTCGGGCAGTTCAGGCGCCGGCAGGACAGACGAGACAGGTAGATCAGGTGCCGGCAGGACAGGCGAGACAGGCAGTTCCGGAACGGGTGCCAGGATGGGCGCCGGGCGAGAAGGCGCTGTCCCTTAAAGGGCTCTCGGCACCCAGGGAATAGCGTCTCTTACGGCGCTGATCCCTTTACCGTGCAAGCGCTCCGGCCGGTAAGGGTATCCCTCCAACGGTGGCGGCTGCTCTCTGTTGGGACCGAGCAGGCGGGTAGTGGCGGTGTCGTCCCAGGCGGGGAGCAGAGAGCAGGCTCCTAGGTAGAGCGTTGGGGCTGCTTCCGCCAGCTCTCTGCTCCACTTCTCCCGGCTGCTCGTTACACGCTGGCTCAGGCGGCGAAGGCATTTCTGTGCCCTCGTCAGCGGGTATTCCTGCCCGGCTGGGCGTTCCCTACCAAGCAGGTCCGTGCCCTTGTTAGCCAGCTCCAGGGCTGTCGGGTCTTCCTGGACCTCGGGCTGGGATTGCCAATACACGAAGTCTTGCAGCAGTCCGAGCCGGTGGTGCTCGGACTGCTGCTTCGTGCTTTTGGGGAGACTTGTCATTCTGTCAGCATTCGCGGGGAGGGCGAGCAGGAAAGCAGGTGAGCGAAGCCAGAACTTCGGGTAAACTGGATTTATTAATCAAAGACGGACAAGCACGGACAATACTCTGACACTACAATGACTGGGGAAGACTGACTAAGACGAGGACTAAATACAAAAGACGGGCTAGACATAACAGGACACAGGTGATCACAATCAGGGCTGAACACGAGGTAACGAGGTGGGCGTGGCACACATCAGGAGCGGACGGAGCGGATCATGACACCAAAGTGCTCCCAAACTCCAGACCTGTTGGTTATAGGAGGATCCTCTGTTTCTGGTCTGATAATTGCATTAATGTTACTAGCCATTTTGCAACGAGCTAGTGCAGCAAATGCCAGACTGACTGGAGTAGTGTTTGGGGGTGGGAGGGGCAGTCAACTGTTCTGCCACGAACCACGCAGACAGGGAATTCCAGGCAACTAGTTTTATTCGGTAAGACAGAGAGAAGAGTCGTAAGCCGTTTCCGAGGTCGTGAGCCGTAGTCGTCCAAGCCGGGTGTCTTGTGCCGAATCGTGCGCTGAAGTCATAGTCGAATGGAAAGCCGAGGGTCGTAAAGCCGTTGAATCAGTCCGGAGACGTAGACACACACTGGGGAAATAACACAAGGACCTAGGGGCAGGGAGGAAGGGCAGGAGGGTCGGTAGGAGATGCAGGAGACTCAGGGAGGGCAAGAAGGATCGAACGTAACTGTGGGAGAGAGAGAATAGCGCTCAGTACGTGCATGGAAAAAATACTTCGCATTGGGTAGTTGTCTCAGTGCGGTTAAATAGGTGACTCCAGGGATGCCTATTGGTCCTTGCTGGTGCGTCGCCTCCTTGATGAGGGGGGAGGCGTGACAGGGCCCCCCCCTGACGGCCGCCACCTGGAGGCCGAGGACTCCGGGGCGGTCGGCCGCGAGGCCGGGCGATCAGGGTGTGACCGATGGAAGTCGGCGATGAGGGAAAGATCGAGGATGTCCCTCGCCGGAACCCAGCTGCGTTCTTCCGGTCCGAATCCTTCCCAGTCGACCAGGTATTGCAGGCGGCCCTGCTGGCGGCGAGAATCTAGCAGGTCACGCACAGCATAAACTTCATCCCCGAGGGGAAGTGGTGTAGGAGGATCCAAGGACCCCATGGGGGGATGGGCCAGACTATACCGTACCGGTTTTAGCAGGGACACGTGGAAGGTGCGATTGATCCTATAAACCCGAGGGAGCTGTAAACGGTAGGTGACCGGGCCTACCTGCGCTGCTATGCGGAAGGGGCCGATAAATTTGGGACCGAGTTTGCGTCCCACTGGGAGGCGCAGGTTCCTCGTCGCTAGCCACACCCTATCTCCAACTCGGTAGTGTGGTCCGGGCCTACGTCGGCGATCTTGGGTCCTCTTCATACGCGAAGCCTGTTGTTCCAATAGACGCCGGAAGCGATCCCATACCTGGTGGCTATGCCGGTACCAGTCCTCTAGGGCAGGGACATCTGTGGGAGAGGGACTCCAGGGAAACAATGGGGGTTGAAAGCCGAGTACACATTGAAAAGGAGTTAAACCGGTAACGAGATGGGGCAAGGAGTTGTGGGCATACTCGGCCCAGGGAAGAAAACGGGACCACTCCTGGGGTCGAGAACCGCACATGGCTCAGAGTATCTTCCCCACTTCCTGGTTTGTCCTCTCCGTCTGGCCATTGGTTTGGGGATGATAGGCTGAGGAGAGACTTAGGGAGATGTTCAGCCTAGTACACATAGCCCTGAGGGCCCCGGTCTGAGACGATGTCTTCGGGTAATCCATAATAACGAAATGCTCCTTGTACTAGCAGATCGGCCAGTTCCAAGGAAGACGGTTGTTTGGGCAGGGAGATAAGGTGACACATCTTAGAAAACCGATCTACTACGGTCAATATAATGGTGTTACCTCTAGAGGGGGGCAGGTCAGTGATAAAGTCCATAGAAATGTGGGACCAGGGACATGTGGGCACTGGAAGTGGCTGTAAAAGCCCAGAGGGCATACCTGTGAGAGTCTTATTCTGAGCGCACAGAGGACACGATAGCACGTACCTTTCGGTCTCCTTTCGCCATCCTGGCCACCAGTAATGTCTTTCCAGGAGTCTGAGGGTGGCTTTAACCCCTGGATGTCCCAACCCCAGGGAGGTGTGCACCCATTGAAGAACATCATTCCGCAGCTGTGAGGGGACATAGGTTTTCCCTGGAAGACAGTCAGGAGGTGGTGGAACTTTCCGATTACCTTCCAAGAGACGCTGTTCTAGATCCCAGATAATGGGACCCACCACGCAGGCCGGTGCCAAAATTTGGGTTGGTAGCTCGGGCGTTCTTGATGCAGGAAAGCAGCGGGATAAAGCATCCGCTTTGGCGTTCTTTGAGCCGGGAAGATAGGTGACCTGGAAAAGGAACCTGGTAAAGAACAGTGCCCAGCGGGCTTGTCGGGCGTTTAAACGCCTGGCCTCTCGTAGATACTGTAGGTTGCAGTGATCCGTCAACACTGGGAAGGGATGTACAGCCCCCTCTAACCAATGCCTCGATTCTTCCAATGCCACTTTTATAGCCAGCAATTCCCGATTTCCCACGTCATAATTGCGTTCAGCATCAGTGAGTTTCTTGGATAAGAACGCACAGGGGTGAGCCTTACCTGTCCGGGGGTCTTTCTGGGAGAGCACGGCTCCGATACCCACCTCAGAGGCATCTACCTCTACCTGGAAAGGTAGTTGCGGATTCGGTTGTTGCAGGATAGGAGCGGACCAGAAACGTCGTGTCAGGTCTACAAATGCCTGGTAGGCCTCAGGAGTCCATTGGAGCCTGGTGGCTCCTTTCTTGACTAGATCTGTCAGGGGCACCGCCACCGTGCTGAATCCTTGGATGAACCGTCTATAAAAGTTGGCAAAACTTAGAAAACGCTGGAGAGCCTTGAGGGTCTGAGGTTGGGGCCAATCCTGTACTGCCTTGACCTTGTCCGGATCCATAGAGACCCCTCCTGGAGAGATAACATACCCGAGGAATCTCAGCGTGGTGCAATGAAATTCACATTTCTCACCCTTCACGTAGAGCTGGTTCTCCCGTAGACGCTGAAGTACCTGTCGTACCTGTTTGACATGTTGCTCCTCTGTTTCAGAATAAATGAGAATATCATCAATGTAGGCGACAACAAATTGATGTAACATATCACGTAATACCTCGTTGATGAAGGACTGGAACACTGACGGGCTGTTTGCAAGCCCATAAGGCATCACGAGGTACTCGTATTGACCAGTTGTGGTGATGAAGGCGGTCTTCCACTCATCGCCCTCCTTTATTCGAATCAGGTTGTAAGCACTTCTCAAGTCCAAATTAGTAAAGATTCGTGCCGCTCTAAGCTGTTCCAGGGCGGAGGGAATCAGTGGAAGGGGTTCCCTTCTTTTCACAGTTATAGCATTCAGCTTGCAGTAATCTATGCAAGGCCGCAGGCCCCCATCCTTCTTAGCTACAAAAAAAAATCCGGAAGCAAAAGGTGAGGTGGAGTGACGGATGATACCTTGTTGTAAGGCCTCCTGGACGTAGGTCTTCATTGCCTCCTCCTCTGGTCGGGACAAGGAAAAGAGGCGCCCACGGGGTCAATGGTACAATCCGATGGACGATGGGGTGGAAGCCCATAGGCCTGGGTTTTACTAAAAACATCCTGGAAATCACTGTAATAATCGGGAATACCTGACAGATCTTCTGGAAGGGGACTCTCAATGGTGGACGCACGGCAGGGCAAGGATAAGCAGTCAATGAAACACTCAGGGGACGATGCTTGTATCTCACCTTCTCTCCAGTTGATCTGAGGGTTGTGTTGTCGCAGCCAATTAAGGGAAACCTAGAATGATCTTATCACGTAATGACGTTACCACCATTAATTGTATTGTTTCAGAATGGAGCGCCCCCACCTGGAGGGTTATCGGGATCGTGCGGTGCGTTACCAGCCCTGAAGAAAGTGGCTGCCCATCTACCCCACGCACCGAAAGGGGTTGGCGCAGTTCCTCTAGAGGGATCTGGTGCTGTCGGGTGAAATCCGCATCCACGAAGTTCCCTGCAGCTCCGGAATCCAACAGCCCCAAACCTCGCGAACATTCCGACCCCCAACGAAAAGTAATGGGAACCACCACTTGTACTTTAGTTAAGTCCGGCGGTAAAACCCCCCTTACCTGCGTCTCTTCTGTCCGAGTCCTCACTGGTCGCTTTGGGCACAAACGCATGAAGTGTCCTGCTTCACCGCAGTATATACACAGTCCTTGGCTTTGTCTCCTTTCGCGTTCTTCCGGGGTTAGAGGAGCGCGCCCTAACACCATTGGCTCCGGCTCCAGTGGGTGGGAGGAAGCGACGACAGCCAATCCTTCTGCGCGGGAGTTCGAACGGCGCTGTTCGCGGACGATGGTATCCAGGATGATTGACAACCTGACGTATTCATCGAACGTCCGCGTCGCTCCTCTGCAAGCTAATTCAGCCCGTAATTCCGGACGAAGAGCGCGGCGGTAAACAGTCTGCAGGCAGTCCGAGGTCCAGTCCAAGCCGGCAGCGAGTGTCCGGAACTCCAGCGAAAAATCGGCCGCCGATGGATTTCCCTGCCGCAGATCTAAGAGGCGATCACCGACGTTCCGTCCAACAGCAGGGTGATCGAACACCTCCTTAAAGGCCTCTTGGAACTCTCGGGAGGACAGGAGCAGAGGGCTATCCTCTACCCAGAGCGCTGTTGCCCAGGTAAGCGCTCTTCCCCCGAGGAGGGATATGACAAAGTGAACCTGATCCCTATCGGTGCGGAACTGATCAGGGTGATGGTCTATAAACAAGCCACACTGCATTAAAAAAACCCTGCATTGGTCCGGGTTGCCGTCGTACCTGTTAGGTAGGGCCACTGGCACAGGAAGACGTGGGGGGGAGGTGGGTAGTGGAGTCGCAGCCGCGGAAGACAGCTGCAGTTGTCTGACCATATCCGTCAGCCGGGAAATCTGTGCCTGTGCCTGCTGGAGCTGGTCTTGGAGTTCTTGCGGCTCCATAGTGTAGGCGAAGTATTCTGTTCTGCCACGAACCACGCAGACAGGGAATTGCAGGCAGCTAGTTTTATTCGGTAAGACAGAGAGAAGAGTCGTAAGCCGTTCCGAGGTCGTGAGCCGTAGTCGTCCAAGCCGGGTGTCTTGTGCCGAATCATGCGCTGAAGTCGTAGTCGAATGGAAAGCCGAGGGTCGTAAAGCCGTTGAATCAGTCCGGAGACGTAGACACACACTGGGGAAATAACACAAGGACCTAGGGGCAGGGAGGAAGGGCAGGAGGGTCGGTAGGAGATGCGGGAGACTCAGGGAGGGCAAGAAGGATCGAACGTAACTGTGGGAGAGAGAGAGAATAGTGCTCAGTACGTGCATGGCAACAATACTTCGCATTGGGTAGTTGTCTCAGTGCGGTTAAATAGGTGACTCTAGGGATGCCTATTGGTCCTTGCTGGTGCGTCGCCTCCTTGAGGAGGGGGGAGGCGTGACAGTCAACACGTTGCCTGTCACGTCGTTTGGGCTGCCTTGTTGAGCGTAGTAGCACTGAAAACATTATATTTTATTCTCTTTTATTTTTTTTTCAAATATAACCCTCTGGAGTCTAGGGGTAGGGAACACACTTTCACTGACTGGGGCATGATCACACATTTCATTCAATATCATAAACATAATTCATGGCAAATAAATTATTTCTTATATATTTGTTTTGGCATTAAACTCATCTTAATCTTAGTTTACTTTGTCACTGTTGCGCTGTTAATAAAATTACCATGCGAATGCGATTTGAATACGCGCTAATGCGGCTATTTAGAATGTGAATAGCGATCTTCGGGTGAGAGTGGTACTATACGCCCCCGATGCAGGTAAATCAAAGTAAGGTGACATGGTTTACTTTCTTGCCGATTTAGCCTAATTTTAAAAACTTTAATACTTCCGACAATGGACGACTCCAGAGGGATAAAAGTATTTTTCTGAATCGTTCGGTTTGTAATGCGTACCGAACCGAAAGCCTCGTACCGAACGGTTCAATACGAATACGCGTATCATTACACCTCTAACATTCACCAATGTTTTCTTATCTGAATTTGTTCTTAGCTAATAACAGAATCTACGCACACTCAAGACCATTCGTACGCACATTTAAGCAATGATAGTTTGTTCAAAATAATCGGTTATAACAGTTTTGTTCAATCTACAGTTGATAAAATGATAGTATTTGAATAATTTCTAAAAGTAAAATATAAAAAAATAATTTTAAAGTGTAAAAATTATTTTCATGGTAATAACGGCGATCATGCGGATTATATTCTATTTTTTATGCACGATCTGTGTAATTTAATCCGCTTTTGTTGATAGTTTGTAGATGGTATTATCATTAGTTTGCCGACTTTGCGCGGCACCTATTCCGCCCCGCTTGACACCGCAGTGTTTCTCCCGGATCAGTAGATACAGTATGACACGCTTCACGGAAATAAGCCGATGCATGTGAAATGCATTCAGAGCAGAGCATGTGAGCGGAGTGGAGCGGTGAGAATTTCCGCTCCTCGCTCATGAGGCTGTTGGCTCCACCCGCTCCTCCGCTCTAATTCGCACTAAGCCGCTCCGCTCAACACCGCTCCTCGCTCCACTGAAATGTCCTCCCGCTCCAGTCAAATCGCTCCACGCTCGCTCCAATTTAAAAGAGGGACAAATAATATGCATGCCTAAGAAATGTCATCTTAAACCGAAGCCTTATATCATAAAGAAATATGAGCAACTCAGAACAGAAAATATAAATTTTTAAACAACATATATGCAACAACAGACAGGTTTGGCAATGGCATTCCACACAAAAATAGGCTTAAAAATAAAGGAATCAGTGGGCTTAATAGCTTAAAGAATATACAGGCTAAGCATTCACATTTTAAATCCCTCAGTTTTTTCTGTTGATGCTGCGGCTCTATAAAATAAAATTTCACTGACGGCGTTACGTGAAATTAAAAAATCCTATTAGACCTACTTTGAATGACAAATCTAATTTATTTGATTAGCAATATTTACTTCATAGGCTTTTATACTTTTATTTACTTATATACTTGATATGCTACAACCATATTACTGTTGCTAGCAGTGTGAAGCTGGCAAGAATAAGAGGGAGACTTCCGGTCGCTATATCCGCTTATTGTGTCAAAATAAAAGTTCGGTTTTAATAGGCGATTAATCCATTGAATGGTGAATTATGTGCAAGAATAATAATAAGTGCTGTGATATATTATACTTACATCGCCAAATTTTATCATAAATAAAAGTAAATGTATAAAAAGATTGAGAAACTTATAAATTTACCTTATTTTATACCTAAAATACTTAAATTATTTTGTTTATTACACAGGTTTTACACAGCTTTCCTTACTTATTAAGTAAATTTTAACCATCCAAGACAAAAACGTAAGAGAACTGCACAAACATTTATACCATATGTTGTTGCATAAAAGTAATTGTCAGGAAAACGTTTGCTGGATTTGAAACCTAGTCCCCCCAACGCGCAATTAGGCCTGATTTTACATAGGTAAAATGTACATGCATAAAACACAAATAAAGGATTGTGTCAGCTTCAAACCTAGTTAGGTACATTCTACTAAGGCTCCTTGAATAGGAACAAGTGCCAATTATATCAAATAAGCGTCACCAAAAAGTTTGCTGGGTTAGGAACATAGTGTCCCCAACGCGCAATTAGGCCTGATTTTACATAGGTCAAATGTACATGCATAAAACACAAATAAAGGATTGTGTCAGCTTCAAACCTAGTTAGTTACATTCTACTACGGCTCCTTGAATAGGAACAAGTGTCATTTATATCAAATAAGCGTCAGCAAAAAGTTTGCTGGGTTTGGAACATAGTGTCCCCAACGCGCAATTAGGCCTGATTTTACATAGGTCAAATGTACATGCATAAAACACAAATAAAGGATTGTGTCAGCTTAAAACCTAGTTAGGTACATTCTACTAAGGCTCCTTGAATAGCAACAAGTGTCATTTATATCAAATAAGCGTCAGCAAAAAGTTTGCTGGGTTTGGAACATAGTGTCCCCAACGCGCAATTAGGCCTGATTTTACATAGGTCAAATGTACATGCATAAAACACAAATAAAGGATTGTGTCAGCTTCAAACCTAGTTAAGTACATTCTAATAAGGCTCCTTGAATAGCAACAAGTGTCATTTATATCAAATAAGCGTCACCAAAAAGTTTGCTGGGTTTGGAACATAGTGTCCCCAACGCGCAATTAGGCCTGATTTTACATAGGTCAAATGTACATGCATAAAACACAAATAAAGGATTGTGTCAGCTTCAAACCTAGTTAGTTACATTCTACTACGGCTCCTTGAATAGGAACAAGTGCCAATTATATCAAATAAGCGTCAGCAAAAAGTTTGCTGGGTTAGGAACATAGTGTCCCCAACGCGCAATTAGGCCTGATTTTACATAGGTCAAATGTACATGCATAAAACACAAATAAAGGATTGTGTCAGCTTCAAACCTAGTTAGGTACATTCTACTAAGGCTCCTTGAATAGCAACAAGTGTCATTTATATCAAATAAGCGTCAGCAAAAAGTTTGCTGGGTTTGGAACATAGTCTCCCCAACGCGCAATTATGGCTGATTTTACATAGGTCAAATGTACATGCATAAAACACAAATAAAGGATTGTGTCAGCCTCAAACCTAGTTAGGTACATTCTACTAAGGCTCCTTGAATAGCAACAAGTGTCATTTATATCAAATAAGCGTCAGCAAAAAGTTTGCTGGGTTTGGAACATAGTGTCCCCAACGCGCAATTAGGCCTGATTTTACATAGGTCGAATGTACATGCATAGAACACAAATAAAGGATTGTGTCAGCTTCAAACCTAGTTAGGTACATTCTACTAAGGCTCCTTGAATAGCAACAAGTGTCATTTATATCAAATAAGCGTCAGCAAAAAGTTTGCTGGGTTTGGAACATAGTGTCCCCAATGCGAAATTATGGCTGATTTTACATAGGTCAAATGTACATGCATAGAACACAAATAAAGGATTGTGTCAGCTTCAAACCTAGTTAAGTACATTCTACTAAGGCTCCTTGAATAGCAACAAGTAAAGTAGTGCTCCATGCTACTCCAGTCTGTGTTTTTTTTAAATCGTGCACGACTTAGATTTAGTCTAATTACGTCCATGCCACCATGCGGATTTAGATATAACACAATGTATGTGTAAGAAAGTCATTCTTCCCGATTTATGTAATATGTTTCTGGTCTGCTTCTTGTTAATTGTCGTATTTCATCTGCATATGTAATAAATTTAATGAACACCACTCTCACATGTATTTAGCTTACTGTATAGTATGTTCAGTTTTACCTGTCCCAGGTGTGAGTGTGGCTTGTTTATGTTAATGTTATTTTAATACACCCTAATTTTGTTCCACTGGGAGCACACTAGAAACGTATTATTTCTCAGTTGTGATTTTGTAAGTTCGTGGTTGATGGAATGTTAGTGGGACAAAATAAAAAAATTAAAAGAACATCACAACAAGCTTTGATTGTAAATAGTGTTACGAGCCGGTCTTGGCCGGGCCACAACATACAAAAGTGGATGAGACCAGAGATAAGTTTACGGTATATTTAATTAGTGCTCTTTGTGTCCCAAGTGGTTAAAGTCTTCAGAAGCCGACAAGGCCAAAATAATAAACAAAACTACCTCTACCTATTCAGAAAAATAGACTAACTTACCTAATCCAAAGAAAAGAAATATACACCATCTACCCTCACTCTCTGTCTAACCCAAAACCAGGAGAAAAACAGAAAGTCATTCACAAAAAGTCAGTTCACACACAGATGTACAAACAACAACGGAACAGGTCTCTCTCGAGGTGTCGTCGGACGAGGCTTTAGAAGTAGTCCCATGTACAGCCAACCCATCCCAACACAGGAGGCCAGAACAATATAGTGATCATCCACTGGGAGGCAGGACATGTGGCAGTAGGCAGGACCTGCACAGGGAAGACACACCCATCCCACCACCAGCACAAACACCCAAACAGTAAGAACAATATACTGGCGGTCGTAACAAATAGGTCTAGCCATTTATTTGAAAAAACAACCATTAAGCAAGTCATTTAGTTTTTTAAGGTGAATAACTATTTAAATAGAACAAAAAGTTTCCGTTTTAATTTTAGAATCAGTGTCTAACATGGAAGACGAAAGAAGTGGTGTATTAATCAGGTAGTATAATACTATGTGTTCTTAATTCATATTCTATCATTTTCCTCTTGTCTTCTGCAGAAAGCATGGTATAATTGCCACCGAACAACAATGTCTTTGCAAATAAGGAAACATATAAACCACAGCTGCTGTTGTCTGTCTGTTTTTTAAAAAATGGACAATTATGGAAAATTTCTATCTCAAATTGTAACTGTATCACATCATTGTACAGTATGAGATACTGGGCAATTAAGAATTTTTGCAGTGCTTTGTGAATTTGTTTTATTTCCATTTTGTATATGTCCAAAGAATCCACGATGCGTGCACGAATCATTATACACTTACCATTTTTAGTAAAATTCTGCATGTCAAAGGACACAACAACCCAATGTGATGATTTTATGTTAAAAGGGACAATAACATTATTAAAACACCACCAGTTACTTTTGTGTTTAGGTGGATTAGGCAAGACTTCAACATCTTTGCAGTAAAGGCTCTGTAATATTTGACTTACAAATATAGATGGTACTGTTAAAGTGCTCATGACTTTGTTCTGTAGAAGCTGCATGTATGCATCAATTATTCTATCATTTAGCCATTTCCCACCTCTAAGAATGTCAATGTCTTCTTTTGAAATATTGCCTGTTTGATGTGTGACTTTTGTGGGCATATGTATATGTACTGGAAGTGAACACTGCAGTTCACAGTCAGCCGTGCAGGTATGGCATATCTCTGTTGAATAATGTTGTTCTAAAACTGCTTCTTCACTGACATCATAGGAAAGAAGACAAAAATGTGCTTTGGAGATTAATTTTGTGACAATATCAAAGGAATATTTTACAATATTATTATCATTCAGGCACCATTCATTGTTTGAATCTATTGTATAAATTGTAGTATATGGATATGTCAGAGAACACAGCAACACAGCTCTTATTGTGTATAAATGTTCTTTAAAAAGTGAAGACAGTTTTAAAAGTTGTGGTGCTACACTGCTTTTGGAACTTAAACTAACTAAAATCGATTGAGGAAGATAAGCAATGTTTGCTGTCCTCACTGTCAAAGAGTTGAAACATTTTTGGCACAAAACTGTATTACAGAGATTTGTGCAGACACTCTCGAGAAATCCTTTTTGGGATATTTCTGTTGCTGTTACAATATATTCTGGCCTATACTGAAACAGAACGTTGTTACATTTTGTGCAACTAAGATGTACATAAATATGAAGATAAAACAAATCACCTGAAAGAAAATTTGCAGACAGTGTTTGTGAAAATAAACCTCCTATCACATTCTTGATATAACTTCCTGAGATTTTATATTGCTGAATAGTGTTGTTAATTTTGATTGATCCAGCATTTAACAATACAGTACATGCATTGTGCAAGTGCTTAGAAGGTGACATGGCTGTAGCATGTTTAAGTCGGCAATAACATAGATGAAAAGCTTTAGTAGATCTAAGAAAAAATAATATAGGAGCTGCATTGACATCTTCAGTAAAGTCATTATGTGCTGAATCTGGTAATTTAGACGTACACCTTACGCTAGAACTCACTGATTGCTTTTTATATACAACTACACTTTTACTTAAGCAATTAGTTTGCTGTGAAGGGGTTGCTTTTTCATAAAAGTACAATACACCACTTCTTTCGTCTTCCATGTTAGACACTGATTCTAAACAAATATTAAGATCATTAACTCTGATTCTGCAATTACTCTCTTCAAATAATAATGACCAGTAATGTCCATGTCTGGATGATTCCCCTGTATGACATGAAATACATTTTAACCTATAGGTCTGTATTTTGCCATCTACTAAAGGGCACTGTATCAAGGGTGAGGATTTAACTTGGGTACGAATGGGTTTTAATAACCCTGCACGGCACACATAAATGATTAAAATGTCTGGAATACTTTTCCAAGATTTTTCTACTTTGAATTGTCCATGGCATTTCTCACAGCTCCCAAAGTTGTCACCACATTCAACTTTATCCTTAAAGAGCTCAAGCACGGAAGTCGGTTTTTTCCCCACATTGACAAAAATTATAGAATTTGAATTTATTTCTCTAACTGTTACACAATTGCAATTGACACAATTAAGCCTGTATGCTACTGTGACCAATGTTTTTATGTGCAGTGCATTTATCCATAACATGAAAGGATAAACAAAGTCTAAGGGATCGTTCTGTTGTCCGAAATGCAGGGTTGAGACAGATGAACAGATTTCTTTAAGGACACATTTTAGATCTGTGGAGCGTATTGTGCACCCTGGATGTAAGATGGCAAACCGTAACAAACTAGCTAAATGATCCTGCATTGATGATTTTTGTACAATATGTGATACACTGTAAATTTTAAATATTTCTCTAACTATTCTAATATGTAGAAAACATTGAACAACTGAATTAAACCAACAGTTTTGGTATATGTTTTCAAATTTACAAATGTCTGCTGTTAGTGTAGCCTCTGGGGGATTCTTCACTTGACCGCTTGAGGAATTCTTATTCACAATGCATTTATTATTGAGACTAAAAATATCTGTCTGCTTTGGAGGTGGCTTTTGAAAAGATTTTTTCAGATGTTTCGGAATTTTTTTCTTTTTATTCCATGTCTCCTCTGGCTCCTCTGATGACAGAGGTCTTTTTAGTGCTTTAAGTCGTACCTTTTCACAGAACTCTCTCTCTCTTGCTCTGTATAAATCATAAAGTTTAATTATACATTCGTCAACTCTCATTTTTTCTTCACTTAAAAACAAGTGTTTTGTATTTTTAAAGGTTACCTCACATATTGCTGTGGTTTCATTTTCATACCTTTGAATTACTTTATAAGAAGGAGAAAATCTTCTCAAATCCCCAGAAAGCAAATTTGACCATAAAGGGATAACAGGGAGAAAATTGCTATATAATTTATCGAGGAGTGTGGGACCAAAATAAAAATTCCTTTGAAAGGATTCTAATTTTGTCTCAGCTTCACATTTCAATCTAATTGATTGAAACCAGTTAAAGAAGGGGGATTTTACTGTATCAAGAGCTGGACAACTTTCTTCATTTATGTATGATGTTGTGTCTTCAGGTTCTTGTTGTACATTTAATTTTAGAACTTTAGATTTGATATTTGAAATACTCATCTCTACAGATTGTGTATAGTATTTGCTTCCTAGTACAATGCAAACATCATGCACAATAGAACAAATTTCTTGCATAGAGGATGACTTTATCAGGATGCTGAACATGAACATCCCCACAGTGTATCTCTTATCTTTACCACTGTACTGCTTCTTACAAATTTCACTTGCCTGTCTCATCAGATGGCTTTTGCAGGATCTTACTATACAGAATTTTAAATCTTCCTGTGATGCACAACCACTGACAATTCTCCAACAGCGTAATAAATATGATTCCATGGTATTATTATTAAAAACATTCATTGCAGCCTTTAATAAAACAATTTATCTGTCACTATTGATCTGTACTGGCAGAGTGTTCTTCTGAAACAGTTGTCTTTCATGGTCTCTAACTGCTGTAAGTAAATGTTGTACTGCACTCTGTGTGTGTTCTTCAGAAATCATAAATGCAATTGGTGCCGTAATGTGCTGTAATGCTGGGTTACTCACTACGATTTCATTATACAAAATCCGTTTTTTAGTGATGTTTGACTTTATTATCCCTCCAGTTGCATCCCAGAACACAGGAGTACATTTAGCCATTTCATGCCAAAGTCTTATGCCTCCCTCTGTAAAACATATTACTTTAAGTGGTACAGCTTGTATTACCTGAATAAACCCCTTTATACACATAGCATTAGTATGTTTCTGTTCCAGGTTATCTTTTAGAATCTGTAGAGATCTAATCTCATCCAAATCGAGTACATTTTTCATTTTGTGTTCAGATTTAATTTTTCTTAGTACTGCTGTGCTGGTTCCTATTCCTGATCTGTTTTGAGCTGACAAAGAATCTGGATCTGCGTTTCCTAATGCATTATTATACATTCGGTAAGGTTTTATATTTTCTAATTTCACTGCTATTTCTTCTCGTTCATTACTTCTGAATGGCCGTGCCTTTAGCTTATCACAAGCGTGTATTATCTCCCCACTATAAGTAATTGTAAACTGTAATCTTGTTTCATCTTCTAAGTTTATACAGAAAGCCATTGTGCATGATTTATAAGCACAGTATCCCTGTATTCTTAAAAGAAAGGTATTTCTTTTTCTTACTTTGGCTTGACTTAAAATGTGGTTTTTAAAAACAATTACACAGTAAGGATTAGACTTTTTAATTTTATCAACAAATGTTTTTTGCCAAGTGTACTTTTGAAAGTATTTACCAGCTCTTTTGGCATTTAAGAATGTCCACTCCTCTTGGGTAAGGGTAAAATCTGAGTTTTCTGGGGCAAAGGTTTTAAATTCTCCAAAAGATGCATTTTTTGAAAGAATGCACCTCAAAGTTTCCTCAGAAATGAATTTGTTTTCTTCTCTCACTGGTTCAATGGCACCCTTAGTTAAACTAAGAGCTTCTTCGGAGGGTATTTTTTTTAAATCGTTAAATGCACTGAAATTTTGAAATTGAGACACACAGCTATTACTAGGAAATTGTGTCTTGTAATTCTCTGTTTCAAAGCCATGTCTGGTGTTGTTTACTTCTGTTACGTGGTCCATGTGTACCGTGTCTGTTTTAGGGTCTGTGGGTTCTATGTTTTGTCCTGTTCCATGGACCATGTGTACTGTGTCTGTTTTAGGATCTATGGGTTCTATGTTTTGTCCTGTTCCATGGTCCATGTGTACCGCGTCTGTTTCAGAGTCTATGAGATCAATATTTTGTCCTGTTCCAAGGTCCTTGTGTATCAGGTCTGCTTCACATTCTGTGTGTTTCATGTCTTGATGCATGTTGCCATGTTCTCCATCTTGTTGAGGTTTCTTTTTGCCCTTTTCCATTTCACTGTGCACTAACAGCTTATGTGTTACATAGTCTTTGTGTTCATTCTCACTTTTCAAAATAAACCCTTTTCTTAAAGTTACAATTTGCAATTTGCATGATGTGGCAGAACAAATATAGCCTACATTCTCAAAATCAAAATATTTATCATTAGAAATGCCTATGCAATCAAAGTGATACCATGCTTTTTGCCTTTAAATGATCTATGTTTAATGGCTTCCACTTGGACATTGCTTTTACTCGGTGTGCCACCTAACAGTTTTTTTACAGAATAGTAAAACTTTTTCTGACCTGCACTCCTCCTGCTATCCTGCCTTTCCTCACCTTCACCTTTCTCACCTGCTCTCCTCCTGCTATCCTGCCTTTCCTCACCTTCACCTTTCTCACCTGCTCTCCTCCTGCTATCCTGCCTTTCCTTACCTTCACCTTTCTCACCTGCTCTCCTCCTGCTGTCCTGCCTCTCCTCACCTTCACTTTTCTCACCTGCTCTCCTCCTGCTGTCCTGCCTCTCCTCACCTTCACCTTTCTCACCTGCTCTCCTCCTGCTGTCCTGTCTCTCCTCACCTTCACCTTTCTCACCTGCTCTCCTCCTGCTGTCCTGTCTCTCCTCACCTTCACCTTTCTCACCTGCTCTCCTCCTGCTGTCCTGCTTCTCCATACCTTTAGCTTTACCTTTCTCTTTCACCTGCCTTTTCTTCTTCCTTGCCTGCATCTTTACCTGTTCTACCTTTCGCTGACCTGATATCTGCCCTTTAGGGTAGCAGTGGACTGTGGCATCACCAACTTGGTAAATACATCCATTACTCCCAGCCTAGAAAAGCATAGTGACATTCAATAAAAAGACAAAAAAAAACCATCAATTTTCAATGTTCTTTATTCTTCTTAATACAGAAAACAAATTCATTGCATCACAAAACTCCAATATTTAACCCATGATTTTATGTTTCAAAACCACATAGACTTTCCAAAAGATATAGATTTAAGAAGTATTATAGCTTTATTGTAAACACCCTTGTTATGTTTGTGCACACGTGCTCACACACACACACACACACACACAGGCAGGCAGGCAGGCACGCACCCACGCACGCACAAATCACATAAATAGTAAAAAAGGTAGACACTTACCAGGGTAAGCTCCCTAAATAGGTCTGCTGCAGCACCCTTCGGGATACCCTTCACCATGTTGGACCAGGTGTACACGTTCCTTTGTGTCTTTGCCTTGATCACACCTGTCACAACCACCTTAGGACTAACCCTTGAACATACAGACATTACCCCTGGGGTGAAATGATGTGTCGGTGGCGTTGACAGGTGAAGATAGGCTGCAGTCCAGATGAGCTGTGCCAGGATCGGCATTCCTCTGTTGTCACTAAGGTGCACACCATCTCTGCACCACAGGTCAAGAGTCGACTGTGGAAAATGCTCTGAGATGGACATGTATCTCACACCTATGAGAAATGGATTGCTGACACTAGACGCATTTTCATTGCTTCAAAAAAACATGCCACATCTATACAAGGAATATTAACATGCTGTTTTAATCTCTGATTTCATGTGCCACTGACAGACTCACTACATCAAGAATGTTTACTTTACTCATGTTTACTACTTAGTGCACTTTGTCTCCAATAACTGATTAAGGTACCCTATCATGTGGTGGTAGGTTTTTTGTCATACACAACTCAACATACCCAGTCTGCTTGCAGCACGATGGTATTCCTGTCGCAGCAGGTCCTGGAGGTGATGCTCCACAGTTAGTCGAGTGGGGAAGTCTATCACTATGACCTACAATAAATATAAAAAGAAAAAAATTAAATTCTGTTACAACAGGAAAAAAATAACATTCCTTCACATTATTTCTTGAAATGATTTTTGTTAGCTTTCATATACCTTAGTCCACTGGCTCAACGCACATTGGATAAGGCTGGTGAAGTCCCGCCCAGACTGCTCAATGGTGTTACTCTCGGTGATGTTGTTCCCAGGAGCCAAGAGGCACACAAGGTCAGGGGTGTAAGGAATACTTTCACCCTGAACCTCACGTCGAAGGACAGAAGCACTTGCCCCTGGAGTGCAACTGTAGCCAAAGGAAAGGCTCCCTTCTGGCATGAGGACGAAGCCATCAACAAGGCTTCTCAGATGGGAATCGCCCACAACCAGAACAAACTGAAAGAAAAATAAATAAAATAAGTTCGCAAAGCAGCTGATGACTTATGTCACTTCAGAACAACATGTGGCAATGTAAAATATAAATGAAAGACACAATATAGGTAAATATATGTAAATAATCCGCAATTTCGCGTTAGGGACACTATGTTCCAAACCCAGCAAACTTTTTGCTGACGCTTATTTGATATAAATGACACTTGTTGCTATTCAAGGAGCCGTAGTAGAATGTAACTAACTAGGTTTGAAGCTGACACAATCCTTTATTTGTGTTTTATGCATGCACATTTGACCTATGTAAAATCAGCCATAATTGCGCGTTGGGGACACTATGTTCCAAACCCAGCAAACTTTTTGGTGACGCTTATTTGATATAAATGACACTTGTTCCTATTCAAGGAGCCGTAGTAGAATGTAACTAACTAGGTTTGAAGCTGACACAATCCTTTATTTGTGTTTTATGCATGTACATTTGACCTATGTAAAATCAGGCCTAATTGCGCGTTGGGACACTATGTTCCAAACCCAGCAAACTTTTTGGTGACGCTTATTTGATATAAATGACACTTGTTCCTATTCAAGGAGCCGTAGTAGAATGTAACTAACTAGGTTTGAAGCTGACACAATCCTTTATTTGTGTTTTATGCATGTACATTTGATCTATGTAAAATCAGCCATAATTGCGCGTTGGGGACACTATGTTCCAAACCCAGCAAACTTTTTGCTGACGCTTATTTGATATAATTGGCACTTGTTCCTATTCAAGGAGCCTTAGTAGAATGTAACTAACTAGGTTTGAAGCTGACACAATCCTTTTTTTGTGTTTTATGCATGTACATTTGACCTATGTAAAATCAGGCCTAATTGCGCGTTGGGACACTATGTTCCAAACCCAGCAAACTTTTTGGTGACGCTTATTTGATATAAATGACACTTGTTCCTATTCAAGGAGCCGTAGTAGAATGTAACTAACTAGGTTTGAAGCTGACACAATCCTTTATTTGTGTTTTATGCATGTACATTTGACCTATGTAAAATCAGACCTAATTGCGCGTTGGGGACACTATGTTCCAAACCCAGCAAACTTTTTGGTGACGCTTATTTGATATAAATGACACTTGTTCCTATTCAAGGAGCCGTATTAGAATGTAACTAACTAGGTTTGAAGCTGACACAATCCTTTATTTGTGTTTTATGCATGTACATTTGACCTATGTAAAATCAGACCTAATTGCGCGTTGGGGACACTATGTTCCAAACCCAGCAAACTTTTTGCTGACGCTTATTTGATATAAATGACACTTGTTCCTATTCAAGAAGCCTTAGTAGAATGTAACTAACTAGGTTTGAAGCTGACACAATCCTTTATTTGTGTTTTATGCATGTACATTTGACCTATGTAAAATCAGGCCTAATTGCGCGTTGGGACACTATGTTCCAAACCCAGCAAACTTTTTGTTGACGCTTATTTGATATAAATGACACTTGTTCCTATTCAAGGAGCCGTAGTAGAATGTAACTAACTAGGTTTGAAGCAGACACAATCCTTTATTTGTGTTTTATGCATGTACATTTGACCTATGTAAAATCAGACCTAATTGCGCGTTGGGGACACTATGTTCCAAACCCAGCAAACTTTTTGCTGACGCTTATTTGATATAAATGACACTTGTTCCTATTCAAGAAGCCTTAGTAGAATGTAACTAACTAGGTTTGAAGCTGACACAATCCTTTATTTGTGTTTTATGCATGTACATTTGACCTATGTAAAATCAGGCCTAATTGCGCGTTGGGGACACTATGTTCCAAACCCAGCAAACTTTTTGGTGACGCTTATTTGATATAAATGACACTTGTTCCTATTCAAGGAGCCGTAGTAGAATGTAACTAACTAGGTTTGAAGCTGACACAATCCTTTATTTGTGTTTTATGCATGTACATTTGACCTATGTAAAATCAGCCATAATTGCGCGTTGGGGACACTATGTTCCAAACCCAGCAAACTTTTTGCTGACGCTTATTTGATATAATTGGCACTTGTTCCTATTCAAGGAGCCTTAGTAGAATGTAACTAACTAGGTTTGAAGCTGACACAATCCTTTATTTGTGTTTTATGCATGTACATTTGACCTATGTAAAATCAGGCCTAATTGCGCGTTGGGACACTATGTTCCAAACCCAGCAAACTTTTTGGTGACGCTTATTTGATATAAATGACACTTGTTCCTATTCAAGGAGCCGTAGTAGAATGTAACTAACTAGGTTTGAAGCTGACACAATCCTTTATTTGTGTTTTATGCATGTACATTTGACCTATGTAAAATCAGACCTAATTGCGCGTTGGGGACACTATGTTCCAAACCCAGCAAACTTTTTGCTGACGCTTATTTGATATAAATGACACTTGTTCCTATTCAAGGAGCCTTAGTAGAATGTAACTAACTAGGTTTGAAGCTGACACAATCCTTTATTTGTGTTTTATGCATGTACATTTGACCTATGTAAAATCAGGCCTAATTGCGCGTTGGGGACACTATGTTCCAAACCCAGCAAACTTTTTGGTGACGCTTATTTGATATAAATGACAATTGTTCCTATTCAAGGAGCCGTAGTAGAATGTAACTAACTAGGTTTGAAGCTGACACAATCCTTTATTTGTGTTTTATGCATGTACATTTGACCTATGTAAAATCAGACCTAATTGCGCGTTGGGGACACTATGTTCCAAACCCAGCAAACTTTTTGCTGACGCTTATTTGATATAAGTGGCACTTGTTCCTATTCAAGAAGCCTTAGTAGAATGTAACTAACTAGGTTTGAAGCTGACACAATCCTTTATTTGTGTTTTATGCATGTACATTTGACCTATATAAAATCAGACCTAATTGCGCGTTGGGGACACTATGTTCCAAACCCAGCAAACTTTTTGGTGACGCTTATTTGATATAAATGACACTTGTTCCTATTCAAGGAGCCTTAGTAGAATGTAACTAACTAGGTTTGAAGCTGACACAATCCTTTATTTGTGTTTTATGCATGTACATTTGACCTATGTAAAATCAGCCATAATTGCGCGTTGGGGACACTATGTTCCAAACCCAGCAAACTTTTTGCTGACGCTTATTTGATATAAATGACACTTGTTCCTATTCAAGAAGCCTTAGTAGAATGTAACTAACTAGGTTTGAAGCTGACACAATCCTTTATTTGTGTTTTATGCATGTACATTTGACCTATGTAAAATCAGGCCTAATTGCGCGTTGGGGACACTATGTTCCAAACCCAGCAAACTTTTTGGTGACGCTTATTTGATATAAATGACACTTGTTCCTATTCAAGGAGCCGTAGTAGAATGTAACTAACTAGGTTTGAAGCTGACACAATCCTTTATTTGTGTTTTATGCATGTACATTTGACCTATGTAAAATCAGCCATAATTGCGCGTTGGGGACACTATGTTCCAAACCCAGCAAACTTTTTGCTGACGCTTATTTGATATAATTGGCACTTGTTCCTATTCAAGGAGCCTTAGTAGAATGTAACTAACTAGGTTTGAAGCTGACACAATCCTTTATTTGTGTTTTATGCATGTACATTTGACCTATGTAAAATCAGGCCTAATTGCGTGTTGGGACACTATGTTCCAAACCCAGCAAACTTTTTGGTGACGCTTATTTGATATAAATGACACTTGTTCCTATTCAAGGAGCCGTAGTAGAATGTAACTAACTAGGTTTGAAGCTGACACAATCCTTTATTTGTGTTTTATGCATGTACATTTGACCTATGTAAAATCAGACCTAATTGCGCGTTGGGGACACTATGTTCCAAACCCAGCAAACTTTTTGGTGACGCTTATTTGATATAAATGACACTTGTTCCTATTCAAGGAGCCGTAGTAGAATGTAACTAACTAGGTTTGAAGCTGACACAATCCTTTATTTGTGTTTTATGCATGTACATTTGACCTATGTAAAATCAGACCTAATTGCGCGTTGGGGACACTATGTTCCAAACCCAGCAAACTTTTTGCTGACGCTTATTTGATATAAATGACACTTGTTCCTATTCAAGAAGCCTTAGTAGAATGTAACTAACTAGGTTTGAAGCTGACACAATCCTTTATTTGTGTTTTATGCATGTACATTTGACCTATGTAAAATCAGGCCTAATTGCGCGTTGGGGACACTATGTTCCAAACCCAGCAAACTTTTTGGTGACGCTTATTTGATATAAATGACACTTGTTCCTATTCAAGGAGCCGTAGTAGAATGTAACTAACTAGGTTTGAAGCTGACACAATCCTTTATTTGTGTTTTATGCATGTACATTTGACCTATGTAAAATCAGCCATAATTGCGCGTTGGGGACACTATGTTCCAAACCCAGCAAACTTTTTGCTGACGCTTATTTGATATAATTGGCACTTGTTCCTATTCAAGGAGCCTTAGTAGAATGTAACTAACTAGGTTTGAAGCTGACACAATCCTTTATTTGTGTTTTATGCATGTACATTTGACCTATGTAAAATCAGGCCTAATTGCGCGTTGGGACACTATGTTCCAAACCCAGCAAACTTTTTGGTGACGCTTATTTGATATAAATGACACTTGTTCCTATTCAAGGAGCCGTAGTAGAATGTAACTAACTAGGTTTGAAGCTGACACAATCCTTTATTTGTGTTTTATGCATGTACATTTGACCTATGTAAAATCAGACCTAATTGCGCGTTGGGGACACTATGTTCCAAACCCAGCAAACTTTTTGCTGACGCTTATTTGATATAAATGACACTTGTTCCTATTCAAGAAGCCTTAGTAGAATGTAACTAACTAGGTTTGAAGCTGACACAATCCTTTATTTGTGTTTTATGCATGTACATTTGACCTATGTAAAATCAGACCTAATTGTGCGTTGGGGACACTATGTTCCAAACCCAGCAAACTTTTTGCTGACGCTTATTTGATATAAGTGGCACTTGTTCCTATTCAAGAAGCCTTAGTAGAATGTAACTAACTAGGTTTGAAGCTGACACAATCCTTTATTTGTGTTTTATGCATGTACATTTGACCTATATAAAATCAGACCTAATTGCGCGTTGGGGACACTATGTTCCAAACCCAGCAAACTTTTTGGTGACGCTTATTTGATATAAATGACACTTGTTCCTATTCAAGGAGCCTTAGTAGAATGTAACTAACTAGGTTTGAAGCTGACACAATCCTTTATTTGTGTTTTATGCATGTACATTTGACCTATGTAAGATCAGACCTAATTGCGCGTTGGGGGCACTATGTTCCAAACCCAGCAAACTTTTTGCTGACGCTTATTTGATATAAGTGGCACTTGTTGCTATTCAAGGAGCCTTAGTAGAATGTACCTAACTAGGTTTGTAGCTGACACAATCCTTTAAATTTGTGTTTTAAGCATGTACATTTGACCTATGTAAAATCAGCCATAATTTCTCGTTGGGGACACTATGTTCCAAACCCAGCAAACTTTTTGCTGACGCTTATTTGATATAAGTGGCACTTGTTTCTATTCAAAGAGCATTTGTAGAATGTACCTAACCAGATTTGAAGGTGACACAATCTTTTAGATTTGTGTTATGCATGTAAATTTCACCTAGGCTATTTGAGCTATGTGAAATATATCCTGATATGAAATTTCTGACACTCTTTTAAAATTATAATTACTATAATTCTTATTTCGGGAAGTATAACTGAAACTGCTCATTATATTTTTTCAGAACGAAATTATGTCTTACTATACCACAGAAATTATTTATTTACTTATGGGGAATACCATTTACTGAATGTTTACTTTACAAAAATCAGCTCAAAACTGGCAAAAAACAGTATGCGGAAAAGTATAGAAAGTATAAACGTGCTTTACTTAATCATTGATATTAGCTCTGAGGCTCAGGTATTTCTGCTGTAGTTTAGTGGTGAAAGAGACGCTTCACCTTCTTTCCTTCAACAATCTCCGGAATAGAGGTTTTGTGAAAAAAACCCGTTATGGAAGATCGTGGCCACTTCTCCAACTTGTGCCGGAATCCAGTCCCGTAGTCTTCCATCACTGTAGACAATTAGCCCAAAACAATTATATTTAACTTAAAATTTTATTTACAATTCCATAAATCTGTCAAATGCAAAACATTAAAAACGAAATATATTTCTTTATTTTTAATTATTAGGTAATTGTAAACGAATAAGCAAATTTAGATATAAATATGTGAAGTATATCATATAAAATTTTACCTTCAATTCGCACACGAGAAACCAGCAGACTCAATACAAAGCCGCAAGTCCACCTTGATAGCTCGCAGAGCACGCAAGATTTTAATTTGAAAAATGCTCTGTTATAACCATGACAACGAAAGTACTTCCGGTTCATTATTCTTGCTTATTCTTGCTAGCTTCACGGTACTAAAGTTGCTCACGTTTTGCTCTGGCTTCCGCCTGTTCGCGTAGCACACTCATGTTTCTGAGAAAAGTGATTCCAAAGTGAATCTTTACTCACTTAAACAGTTTCACCACATTGTTGTTCTTGGCGTGCATTATTGTCATCTATAGGCTACGTTTGATAGGAAAAGTACACTTGTATGATATATCAGTTTCCTTTGTGAAATACTTTACGAATTCCTTCTCGGCCAATTTGTGTAACAGTCTCGATATTTGTACAGATGAATTCTGGGTAGATTTTGGCACGCCCTAGAGTCGTAGTGTGAGCGGTATCGGAGCGAAATTGGAGCGAGACAGAGCAACCGCTCCAGCCTTAATTACAAAGCCGCTCCGCGCTCTGACTAAATTCCGCTCCTCGCTCACGCTTCGCTCCACTCCGCTCACATGCTATGATTTAGAGCCGCTTTGCTATGACTAAAGACCATGTCAGACAATCGCTGCAAATACTGGATCCTCATGGAGCACAACTCCGGCGCCGGAATCGTCTTCGGAGGCGTTTGTATCGGTATCCAGGTCCAAACTTTTATTAAATATCACTTTAAATATTTAATAATATTACTTAAATATTCTGTTATTGATGGCTATTTTCAAGCCGCATGCGCCGGGTTTAGCGGTTAGAAGGAAAGACACTGACACTGACCAGTATTAATATCTGGTGCCGTTTTGTGGTAATTATGCTTGTGATGAATATGTCTGATGAATGTCGCTGCTTTGTAATTTTATTTACCCGTAATTAAGCTGTTATTTTAGTTCGCGGCGCATTTTGGTACCTCTTCCCGCCGGCGTCGCGCGCCGTCCGACATTTCCTGAGCTATTTCATAAACTTCAGTTTCTTCCTCCTACCTACAGACTCCTGCCAGCTGACGCTGGACCCCAACACAGCACACAGACTCCTGTCTCTGTCAGGGGGGAACAGGAAGGTGATATGGGGGGAAGAGAAGCAGTCATATTCTGATCATCCAGAGAGATTTGACTGCCGGACCCAAGTTCTGTGCAGAGAGAGTCTGACTGGCCGCTGTTACTGGGAGTCAAATACTGGGAGTGGAGATGGAGCCCTGATAGGAGTGACTTATAAAGGAATCGGGAGGAAAGGATGGAGTGATTACTGTCTGCTTGGATACAATGACAAGTCATGGAGTCTATTCTGTGATCCTGACAGTTACTCTGTCCGGCACAATAATAAACGGACTCTCATACCCATAAAGCCCTCAGGCAGTGTATCTGGACTGGGGGGCTGGTGCTCTGTCCTTCTACAGAGTCTCCTCTGATGGACTGACCCTCCTGTACAGATTCACCTCCTCATTCACTGAGACCCTCTAACCAGGGTTTTTTGTTTTTACTGACTCCTGTGTCGCTGTGACGTTTTGCTAGTTCTCTTGGCAAAAAGGTAAAATCTCTGCTTTTTAACCTTTATAATCCTTTTTACTTTGAAATGTATAACTAAAATAAATGCAGTGTGTTCAGTGAGCTGAATATACAGTACAAGAAAAATATAGTTTTATAGTTTTTCTCTCTAACTACACTGTAACTAAATGTAATCCTGATGAGTGGGGGGGCTTTCCCCCTCCCCTGAATATGTACATTTTATATATTTATGCCTATTTACTGTATTTCCTCCCTGTACAGTGACAATAAAGGCTTTCTGTTCTGTGCAATTAATGTCCTGCTTCAGCGTCACCCAAAGCATGGCTGAGTACCATAATGAAACCACAGTCTGGTGGATTAAGTTAAATTCACTTTAGTGCTGCAGCTGAACATAACGAACACAATGACACTCAATCAGTGTATATAATAATCATTTAACTGGAGACATAACAGGAACAAATTACATTGGAAAATATAATTATATCCTGTTACTGCCCTGGGTCATTGGATTAAAGTAAATAAAATTATTAATTTATTTGATTCAATAATGAAATGTATTTATTTTATTAAACAATTACTACCCCCACCCCAGTGCAAAAGGTATGCTTACGACCCCCCTCCCCCCCACCCCACTGTAAGATGTCTGGACAGAAGGGGCAGGTGCACAGGCACCCAGTATTGTCCAATACTGTTTTACACCAATTTTTATACAAGTTCTTATTATTTAACAATATCTCGTCACTTGAGCATCATCATTCCTTCAACCATTCACAATCATTGTTTTTCCCTTAATCCACGCCCCTAGTTGATAAGCTTGCCAGTAATTTCTTTTACTGTTTGGTCCCTCCGCCGAACATAATGGTGGCGTGACCATCTCCACTTGGTTTTTTAAAAATGCTCAGCCGTGAACTTCTGGTGAACTCAGATGAATCCCTTCCTTCAGTAGCAAACCTTGGCAGCTTCAGCCTGTTGCACATTGTCTAATTAGAGGGTTGATATTATATTTGTCCTTCAACATAGTGATAAGGTATAACACTAATAAAGACGGATATTCATACATTCAGGGCTAACATAAAGTAGCTAACAGAAACTCTTAGGCTAACACAGGGCTGGACTGGGACCAAAAAATGGCCCTGGCATTTTTTGGTCATGGCAGCCCACTACGATTATTTATACGATATGTGAAAGCACATGACATACCAGAGGATATATGTGTACGTTATGTGATTTAAAAAATTAAAATAATGCGCAGCAGCCTACAAGGAAGTGAGTAACCATGTTAAAAAATTGATATGCTCTTTCACTACTTAGGGATTCATCTTGGGAGAGATGGCCACAGTGTCACAATTGAAGTGAAAGTGGATGTCAAAGAACCATAAACATATTCTCATAATGCGTCCATGGCTCCGGGTATAGCACATTCAAGTGTCATGTAGCCTAATTTTTTATACAATTTAGACAGTGTTATGTTTTCAGACACGCAGCGTTTCAATCACCACCGTGTTGCATTCAGCCATCTTTTTTATTTCTCCGCTTACTCATACACATTGTCCACTAGATGTCGCTCTTGACATATCATTACACCTCCCCCTTTTTTGATACAGCCCCTACAAGATAACTTAAACATGTCTACTCATAAAAATAGTTTTTAACATGCAGAACATATCACAACCACCACAGTCATGTATAAATAATACAACATTGAGATTCCTACCACATACCACTACAAACATGTGCACACATGTAACTAGGTTTACCACTTGTAACTGTGAACTGTTGTCCGAGGACTAACTTTTTTTTTCAGTCTTTGTATCGAGCTGGAGTTTTGACCTGTCATACACTTCTTGTATATTTGGTCCCTGCGTTACTCTCTGTTTGTTTTTCAGTGTCGTGTGTGGTTGTGCTCCCCGAGTCTTCAGCACTGTCTTCATGATGGGTGAGTGAGGTGGGTTTAGTTGCTGATGTTTGCTCTGTTGTGTCCCTTTCCTCATCCTCCCCATCTCTGCTATTCAATAATATGTGCCTGCAATTCCTCCTAAATTGCTGACCCTCCTGATTTATCAGTATGTATGAACGTGGTGTGTCGGCTGCCATCTACCACTGGAGTAGTCTTGAACTCTCACCTTGTCCCCTCTGTGAAGACTCAGAAGATCTTTTGCGCTCCTGTCGTAGAATCCTTTCTGTGTCATTTTGCTCACACCTAAGTCTGCCCGTATCCCTTCTGTGCTCTTCACAATCCGTGGTTTAAGATGGTTATCAGAGCATGGTATGAATGCATTCAGCCTCCTGCCCATCAGTAATTGTGCAGGTGACCCACTTTGCCCTACTGGAGTATTCCGATACTCCAAGAATCCTATGTAGGGGTCAGAACCATCCATGTCTGCTTTGTTCATTATCCGCTTGACAATTTGAACACTTTTTTCTATGAGTCCATTTGACTGTGCATGTCTTGGGGATACAGTTGTGTGTTTAAAGTTCCAGTCTTTACTAAACCTCTTATACTCCGTCGCAAATTGAGGTCCATTGTCTGACTTTATCTCATCTGGTACTCCGTGTCTGGCTAGTATAGACTTAGTGACTTTAATAACAGTTGCTGCTTTAGTGTCCGTTAGCTGTGCCACCTCCCAATATCGTGAGTAATAGTCAGTTATTATTAGAAAATCTTTCCCTTTCCACATGAATAGATCCGTTCCCAGTATCTGCCATGGCCGTTGAGGAACCTCATTTGGAATGAGCGTTTCCTTTTGCTGTGAATTACGGAATGTTTGACACACGTTGTACCTTGACACCACTGCCTCAATGTCCCTTGACATCTTAGGACAGAACAGGAGTTCTCTGGCTCTCGCCTTGCACTTCTCGATCCCGAAATGTCCTGCATGTATGACCTTCAGCATATCTTCCCTCATGGTTTGTGGTACAATTATTTTGTCACCTTTCATCATCATTCTGTTTATTTCACTTATTTCTTCTCTGTAGTTCCAGTATTCCCTTGCTACAGTAGGGACATCTTTCTTAGCCTTTGGCCATCCCCGTCGCATTATTCTATTGAGTGCAATCAGTGTGTTGTCTTTTGCTGTCTCTGCAAATGCGTTCCCTAGTATCTTCACTCACAAGGGTATATTTGGTAATGAGGTTAATATGTGCACCTAACTCCTCTTCCAACTTGTCTCCAGGTTCAGAATCATCATCAATTATATTGAGGTGTGCTCTCGATAGCGTGTCCGCCACAAACATTTCCTTGCCTGGTCTGTGAATCACATTCAGCTGGTAGGGTTGTAGTTTCAGCAGAAGTTGCTGTATCCGAGGCGTAGCACTCCCAACAGGTTTTTTAAAGATTGAAACCAGTGGTGTGTGATCAGTCTCGACATCTGTTATTTTGCCATAAATGAACTGATGGAATCTTTGACAGCCAAATACAATGGCAAGCATTTCTTTTTCAATTTGGGCGTAGTTGATTTGTGTGTCAGTTAAGGCCTTAGATGCATATGCAACTGCCATCCCATCTTGCATGAGAACTGCCCCCAGTCATGACTTGGATGCATCCACAGATAGCCTGGTTGCTTTTTCTCTGTCATAGTACCTGAGTGAGGTATTTGCCTTCTCAATGAGAGTGTTTTTGATCAACTGTGTTGCTTTGTCATGTCTTTCAGTCCAGTGCCATGCAACATCCTGTCGCAGCAAGTCTCGAAGTGGTTCAGTGAGGTTGGAGAGATATTGAATGAATTTGGAAAGATACGTCACCATTCCCAGGAATCACTCGAGTGCTGGTCGATCTTTTGGTGTTTCCATCTCTGCAATGGCTTGTACCTTGCTGGGATCCGGTCTAATGCCATCTTGACATAAAATGTGGCCTAAGTATTTAACCTCTCTAATGCCAATTCTACTTTTCTCTTTGTTAAATCTTAAGTTAACCTGCCTGGCTCTTTTCAGTACTTGTTTCAGTCTGTCGTCGTGTTCATGCTTATCTTTAGCATATATCAGCAGATCATCGATGTCCGAGACCACACCGTCGATTCCTTCAAATAACTGTGATACCCTTTTATGGAATACTTCCTGAGCACTGTTTATTCCAAAGGGAAGACGTAGATACCGGTACCTTCCAAATGGGGTGTTGAAAGTGGTCAGATATGAGGACTCCTCAGTGAGAGGTATCTGCCAGTACCCCGAGCTTGCATCCAGTGTGCTGAAGTATGAAGTGCCAGCAAGCTTACTCATGATCTCTTCAACTGTAGGTATCTGAAAATGTTGTCTACATATTGCATTATTTAAGTCTCTCGGGTCTAAGCATGTTCGCAGCTTGCCATTGGGTTTTTCCACCATTGTCATTGAGTTGACCCATTCTGTTGGTTTGTCTACCTTTGCAATCACATTCAGGTTTTCCATTCTTTGCAGTTCTTTTTTGAGTCTGTTCACAAGCATAACTGGTACCTTTCTTGGGGCATGTACAACTGGTATTGCATCCGGTTTTATTTGTATATGGTATGGTACTGCCAAGCACCCCAGCACCTGAAACACATCGGCGTATTCCTCTGTTATGACAGAGCTTCTGTCTGGTATCTCCACGCTCCTGATAAGCCTAACCAAGTTCATTCGTATGCAGTCTTTAAGTCCTAGTATTAGTTCAACAGTCTCTAAATTGACAATGGTAAAGTCACATAAGAATGTTTGCCCTTTTATAGTGCATGGAAGTTCACACTTTCCTGTTAGGGGTATCCTGTTTCCACCATACCCCGACAGTGGCCTTTTGGGAGATTTGATACTAAAAGGATATGTTTTCTTTATGTGTTGTGCCAGTTTCTTAGGTATTGTGTTGGCCTGTGCTGCAGTATCTATCTTAAATTGCACTTTGTGTCCTTTGATATCCAGTTGAACATGCCAAGCCTTTTCTTCTGTTGGATCCGAAACAGCAAAGATGGTTAAATCTGTGCTGCTGTCTGATTCACTCGCCTCCTGAATTTCATTTATCTTCTTGCTCTTGCACACCCTCGCAAAGTGATTTACTTTTTTGCAATTGCTGCATACCTTTCCATATGCAGGACACCTTCTTCTTTCATGTGTTTGTCCACAGAAGTGGCAGTTGACATTGTCCCCTTCATGTTTACTTTGGCTTGTTTGCCGTATTCATGCTCCATCATCCTCCACTCTCCTAGCTATGGTGTGTCTCCCCCTGTTCTGCCTCGCTATCATGGCGCGTGCGCCCTGAGTTACCGAGTTCACCGTCGCCATTGTAATATCCCCAGTTTTGCTATCTGCATTAGTGAAACTGAGCATTAGTTTTTGAGTACTCTCTGCCGCCCTACAGACGTCAATACATTTCTCCAGCGTTAATCTGTCTTCTCTCAATAGCCGCCGCGTTTCGTTGTCATTTATGCCTTCAATAATACGATCATGTATAATCCCATCCACCAAGTGCTCATACTCACAGTTTCTTGAAAGGATCCGCAGCTCAGTGAGAAATTGGTGAAAAGTCTCGTCCTGTTTCTGTAATCTGTTATTGAAAATATGTCTTTCAAATGCCGTGTTCTTCCTCGGTGTGCAGTATTCTTCAAATTTCCGTATAAGCGGTTCGATTTTACCCATGTCATCGTCGGCAAAAGTAAACATGCTGTATAACTCCTGCGCCTGCTCCCCCGCACAGTGAAGTAGCAGCGAGCACTGAAGCTTCTCCGGCTTACCGTCCTTCTCCGTGGCGGCCAGGTATAGATGAAAATGTTGAATCCATCTCCGCCAGTTCTCCGAAAGATTCCCTTCCAGGTTCAGGAGCAGCAGAGAGCGTAGAGAATCCATTACTGATCACCCTGGAGGCTGCCATTCCACTTCTGACACCATGTTACGTTTTCAGACACGCAGCGTTTCAATCACCACCGTGTTGCATTCAGCCATCTTTTTTTATTTCTCTGCTTACTCATACACATTGTCCACTAGATGTCGTCCTGACATATCATTACAGACAGCACAGAATCATTAACCAACTTTAATGCATTTATTTAATACAACCACATATTTCCTACATTTTGACATCAGTGATGCAGTTAAGGTTTCTTGATGCCAACCCTCCCTATTAATCCGGGCTTGGGACCGGCACCTAGTTGAGCTGACTTGCTCCCTTAAGTGGCTGGGTTAGGCTAAACTATATACAGTCGAACCTCGGTACAACGTACCCCGTTTATAACGTTTACACCAATACAACGTTCAAATTTCAATGTCCCGAATTCGCATAATGCATTATTCCATTTGCCGGTATCGCTTAGAACATACACCTTTTGTCAGGGTCAGCCTCCCGCTGTGGTCCTTCCGTGCCCCTTCCCCGTTTGACCAGCAGGTGGTGCTGGTCATCCCGTCCATACGTCAGTCCTTGTTTCTCCCCTGTCTCTTGTCTGGTCTCGTGGCTCAATGTATTAAGCATGTGCTGTCTGTTTGCCCCTCGGTCCTGAGTTCCCTCTTGTTGTGAGTTCGAATCCCGCCTCCTCTGTTTTTGTATTTTGCTCCCTAGTGTTTCATTTGAGTTTCTTTAGTTCTTGTGTCTGATTTTGTAGTTGGGTTTTGGTTTTGTCCCTTGTGCCCCTGCTTGTGTCTTTACCTGTTTTATTCCCTAGTGTTGGTTTCTGTTTCCTTGATTAATTCTTAGTTTCCCTGATTGTTAGTGTCTTTGAGTTAATTGGTTTCACCTGTGTCCTGTTTCCCTAGTCTTTGTTAATCAGCCTCACCTGCCCTGTGTTAGTCATTACCCCATAGTATATTAGTTCCTGCCTGTGTTCTGTTCCCCGCTGGTTCATCGCGTCGCGTCGTGTCTATATTGTGTTCCGGTGTCTATGTGTGGGTTGTTGCTTGGCTTATTTAGTTTTGGTTAGATCTGTGTCCTGTTTTCCTTCCTGGTTTTTGTTTTGTAATATTTAGTCTTAGTTTATTCCTCCCTGTTTTAGTTTTGACCCCTCGTGGTCTTTTTGGTTTTCTTGTGTTTTGTTGTCTTTGTTTAATAAACCCCTTTTTGTTTGCTGGAGCCGCAAGTGGGTCGTCCGCCCCTTCTTTGTGCACCATGCCGCGCTCCCGTGCCCGAGCCGCCTGCATCCGTGACACCTTTACAGCGTAAACTTCGATATAACGTATGATTTTCAGAGGAAAATAGGCAAACTGACCTTCGTTACAACGTACAGCCTCATCTTCTGAGCGCGCGCACAATTCAAGAATCGGCTGTTGCCGGCCATCTACATCGCTTAGCAACGCCTAATTGTATGAACCAATCCTCACCAAGCATTCCATGCAGGCCGGACTCATTTTTTCATGGTTTTGCATGGTGTCTATGGAAGTAAATTAATGACAAAAGTTGAAGATGAAAAAAAACACGTTGAATTACATAAAAACGCATTGCATTAATGACGCTTTGAATTTTTGGGGTCTCTAATTTAATATGTGCATACATTTAAACATTGAACATTTCAACTGAAAACATTTCAATCGTAATTTTATTGCTTAAATATTCAGTACAAAAATATTCGGCTTCCAAAATTCAGTTCCAAAAGATACGTATTTTAAAGTGCATGTTTAAAATACGTATAATGTGTGTCGGCCCACTGGGCATTGCCTGGTAAGCCAGATGGCCAGCCCAGCCCTGGGCTAACACGAGGTGCAAATACAGTACATACTCAATTGATTGCATTGTGTTGATTACATTATAATGATTACATTGTAATGATTACATCATGGGTATTTGGCATGCTTTTTAATAATACCATAATGATTATATTCTTCGTTTCATAGTGCTAAATAATATTCCATAAGATAGATACTGAATCCAACCCCGACTGGCAAAAACCACTAAATTTATCTACATGCTGAGGGGTTAATTATACAATAATGCCAATACTAATTTACTAATGTCTAATAACACAGTGTTGAATATAATGCAGACACTGGACATGGGAACTGATACTGGGCTTGCAGGATGGGGCGATCTCACTTCATGAAGTTGGCAGAAATCAGGAATTGATAGCGAGAGAACAGGTCGAGATGACCTGTGCCAGAGGACAGGGTGAACTAATACTTTTTCTAATGTAGCACCCCTATGCCCTTTTTTCCTAGGTGATATAAGGGTGTCCTGGGTTCTCTTTGTTTTTTCGTTTTTACCCAATAAACTTAATGGATCCGCTCTCACTGGTTACCCCTCCCGAGAATCTAATGTAAAACACACTCCTCACTTTTACAATAAACTCAACAACCACAGTTGGAATATAAACGAGAATGATTTACTGCTCTTCTGAATTTTAAAAGAAATTAGAAATAAAATACATTTACCAGCTAAATAAAAGTATAATAAACACACAGTTTGCAGTATAATGTGACAATTTGTATCTTCGGCACAAATTTAGCCAGGATGATACACTCCCAACTCAATAACCTCCAAAATCACACATATTATCAATACCTTCAGCTTCCGAGATAAAACACATACACTGTGGGCCCACCTCACACTTACACGCTAGACCTAAGCTACAAGCCCCAAAAACAGACTCGGTGCAGGCCTGAAACGTTGCTCGGGTATGGTGAGGCCAAAAAAAAACACAACGGCTGCTTCACTCACAACAGAGCAAATCAACACGAGAAAAAGGGGAAAATACATGTACAGTACCGTGGCTCCCAACTTCACAGTAATCCTCAGACTCGATAGTCCGTCGGTCCAGGCCAAATTCTGGTACTCCCCGCTCCGTTAGCTATGAGCTAACTCTTGAGTTTGGATTTTCTCCAGCTCTTGTTCCCGTTCCAATATTCTCAGCAAACAAGTTCACACTGTTTTCTCCGCACAGGTTCTTCGGTGAATTCTCAGTCTTCAGTCCAAATACTCTAAAGTTTTCCTTGCTCGGCACGAGTGGTGCTAAGCTAATTAGTGCTTACTGTCCGTACCTCCGCTCTCTCTTCTCGCACTTCCGCGCAGGCTCCGTGTAACTTTTACACTCCTCCCACTGCGGGTAGGCAAACACCCCAAAAGGCCTATAAAGACCTAGAGCCGACACCTATGGTTCGAGCTTCTTCCTGTACATGCTGAATGTATGTCAGATGGTTGCTCACGGATTGCAATCTGTCAGAGAATAAGCTGGTGACTTGCAACTACTCCTCGACTGTGCAGTGAATCTCTTCTCATCAACGGACCTGGCGGAGTTCTGACTCCAACAATGCATAATTATTAATAATAGACGTGTAAGAATATGCACAGCCATCCATTAAGCCATTCAATCCATTATCTATTGCAGGGATCGAATTTATCGACGGCATCGACGTTTCACCGCCGTGCCTTAGCAATTTGCCGTGCTGCCCTGAATATTTACAAGTTCTTGCCGGCAGATACTTGCAGTGCCCTCTTCCTCAGTTGCCTTTGTGCCCTATTGTGTATGTTTAGATCATAATAAAGTCAATAAACTTATGAAATCAAGAAGTTCTTCCGTTTTTTACTTCTCTGTCGCCATGTCCATGATATCTGGGTTGATAGGCGCATCCCATAATTTTACCACGCCTCCATGGTTAAATTATTCAGAGCGGCTATTCTAGCCGATGCTTACCTCCCTCCGAAACTAATAGCAACATGTTCATAGAATAGGGAGGGTGAGAAGGTTTAGAAGTTCTTTTGAAAGTGAGGCTGTATTGGTGGTATTTTTGGCACGTGAACAATCATCGATTTACATCGACAAATACATGTTAAGGACCTGTTATAAGGCCACAAAGTTCCAATTAAAATGCCTACCAAAGATCGGGTGAAAAAAAGAAAGCAGGCTGAAATGACGGCCGCTGCTTCTAAGACCCTGAAAATAACCATATTTTTTAGGTAATTTCGCTGGTTTTGCATGTCTATCCCAATCATACCGCATCTATTGTTATGGAAATTATCTGTCATTACTTGACGTTGTAATAATTTATAATAGACTGTAATAATTCATAGAAGATTGAAATAATTGATACCAGATGTGCATTGAATTGAAGTGAAAACAGAGGAGTTAGAGCATAAACTGTACTGTCCTGCAGCTGCTGTCACGGGACAGTTCGTAGTGGCTCGCGGAAGTGTTTGAGTGGCTTGAGACAGTTAGCGAGTGGCTCGCGACAGTGTTTGAGTGTCTCGGGACAGTGTTTGAGTGGCTCGGGACAGTTGGCGAGTGTTAGTTAGTTGGCTTGAATATGGTCACTCATGCATTATTTTGAAGTTCTGTTAGTCATGTTAGTGTCAATGTCTCAGTAAAAATAATGTTCATTAAATAAAAGTTTTTATCACTGACAATAGCTGGTTCTGTTTTTTTTCATAAAACATTTCGTCATTACTGAGTAGGTGAATGAAGGCAACAGCATCTTTTTTTCAATACCTAGTCTAACACTATTTCACAGGGTGCTAATGCATTTATTTCCCTTGAAAATGTCAGAATGCTAAATATTTCATGCGTCCGGCTATATAACTTTTTGCCTCAGTGCCCTGGCCAGTAATTCTTGATTGCCTTGGTGCCCTCCGAACCTACGGGAAAATGCCTTAGTGCCCTCCTATATTTGAGGGGATAAAAGGCAAACATTGCTGTGCCCCCCGAACAAAGTAATTCTACCCCTGTTATTGCAGATTAACATTCTCTACGGTGACTGTAGTCATTTATAATGTCTTTCAAGCTGCTGCCATATTTCTTACATCCACTGGACACGTCATTTCACAGAACAAGCGATCCAGAAACAATGTGTACTTTTCAGGGATGCCACTATAGGTGGATCAAAACATAGATTACTAAATATAATAGCTTCAGTATTAAATTATAAAAAAGCGGATCTATTCGCAATATTTGTAAAATGCCATGATTACTCCATTTTAAATAGACGCTTCTTTTTGTGCCAGTTTGTAATTAGCAGTCATTTGCGTTCTTTTATAATAAAAATAAATCAAATATTATAAGCCATAAATTATTCGTATATTTTGCAGGAACAGACATCGCGCCGCTGAAGTTTAGTACTTTCCCGTTTGAGATGAACGTGATGTTGCCGTTTCCTGCCCGGTGACCATTAAAAATCCATGACAGCAGCAGTTCGATGCAGCGTGTGCAGCGGCCATATTCACGGACAAAATCAAGCTGATCACTAAGACTTATTTTGTGGTTAAGTAATACAGAAGTAACAGCATAATGCTACATTATTTGTGCCCCCTCAGGAAAAGTGTTACCGATGAGAGAACACTTTGAAAATAAGTAAATAACATTTTCTCTTGCCTTGGCTCGATGTCTAAAACAGACCTAGACATGTTTGAGTAGATTATCATGTTATTGCACTTACCACACACAATATGAAGAAAATGTAAGTGAACCGAAATCTTCATGCAATGAATTATCATCCTGTGAGTGTGTATCAAGTGCTGCAGCCCATATATTAGCAATGGGCATCAGATCACTGTATTCAATAGAGTGAGGGGTTATTCAGAAAGGACCAGTGTATTATTATAAAACAGACTGATAAATCAATTTGTTTAAGCAATTATGACTGTATGTCTTGTCCAATAATCCAACATGCTTTCCCAGCTGGCAGCTTTCAAAGAGGATTGACCACATTGTTCTTGCAAAACTAGACATTTATGAAGGCCTCTATACCTTAACAAGCTTACGATTAAATGCAGCACAGCCCTCGATGTCCTGTGGATGCATATGGATATATGGAGGTGATTTTCTGTACTGAGTTAGATCAAATGCATGAATCCATTTCCAAAAGCTGTTTATCTGGGTCCCCACAATGGGGGACATTGGAAATGGTGCCAGTATCTCATAGGCCTTGGACACCTAATCACTCAGGTATTTCTGAGTCACATCTTTATTTAGCCTAATCGTTACTTTTTGTCTAGGACATTTAACACAATCCAGTGTGTGGCTTGAATGAAAAACTAAGGTTTTCCTGGTTATTTACATATATTTCAGAGGTTCACAGGGCTGCCAACTTTGGTCAGCTGGCTGGTGTGACATTTCCAATTGGAGACAAGTCTGCACACACATTTACATGCATGTAACTGTTTTATTACCTTGTAAATAGTCTGTAGGGTTTGTGAACTACCCCAACGCTTTTGGTGTAGCTAATTATGAGTTTATAATAGAATATTATAGATTTCCTGAGCCTGACAGTCAAGAAGAGTGAGCGTCACACCAGATGCGTAAGAGTCGGTAACCCTGGTTTCAAAGCTGAGTAAATGTGCCTTAAACTGCTTTATTGCTTCTTTCATTCCACAAAAATATGAGCATCAGACATTAAATGCTGCTGAAAAAGCCCCAGAGACTTGGACAGATATGTGAGGTGTGTTTTAATGGGTGAAACACGCAAACGGGAGATTTCCTCCAAGGCTGATGCTATCATCTATCTATCTATCTATCTATCTATCTGTCTATCTATCTATCTATCTCTCTTCAACAGGCACTGTGTTTGTTCACAGCTGATGTGAGAAGATCTCTGCTGAGAGTAAACTCACAAACAGCAGCGGGACCACACAACGTTACCTGGTCATGTGACATGGAGCGTAACACCCAGCCGGATGATGTCTTCACAGATAACTTTAACATTTCCTTGAGCCAGGCAGTCGTCCCCACGTGCTTAAACAATACCACCATCACACCTTTGCTGAATTAGTCTTCTGTCTCCTGCCTGAATGACAACCACCCTGTAGCACTCATACCTGTCATCATGAAGTACATTGACTAGTCATGGGGCAACTGAGAGCCGATCTTCCCAAATCAGTATAGCAATGTACAGCATTTTCTAAAAAAAAAAAAAATCACACCAAAATAATAGTTAAGAACTATTATTTGCAATGTTTATGTTGTGCGGTTTGGCGCAAGATAAAACAGTCGGTCGTCTGTCAGAAACAAATATAATTTGCTTCATTTAGCACCACAAGACACAGCTGCCATAACTGACACGAGTGTGTGGTAATTACACTGATACAATTAAGAAAAGAAATGACTAAGGAGAAAAAAGCAGGCTTAGTTTAACATACAAGGTCTACACTTACCATGCCTCCAGCAGACATGAAGGTTGTTCTTGGCAAAAGATTCATCAAAATTAACAAGGTGCTGCTGGTATTTGGACCCAGGATCTCCTGTTTACGAGACAGGCGCTTTAAACCACTAAGTCACAGCACCCACCATTAAAGGTGTAATTCACATTTCAGGGATTGTCCAACTACTACAACTAGTAGCCTGACAGCATAAAATGTTTAGAATCATACCGATTATACACTCTTCATTATGTCAGTCATTCAAGACTCCCCTGCTTCTTCACTCAGTGGATCGTGATAGTGGCAATTGAGATAATGAGAATCTGCTGAAACTTCAGCCAGATTTCAGAAATCTACTACTTAAGGAAAGTAAGGTATGGGCCCAAGACTATTGTGTGGACAACATTTTTCGAGAAAACACTGACATAGTGTACTCACACGCCTTGAGTCATAGACTCCTGTACTGTAAAGAGTCAGCGTCTGCTATGCACATGGCAGTGACTGGTTGAGCCATGCGGAGATTCTGAACTAAAGCCTCACCTGGAGCAAATGATTTGCTTCTGACAGCTTCTTCCCACAATGACTGCCTTCAGTGGAAAAATTGCAGAAACCACACAGCATCTCATTCCCTACAGTGAAACGCAAGGCACTGCAGGGATTTGAACCCAAGATCTCCTGTTTACTAGACAGGCACTTTAACCAACTAAGCCACAGCGCCAAGAGATAGGAAAAAGTAGGACCACCACTACCCTTGTCTGTCAGTTACGTATTTTACAACTCCAAGACCGTGGCTATGATCCTTGCCAGCCGTTGAAATTGGTCAACACGTCCTCTACACAACCGCTTCAGATTCTTTTTTCTCCATAACTTTCTTTCTCCTGGCCACTGCTGTTCACCTCTGTCATGTTCACTGCCCAATGAAGAAGGTAGCTGTGTGGCTTCTAGCAAACACTTCAGTATTGAACTATTTTCTCGAGCAGCACTATTGTAATGCCTCCATGGCGTGAGCAAAGACATGTTGTGCGAGTGCCTAGCTGACACTTTTGCTCTTAACATACAAGGTCTACACTTACCATGCCTCCAGCAGACATGACGGTTGTTCTTGGCAAAAGATTCATCAACATTAACAAGGTGCTGCTGGGATTTGGACCCCAGATCTCCTGTTTACGAGACAGGTGCTTTAAACCACTAAGCCACAGCACCCACTATTAAAAGTTGCAACTCACATTTCAGGGATTATCAAACTACTAAAGTTAGTAGCCTGACAGCAGAAAATGTTTAGAACCAAGCCAATTGTACACTCTTCATTATTTGAGTCAGTCAAGACTCCCCTGCTTCTTCAATTAGTAGATCGTAATGGTGGCAATTGACATAATGAGAATCTGCTGAAACTTCAACCAGATCTCAGTGGTCTACTACTTAAGGAAAGTAAGGCATGGGCCCAAGACTATTGTGTGGACAACATTTTTAGAGAAAACACTGACATAGTGTACTCACACACCTTGAGTCAGAGGCTCCTGTACTGTAATCAGTCAGCGTGTGCTATGCACATGACAGCATCTGGTTGGGCCATGCTGAGATTCTGAACTCAAGCCTCACCTGGAGCAAATGATTTGCTTCTGATAGTTTCTTCCCACAATGACGGCCTTCAGTGGAATAAAGGCAAGAAGCTCACAGCATCTCATCCCCTACAGTGAAACTCAAGGCACTGCTGGGATTTGAACCCAGGATCTCCTGTTTACTTGACAGGCACTATAACCAACTAAGCCACAGCGCCAAGAGACAGGAAAAAGAAGGACCACCACTGCCCTTGTCTGTCAGTTACGTATTTCACAATTACATGATCGTGGCTATGATCCTTGCCAACCGTTGAAATTGGTCAACACTTCCTCTACACAACTGCTTCAAATTCATTCTTCTCCATAACTATCCTTCTCCAGGCCACAGCTGTTCACCTCTGTCATGTTCACTGCCCAACGAAGGAGGTAGCTGTGTGGCTTCTAGCAAAGTCTTCAGTATTGAACTATTTTCTCAAGCAGAACTATTGTAATGCCTCCATGGCAGGAGCAAAGACACGTTGTGCGAGTGCCTAGCTGACACTTTTGCTCTTAACATACAAGGTCTACACTTACCATGCCTCCAGCAGACATGACGGTTGTTCTTGGCAAAAGATTCATCAGCATTAACAAGGTGCTGCTGGGATTCGGACCCAGGATCTCCTGTTTACAAGACAGGCGCTTTAACCAACTAAGCCACAGCACCCCCTGGTAAGAATTGCACCTCTTACTTCAGGGATTGTCCAAGTACTACAACTAGTAGCCTGACAGCATAAAATTTTTAGATTCAAGCCGATTGTCCACTCTTCATTATGTCAGTCATTCAAGACTGCCCTGCTTCTTCACTCAGTGGATCGTGATGGTGGCAATTGAGATAATGAGAATCTGCTGAAACTTCAACCAGATGGTGTCACCGCCCCTTTACACTTAGAGAAAAACTATTTATAATGGTTTAACTTTGACTTTTAACTAATAAAGTCCCTAAGTGACGTCTACTGCACAAACTAGTTCAGTCATGTGACAAGTGAGGCATTCTGGGTGTTCAAGACACCATTTTCAAAGTCTTGGTCCACCTGGTTAGCTAATGAGACCACTGTGCTAATTTTAAAAACTTTCTTTTCTTTTTGCAAAGGTAAGCTTTTACTCATTCGGCAATTCTAAACTTTAGATAAAATGTCATAGGTCACTTGTAACCTAGTTTGGTAATATTTCTGAAACAATTTGATCTAGAATCAGTTTGTTAAATATCGCTGTGACAAATATGTCACATCAGGCATTAAACTCCAAATTTTCTTAAAAAAACTGATGTGACATATTTGTCACAAAAAGACAAAAACTGATCGTTTGCTTAGTCAGTTTAGCTCATTCAGTTATTTTAAGTAAATGTATTCTTTGTTGTTAATTCTCAGTCATATTTAACTAAATTCAAGCATAACTAATTTATTAAATTACCTAAATTTGTGATGGAACTTTACTTTAGCTTTGTCGAGGCGTTTTTCAGTTACCCCCCATTTTTTGTCATTTTCACTCTTTAGTAGAATGGATAAAAAGAAAAAATATAGTGTTCAAGATGCGCTGGAGTTTATCGCTGCAGAGGACAGTGAGTATGAGGGATGTGAAAGTAGCTCAGATGAAGATTCTGAAGACCCTAATTACATCCCCCACAAAGACGTGGAGAGTGATGAATCAAGTGAATCCAGTGATTCAGACAGTTGTGATTCAAGTGATTTAGAGACAGAGCCACATTCAAGCCATATGGACACTGGGCAGCCCAAGGCAGCCATCAAAGGACAAAAATTCTCCTGGAGAAAGAAAACGTTTGAAACCCCTGAGACCACATTCAAGGGACCCTGTGCCAAACCTCCAGATGAGATCCACACTCCACTGGAGTACTTCAAAAACTTCATCACAGATAATATGCTGCTGTTGTTAATGGAACAAACAAATTTATACAGTGTACAAAAATCCAACCATCTGAGAAATGTAAATACCACTGTTAAAGAACTAGAAATACTCATTGGTCTCTATCTGAGGATGGGTCTGTGCCAAATGCCTGGAAATCGAGCATACTGGGAAAATGACGCCAGGTGTCCTATGGTAGCAGATAACATGTCCCGCAACCGATTTCAAACCCTGCTGGGATCTCTACATTTCACTGACAATACAGATTTATTACACAGAGATGCAGAAGACAAGTGCTGGAAGATCCGTCCATGGCTTGAAATGTTTAGCAAACAATGCCTGGATATCGTCCCAGAGGAGTACAACTCTGTTGATGAGCAAATGGTACCCTTCAAGGGGACACACAGCCCAATAAGGCAGTATGTGAAGGGAAAGCCCCACCCCTGGGGATTGAAAATCTGGGCCCGGTGCTCATCCTCTGGTATGCTCCATGATTTTGTTGTTTATCAAGGTGGTACTGGGAAGAAGACTGGGATTGGAGGAGATGTTGTGGTGAAGTTGTGTGAAGCTCTGCCAGCTGAGCAAAACTACAAAGTTTTTGCTGATAACTTCTTCTCCTCAGCCCCACTTGTGCTCACACTTCTTCAGCGACAGATCTACTTTGTAGGAACACTTCGTGGAAATCGCTTAGCAGGTTGTCAGCTTGAAGATGAAAAAAGTCTTGCCCAGAGAGGCAGAGGATCTGTTGATGCCAGGGTGAATAAGGAGGAGAGCATGGTTATTGTGAAGTGGTATGACAACAAATCTGTTACCCTCATCTCATCCTATTGTGCAACTGAGCCTCAAGATACAGTCCGTCGCTGGAGCAAATCGGACAAGGCATTTGTTGAGGTCAAAAGGCCACACATTGTGAAGGAGTACAACACATTCATGGGGGGTATTGACCTGCTTGACGCCTGCATTGCAAGGTACAAGTACCACATGAAGTCACGGAGGTGGTATCTCTACCTGTTCTGGCAAACCATCATGCTCGGTGTTGTCAACGCATGGTTGATTCATCGTCGTGACTGCAAGCTACTTGGTGTCCAAAAGCCACTGAAACAAAGAACCTTCCAGGCAGAAGTTGCCACAAGCCTGATCCTTTGGAAATCACACAGGCCGAGGGGCGCCCATCACAGAACATCTCATCACCACCTCCACCACCCAAGAGAGTTCGTGTTGGAGTTCCAGAGGATGTCGGGACTGATGAGGTTGCACATTGGCCGGTAAAATGTGAAAAGCGAGGTCGGTGCAAAAATTGCAAGGTGAATGCAACTACCACCCTCTGTGAAAAATGTGATGTACGTCTTTGTTTCACAGAGGAAAGAAATTGCTTCAAAAGTTACCATTACCAAAGGTAAACTTCTAACAACTGCAATGAAAAAAGCCATTTGAGCAAGTTATTGACTTTATGTAACATTCTTTTCTATTTTGGCACAATGTTTTTATATGCTCATGTTTTTAGTTCATTACACCTCTCTAATGTTAATGTTTTTTCAGTGACATGTTCAATTGTACCTCCAACATTGGGCTGATTTATTTTTTTTTTTTCCCAAGAAGCTTGTTGAAGTAAACCAAGAAGTGTTACCATCATTATCCATGTTAAGAATTTGAAAATAAAAAGGAAATTCTGTTTTTAAAAGCAAGAAAGTGTTTACAGAATTACTTTCTAAATACGGAACAAATGTACCTTGTATGCCCAATGTGACGCATATGTGACATTTCAGATCTGGGCCAGTAGGTGGTGCTATTACAAAAAAAACTTCAGAAATGTGTTATATATGATTCATTTGATATAACTTACAACCCCCGTAATTTTCATGAAAGTAGAAATAGGTCTGGGTTCTTAAGGGTTAAGGAAAGTAAGGTATGGGCCCAAGATTTTTGTGTGGACAACATTTTTCGAGAAAACACTGACATAGTGTACTCAAACACCTTGAGTCAAAGGCTCCTGTACTGTAATCAGTCAGCGTGTGCTATGCACATGGCAGCGTCTGGTTGGGCCATGCTGAGATTCTGAACTCAAGCCTCACCTGGAGCAAATGATTTGCTTCTGACAGTTTCTTCCCACAATGACGGCCTTCAGTGGAAAAAAGGCAAGAAGCTCACAGCATTTCATACAGTGAAATTCAAGGCACTGCTGGGATTTGAACCCAGGATCTCCTGTTTACTAAACAGGCACTATAACCAACTAAGCCACAGCACCAAGAGACAGGAAAAAGTAGGACCACCACTACCCTTGTCTGTCAGTTACGTATTTCACAATTACATGATCGTGGCTATGAACCTTGCCAACCGTTGAAATTGGTCAACACTTCCTCTACACAACTGCTTCAAATTCATTCTTCTCCATAACTATCCTTCTCCAGGTCACTGCTGTTCACCTCTGTCATGTTCACTGCCCAACGAAGAAGGTAGCTGTGTGGCTTCTAGCAAAGTCTTCAGTATTGAACTATTTTCTCGAGCAGAACTATTGTAATGCCTCCATGGCAGGAGCAAAGACACGTTGTGCGAGTGCCTAGCTGACACTTTTGCTCTTAACATACAAGGTCTACACTTACCATGCCTCCAGCAGACATGACGGTTGTTCTTGGCAAAAGATTCATCAGCATTAACAAGGTGCTGCTGGGATTCGGACCCAGGATCTCCTGTTTACAAGACAGGCGCTTTAAACCACTAAGCCACAGCACCTCGAGGTAAGAATTGCACCTCTTACTTCAGGGATTGTCCAAGTACTACAACTAGTAGCCTGACAGCATAAAATTTTTAGATTCTAGCCGATTGTACACTCTTCATTATGTCAGTCAGTCAAGACTCCCCTGCTTCTTCACTCAGTGGATCGTGATGGTGGCAATTGAGATAATGAGAATCTGCTGAAACTTCAGCCAGATTTCAGTGATCTACTACTTAAGGAAAGTAAGGTATGGGCCCAAGACTATTGTGTGGACAACATTTTTCGAGAAAACACTGACATAGAGTACTCACACGCCTTGAGTCATAGACTCCTGTACTGTAATCAGTCAGCGTCTGCTATGCACGTGGTAGCGTCTGGTTGGGCCATGCGGAGATTCTGAACTAAAGCCTCACCTGGAGCAAATGATTTGCTTCTGATAGCTTCTTCCCACAATGACTGCCTTCAGTGGAAAAAATGCAGAAATCTCACAGCATCTCTTTCCCTACAGTGAAACTCAAGGCACTGCTGGGATTTGAACCCAGGATCTCCTGTTTACTAGACAGGCACTTTAACCAACTAAGCCACAGCGCCAAGAGACAGGAAAAAGTAGGACCACCACTGCCCTTGTCTGTCAGTTACGTATTTTACAACTCCAAGACCGTGGCTATGATCCTTGCCAGCCGTTGAAATTGGTCAACACGTCCTCTACACAACCGCTTCAAATTCTTTCTTCTCCATAACTTTCTTTCTCCAGGCCACTGCTGTTCACCTCTGTCATGTTCACTGCCCAATGAAGAAGGTAGCTGTGTGGCTTCTAGCAAACACTTCAGTATTGAACTATTTTCTCGAGCAGCACTATTGTAATGCCTCCATGGCGTGAGCAAAGACATGTTGTGCGAGTGCCTAGCTGACACTTTTGCTCTTAACATACAAGGTCAACACCTACCATGCCTCCAGCAGACATGAAGGTTGTTCTTGGCAAAAGATTCATCAGCATTAACAAGGTGCTGCTGGGATTCGGACCCAGGATCTCCTGTTTACAAGACAGGCGCTTTAACCAACTAAGCCACAGCACCTCGAGGTAAGAATTGCACCTCTTACTTCAGGGATTGTCCAAGTACTACAACTAGTAGCCTGACAGCATAAAATTTTTAGATTCTAGCCGATTGTACACTCTTCATTATGTCAGTCAGTCAAGACTCCCCTGCTTCTTCAATTAGTAGATCGTAATGGTGGCAATTGAGATAATGAGAATCTGCTGAAACTTCAACCAGATCTCAGTGGTCTACTACTTAAGGAAAGTAAGGTATGGGCCCAAGATTTTTGTGTGGACAACATTTTTCGAGAAAACACTGACATAGTGTACTCAAACACCTTGAGTCAAAGGCTCCTGTACTGTAATCAGTCAGCGTGTGCTATGCACATGGCAGCGTCTGGTTGGGCCATGCTGAGATTCTGAACTCAAGCCTCACCTGGAGCAAATGATTTGCTTCTGACAGTTTCTTCCCACAATGACGGCCTTCAGTGGAAAAAAGGCAAGAAGCTCACAGCATTTCATACAGTGAAATTCAAGGCACTGCTGGGATTTGAACCCAGGATCTCCTGTTTACTAGACAGGCACTATGACCAACTAAGCCACAGCACCAAGAGACAGGAAACAATAGGACCACCACTACCCTTGTCTGTCAGTTACGTATTTTACAACTCCAAGACCGTGGCTATGATCCTTGCCAGCCGTAGAAATTGGTCAACACGTCCTCTACACAACCGCTTCAAATTCTTTCTTCTCCATAACTTTCTTTCTGCAGGCCACTGCTGTTCACCTCTGTCATGTTCACTGCCCAATGAAGAAGGTAGCTGTGTGGCTTCTAGCAAACACTTCAGTATTGAACTATTTTCTCGAGCAGCACTATTGTAATGCCTCCATGGCGTGAGCAAAGACATGTTGTGGGAGTGCCTAGCTGACACTTTTGCTCTTAACATACAAGGTCTACACTTACCATGCCTCCAGCAGACATGACGGTTGTTCTTGGCAAAAGATTCATCAACATTAACAAGCTGCTGCTGGGATTTGGACCCAGGATCTCCTGTTTACAAGACAGGCGCTTTAAACCACTAAGCCACAGCACCCACTATTAAAAGCTAAAACTCACATTTCAGGGATTATCAAACTACTAAAGTTAGTAGCATGACAGCAGAAAATGTTTAGAACCAAGCCAATTGTACACTCTTCATTATTTGAGTCAGTCAAGACTCCCCTGCTTCTTCAATTAGTAGATCGTAATGGTGGCAATTGAGATAATGAGAATCTGCTGAAACTTCAACCAGATCTCAGTGGTCTACTACTTAAGGAAAGTAAGGTATGGGCCCAAGATTTTTGTGTGGACAACATTTTTCGAGAAAACACTGACATAGTGTACTCAAACACCTTGAGTCAAAGGCTCCTGTACTGTAATCAGTCAGCGTGTGCTATGCACATGGCAGCGTCTGGTTGGGCCATGCTGAGATTCTGAACTCAAGCTTCACCTGGAGCAAATGATTTGCTTCTGACAGTTTCTTCCCACAATGACGGCCTTCAGTGGAATAAAGGCAAGAAGCTCACAGCATCTCATTCCCTACAGTGAAACTCAAGGCACTGCTGGGATTTGAACCCAGGATCTCCTGTTTACTAGACAGGCACTATAACCAACTAAGCCACAGCACCTCGAGGTAAGAATTGCACCTCTTACTTCAGGGATTGTCCAAGTACTACAACTAGTAGCCTGACAGCATAAAATTTTTAGATTCTAGCCGATTGTACACTGTTCATTATGTCAGTCAGTCAAGACTCCCCTGCTTCTTCAATTAGTAGATCGTAATGGTGGCAATTGAGATAATGAGAATCTGCTGAAACTTCAACCAGATCTCAGTGGTCTACTACTTAAGGAAAGTAAGGTATGGGCCCAAGATTTTTGTGTGGACAACATTTTTCGAGAAAACACTGACATAGTGTACTCAAACACCTTGAGTCAAAGGCTCCTGTACTGTAATCAGTCAGCGTGTGCTATGCACATGGCAGCGTCTGGTTGGGCCATGCTGAGATTCTGAACTCAAGCCTCACCTGGAGCAAATGATTTGCTTCTGACAGTTTCTTCCCACAATGACGGCCTTCAGTGGAAAAAAGGCAAGAAGCTCGCAGCATTTCATACAGTGAAATTCAAGGCACTGCTGGGATTTGAACCCAGGATCTCCTGTTTACGAGACAGGCGCTTTAAACCACTAAGCCACAGCACCCACTATTAAAAGTTGAAACTCACATTTCAGGGATTATCAAACTACTAAAGTTAGTAGCGTGACAGCAGAAAATGTTTAGAAGCAAGCCAATTGTACACTCTTCATTATTTGAGTCAGTCAAGACTCCCCTGCTTCTTCAATTAGTAGATCGTAATGGTGGCAATTGAGATAATGAGAATCTGCTGAAACTTCAACCAGATGGTGTCACCGCCCCTTTACACTTAGAGAAAAACTATTTATAATGGTTTAACTTTGACTTTTAACTAATAAAGTCCCTAAGTGACGTCTACTGCACAAACTAGTTCAGTCATGTGACAAGTGAGGCATTCTGGGTGTTCAAGACACCATTTTCAAAGTCTTGGTCCACCTGGTTAGCTAATGAGACCACTGTGCTAATTTTAAAAACTTTCTTTTCTTTTTGCAAAGGTAAGCTTTTACTCATTCGGCAATTCTAAACTTTAGATAAGATGTCATAGGTCACTTGTAACCTAGTTTGGTAATATTTCTGAAACAATTTGATCTAGAATCAGTTTGTTAAATATCGCTGTGACAAATATGTCACATCAGGCATTAAACTCCAAATTTTCTTAAAAAAACTGATGTGACATATTTGTCACAAAAAGACAAAAACTGATCATTTGCTTAGTCAGTTTAGCTCATTCAGTTATTTTAAGTAAATGTATTCTTTGTTGTTAATTCTCAGTCATATTTAACTAAATTCAAGCATAACTAATTTATTAAATTACCTAAATTTGTGATGGAACTTTACTTTAGCTTTGTCGAGGCGTTTTTCAGTTACCCCCCATTTTTTGTCATTTTCACTCTTTAGTAGAATGGATAAAAAGAAAAAATATAGTGTTCAAGATGCGCTGGAGTTTATCGCTGCAGAGGACAGTGAGTATGAGGGATGTGAAAGTAGCTCAGATGAAGATTCTGAAGACCCTAATTACATCCCCCACAAAGACGTGGAGAGTGATGAATCAAGTGAATCCAGTGATTCAGACAGTTGTGATTCAAGTGATTTAGAGACAGAGCCACATTCAAGCCATATGGACACTGGGCAGCCCAAGGCAGCCATCAAAGGACAAAAATTCTCCTGGAGAAAGAAAACGTTTGAAACCCCTGAGACCACATTCAAGGGACCCTGTGCCAAACCTCCAGATGAGATCCACACTCCACTGGAGTACTTCAAAAACTTCATCACAGATAATATGCTGCTGTTGTTAATGGAACAAACAAATTTATACAGTGTACAAAAATCCAACCATCTGAGAAATGTAAATACCACTGTTAAAGAACTAGAAATACTCATTGGTCTCTATCTGAGGATGGGTCTGTGCCAAATGCCTGGAAATCGAGCATACTGGGAAAATGACGCCAGGTGTCCTATGGTAGCAGATAACATGTCCCGCAACCGATTTCAAACCCTGCTGGGATCTCTACATTTCACTGACAATACAGATTTATTACACAGAGATGCAGAAGACAAGTGCTGGAAGATCCGTCCATGGCTTGAAATGTTTCGCAAACAATGCCTGGATATCGTCCCAGAGGAGTACAACTCTGTTGATGAGCAAATGGTACCCTTCAAGGGGACACACAGCCCAATAAGGCAGTATGTGAAGGGAAAGCCCCACCCCTGGGGATTGAAAATCTGGGCCCGGTGCTCATCCTCTGGTATGCTCCATGATTTTGTTGTTTATCAAGGTGGTACTGGGAAGAAGACTTTACTTGGGATTGGAGGAGATGTTGTGGTGAAGTTGTGTGAAGCTCTGCCAGCTGAGCAAAACTACAAAGTTTTTGCTGATAACTTCTTCTCCTCAGCCCCACTTGTGCTCACACTTCTTCAGCGACAGATCTACTTTGTAGGAACACTTCGTGGAAATCGCTTAGCAGGTTGTCAGCTTGAAGATGAAAAAAGTCTTGCCCAGAGAGGCAGAGGATCTGTTGATGCCAGGGTGAATAAGGAGGAGAGCATGGTTATTGTGAAGTGGTATGACAACAAATCTGTTACCCTCATCTCATCCTATTGTGCAACTGAGCCTCAAGATACAGTCCGTCGCTGGAGCAAATCGGACAAGGCATTTGTTGAGGTCAAAAGGCCACACATTGTGAAGGAGTACAACACATTCATGGGGGGTATTGACCTGCTTGACGCCTGCATTGCAAGGTACAAGTACCACATGAAGTCACGGAGGTGGTATCTCTACCTGTTCTGGCAAACCATCATGCTCGGTGTTGTCAACGCATGGTTGATTCATCGTCGTGACTGCAAGCTACTTGGTGTCCAAAAGCCACTGAAACAAAGAACCTTCCAGGCAGAAGTTGCCACAAGCCTGATCCTTTGGAAATCACACAGGCCGAGGGGCGCCCATCACAGAACATCTCATCACCACCTCCACCACCCAAGAGAGTTCGTGTTGGAGTTCCAGAGGATGTCGGGACTGATGAGGTTGCACATTGGCCGGTAAAATGTGAAAAGCGAGGTCGGTGCAAAAATTGCAAGGTGAATGCAACTACCACCCTCTGTGAAAAATGTGATGTACGTCTTTGTTTCACAGAGGAAAGAAATTGCTTCAAAAGTTACCATTACCAAAGGTAAACTTCTAACAACTGCAATGAAAAAAGCCATTTGAGCAAGTTATTGACTTTATGTAACATTCTTTTCTATTTTGGCACAATGTTTTTATATGCTCATGTTTTTAGTTCATTACACCTCTCTAATGTTAATGTTTTTTCAGTGACATGTTCAATTGTACCTCCAACATTGGGCTGATTTATTTATTTTTTTTCCCAAGAAGCTTGTTGAAGTAAACCAAGAAGTGTTACCATCATTATCCATGTTAAGAATTTGAAAATAAAAAGGAAATTCTGTTTTTAAAAGCAAGAAAGTGTTTACAGAATTACTTTCTAAATATGGAACAAATGTACCTTGTATGCCCAATGTGACGCATATGTGACATTTCAGATCTGGGCCAGTAGGTGGTGCTATTACAAAAAAAACTTCAGAAATGTGTTATATATGATTCATTTGATATAACTTACAACCCCCGTAATTTTCATGAAAGTAGAAATAGGTCTGGGTTCTTAAGGGTTAAGGAAAGTAAGGTATGGGCCCAAGATTTTTGTGTGGACAACATTTTTCGAGAAAACACTGACATAGTGTACTCAAACATCTTGAGTCAGAGGCTCCTGTACTGTAATCAGTCAGCGTGTGCTATGCACATGGCAGCGTCTGGTTGGGCCATGCTGAGATTCTGAACTCAAGCCTCACCTGGAGCAAATGATTTGCTTCTGACAGTTTCTTCCCACAATGACGGCCTTCAGTGGAAAAAAGGCAAGAAGCTCACAGCATTTCATACAGTGAAATTCAAGGCACTGCTGGGATTTGAACCCAGGATCTCCTGTTTACTAGACAGGCACTATAACCAACTAAGCCACAGCACCAAGAGACAGGAAACAGTAGGAACACCACTACCCTTGTCTGTCAGTTACGTATTTCACAATTACATGATCGTGGCTATGATCCTTGCCAACCGTTGAAATTGGTCAACACTTCCTCTACACAACTGCTTCAAATTCATTCTTCTCCATAACTATCCTTCTCCAGGCCACTGCTGTTCACCTCTGTCATGTTCACTGCCCAACGAAGAAGGTAGCTGTGTGGCTTCTAGCAAAGTCTTCAGTATTGAACTATTTTCTCAAGCAGAACTATTGTAATGCCTCCATGGCAGGAGCAAAGACACGTTGTGCGAGTGCCTAGCTGACACTTTTGCTCTTAACGTACAAGGTCTACACTTACCATGCCTCCAGCAGACATGACGGTTGTTCTTGGCAAAAGATTCATCAGCATTAACAAGGTGCTGCTGGGATTTGGACCCAGGATCTCCTGTTTACAAGACAGGCGCTTTAACCAACTAAGCCACAGCACCCCCTGGTAAGAATTGCACCTCTTACTTCAGGGATTGTCCAAGTACTACAACTAGTAGCCTGACAGCATAAAATTTTTAGATTCAAGCCGATTGTCCACTCTTCATTATGTCAGTCATTCAAGACTGCCCTGCTTCTTCACTCAGTGGATCGTGATGGTGGCAATTGAGATAATGAGAATCTGCTGAAACTTCAGCCAGATTTTAGAGATCTACTACTTAAGGAAAGTAAGGTATGGGCCCAAGACTATTGTGTGGACAACATTTTTCGAGAAAACACTGACATAGTGTACTCACACGCCTTGAGTCATAGACTCCTGTACTGTAATCAGTCAGCGTCTGCTATGCACATGGCAGTGACTGGTTGAGCCATGCGGAGATTCTGAACTAAAGCCTCACCTGGAGCAAATGATTTGCTTCTGACAGCTTCTTCCCACAATGACTGCCTTCAGTGGAAAAACTGCAGAAACCACACAGCATCTCATTCCCTACAGTGAAACGCAGGGCACTGCTGGGATTTGAACGCAGGATCTCCTGTTTACTAGACAGGCATTTTAACCAACTAAGCCACAGCGCCAAGAGATAGGAAAAAGTAGGACCACCACTACCCTTGTCTGTCAGTTACGTATTTTACAACTCCAAGACCGTGGCTATGATCCTTGCCAGCTGTTGAAATTGGTCAACACGTCCTCTACACAACCGCTTCAAATTCTTTTTTCTCCATAACTTTCTTTCTCCTGGCCACTGCTGTTCACCTCTGTCATGTTCACTGCCCAATGAAGAAGGTAGCTGTGTGGCTTCTAGCAAACACTTCAGTATTGAACTATTTTCTCGAGCAGCACTATTGTAATGCCTCCATGGCGTGAGCAAAGACATGTTGTGCGAGGGCCTAGCTGACACTTTTGCTCTTAACATACAAGGTCTACACTTACCATGCCTCCAGCAGACATGACGGTTGTTCTTGGCAAAAGATTCATCAACATTAACAAAGTGCTGCTGGGATTTGGACCCAGGATCTCCTGTTTACGAGACAGGCGCTTTAAACCACTAAGCCACAGCACCCACTATTAAAAGTTGAAACTCACATTTCAGGGATTATCAAACTACTAAAGTTAGTAGCGTGACAGCAGAAAATGTTTAGAAGCAAGCCAATTGTACACTCTTCATTATTTGAGTCAGTCAAGACTCCCCTGCTTCTTCAATTAGTAGATCGTAATGGTGGCAATTGAGATAATGAGAATCTGCTGAAACTTCAACCAGATGGTGTCACCGCCCCTTTACACTTAGAGAAAAACTATTTATAATGGTTTAACTTTGACTTTTAACTAATAAAGTCCCTAAGTGACGTCTACTGCACAAACTAGTTCAGTCATGTGACAAGTGAGGCATTCTGGGTGTTCAAGACACCATTTTCAAAGTCTTGGTCCACCTGGTTAGCTAATGAGACCACTGTGCTAATTTTAAAAACTTTCTTTTCTTTTTGCAAAGGTAAGCTTTTACTCATTCGGCAATTCTAAACTTTAGATAAGATGTCATAGGTCACTTGTAACCTAGTTTGGTAATATTTCTGAAACAATTTGATCTAGAATCAGTTTGTTAAATATCGCTGTGACAAATATGTCACATCAGGCATTAAACTCCAAATTTTCTTAAAAAAACTGATGTGACATATTTGTCACAAAAAGACAAAAACTGATCATTTGCTTAGTCAGTTTAGCTCATTCAGTTATTTTAAGTAAATGTATTCTTTGTTGTTAATTCTCAGTCATATTTAACTAAATTCAAGCATAACTAATTTATTAAATTACCTAAATTTGTGATGGAACTTTACTTTAGCTTTGTCGAGGCGTTTTTCAGTTACCCCCCATTTTTTGTCATTTTCACTCTTTAGTAGAATGGATAAAAAGAAAAAATATAGTGTTCAAGATGCGCTGGAGTTTATCGCTGCAGAGGACAGTGAGTATGAGGGATGTGAAAGTAGCTCAGATGAAGATTCTGAAGACCCTAATTACATCCCCCACAAAGACGTGGAGAGTGATGAATCAAGTGAATCCAGTGATTCAGACAGTTGTGATTCAAGTGATTTAGAGACAGAGCCACATTCAAGCCATATGGACACTGGGCAGCCCAAGGCAGCCATCAAAGGACAAAAATTCTCCTGGAGAAAGAAAACGTTTGAAACCCCTGAGACCACATTCAAGGGACCCTGTGCCAAACCTCCAGATGAGATCCACACTCCACTGGAGTACTTCAAAAACTTCATCACAGATAATATGCTGCTGTTGTTAATGGAACAAACAAATTTATACAGTGTACAAAAATCCAACCATCTGAGAAATGTAAATACCACTGTTAAAGAACTAGAAATACTCATTGGTCTCTATCTGAGGATGGGTCTGTGCCAAATGCCTGGAAATCGAGCATACTGGGAAAATGACGCCAGGTGTCCTATGGTAGCAGATAACATGTCCCGCAACCGATTTCAAACCCTGCTGGGATCTCTACATTTCACTGACAATACAGATTTATTACACAGAGATGCAGAAGACAAGTGCTGGAAGATCCGTCCATGGCTTGAAATGTTTAGCAAACAATGCCTGGATATCGTCCCAGAGGAGTACAACTCTGTTGATGAGCAAATGGTACCCTTCAAGGGGACACACAGCCCAATAAGGCAGTATGTGAAGGGAAAGCCCCACCCCTGGGGATTGAAAATCTGGGCCCGGTGCTCATCCTCTGGTATGCTCCATGATTTTGTTGTTTATCAAGGTGGTACTGGGAAGAAGACTTTACTTGGGATTGGAGGAGATGTTGTGGTGAAGTTGTGTGAAGCTCTGCCAGCTGAGCAAAACTACAAAGTTTTTGCTGATAACTTCTTCTCCTCAGCCCCACTTGTGCTTACACTTCTTCAGCGACAGATCTACTTTGTAGGAACACTTCGTGGAAATCGCTTAGCAGGTTGTCAGCTTGAAGATGAAAAAAGTCTTGCCCAGAGAGGCAGAGGATCTGTTGATGCCAGGGTGAATAAGGAGGAGAGCATGGTTATTGTGAAGTGGTATGACAACAAATCTGTTACCCTCATCTCATCCTATTGTGCAACTGAGCCTCAAGATACAGTCCGTCGCTGGAGCAAATCGGACAAGGCATTTGTTGAGGTCAAAAGGCCACACATTGTGAAGGAGTACAACACATTCATGGGGGGTATTGACCTGCTTGACGCCTGCATTGCAAGGTACAAGTACCACATGAAGTCACGGAGGTGGTATCTCTACCTGTTCTGGCAAACCATCATAAGAACATAAGAACATAAGAAATTTACAAACGAGAGGAGGCCATTCGGCCCATCAAGCTCGTTTGGGGAGAACTTAGCTAATAGCTCAGAGTTGTTAAAATCTTATCCAGCTCTGATTTAAAGGAACCCATGGTTTTAGCTTCCACTACAATAGCAGGAAGACTATTCCATACTCTGACTACACGCTGTGTAAAGAAGTGCTTCCTCAAATTTGTTTTAAAATGTTCTCCCGCTAATTTCCACTTATGGCCACGAGTTCTAGTATTTAGACTAATATTGAAATAGTCATTTGGCTGAACAGCATCCAGACCCGTTAGAATCTTATAGACCTGAATCATATCCCCCCTTAGTCTCCTTTGCTCAAGGCTGAACAGATTCAGTTCCGCTAACCTCTCCTCGTAAGACATTCCTCTAAAACCAGGAATCATTCTCGTAGCTCTTCGTTGCACCTTTTCTAAGGCAGCAATGTCCTTCTTGAGGTGTGGTGACCAAACCTGCACACAGTATTCTAGGTGGGGTCTTACCAAGGAATTATATAAGTGTAACATCACCTCCCTTGACTTAAACTCCACACATCTAGAGATATAACCCAACATTCTGTTCGCCTTTTTTATTGCTTCCCCACATTGGCGAGAGTGGGACATGGAAGCATCAACATACATACCGAGATCTTTCTCGTAATCAGCTACCTTTATTTCAGTGGAACCCATAAAATATCTGTACTGTATATTTCTGCTCCCTGCATGGATTACCTTACATTTATCTGTGTTAAATTTCATCTGCCAAGTATCAGCCCATTCGCTAATTAAATCCAGATCCCCTTGAAGCCTCTCTGCTGCTAGATTAGTATCTGCTACCCCGCCCACCTTAGTGTCGTCTGCAAATTTAACCAGTTTACTGTATGTATTCGTGTCAATATCATTAATGTAAATTAGGAACAATAGTGGTCCTAAAATTGAACCCTGCGGTACCCCACTATAAACGGAGGCCCACTGTGACATAGTGCCTCTAATAACTACTCGCTGCTTCCTATCAGTTAGCCAGTTTTTGATCCAAGCTGCCACAGTTCCTAAAATTCCTGCAGCTTTAAGTTTTAACAAGAGCCGTTTGTGGGGGACAACATCAAAGGCTTTCTGGAAATCTAAGTAAATCACATCATAGGCCTTTTTGTGATCAATTTCACTTGTAGCTTCCTCAAAGAACTCAAGCAGATTCGTTAAGCAGGATCTACCTCTCCTAAATCCATGTTGGCTATCCTTTATAATGTTATTTGCATCTAGGTAATCTACCATTTTCACTTGAATTATAGCTTCCATTATTTTTCCAGTAATGCTAGTTAAACTGATTGGCCTATAGTTTGCTGGATTACTTCTATCCCCTTTTTTGAATATGGGTGTTATATTAGCATGCTTCCAATCTGATGGTACCACACCGGCAGATAACGATTTCTGGAATATTAAAGTCAAAGGTTGGCTAATAATATCCCTCATCTCTTTCAAGACTATAGGTAAGATGCCATCAGGCCCCTGCGATTTATTTATTTTGAGTTTAGCTAGGCTTAGTATCACATCAACCTCAGTTATACATATATTGGTCATAGACGATGCTGTATTTGTATTAATTGGTGGCAAGTTACTTGTGTTCTCTATTGTGAACACCCTTGAAAAATAATCATTAAACTCGTTTACCATATCAATTTCGTTATCAATTATAAGGCCCTTACTATCCTGCAAATTAGTGATTTCAGCTTTTAGTGCTCTCTTGGAGTTAAAATATTGGAAGAAACCTTTACTGTCATGCTTAGCCTCCAATGCAATTTTTCTTTCTACATCCCTCTTTGATAGCCTAATGTCATTTTTTAACTCTGCCTGTAGACTTAGATACTCCTGCTTGATTTTGAAATCATTAGTTATTTTCCAGTTGTGGAACAGAGCCCTTTTCCTCCTGACTTTATTCTTAATTTCCTTAGTAAACCACCTTGGTTGTCGTTTCCTAGATTTAGTTTTGCTGGAAACAGGTATGAAGTCCTCTTGCACTTGCAACAATGTGCTTTTGAAAAATTCCCATGCCTCTTCAACTGTTTTGCTATTTAACTCTGTCCAGTTTACAGTTTCTAATTTCCGTCTCATACCATTAAAGTTAGCCTTCCTAACATTGTATACTTTTAATTTAGACTTTGCTCTTCGTACACTAAAATTAACCTCGAATTTAACCATGTTATGATCACTACCGTACAATGGGTCTAAAACCTCTAATTTTCCAATCCTATCCTGGTTATTACAAAAAACGAGATCAAGAAGGGCTTCTCCCCTGGTAGGAGTATTAACAAACTGAGTAAAAAAACAATCCTGTACTAATTCCACCATCTCAAGTTCATTTACAGAAGAGCCAGAGACTGTGTCCCACTGTATCCCAGGTAAATTAAAATCACCCATAACCACCACATCATTTTTATTACTCATAATCCTGATATCATCATATAATATTCTGCTTTCCTCTACAGCTACATTAGGTGCCCTATAACAAACCCCGACAATTAGGCCATTTGAATCTTTAGCATCAAGTTTGATCCATAGAGCTTCTGAATTTTTATTTTTATCAGTGAGATCCCTTGCCTGCAAGTTTTCTTTTACGTATACTGCAACACCACCTCCCTTCTTGCCTATCCGGTCTCTACGGAACAACGTATAACCATCCATATTATATTCATCACCATCATTATCACTCATCCATGTTTCAGTTATTCCTATAATGTCGTAATTGTCTGAAGAAATTAAAGCCTCTAAGTTATTAATTATTAATTATTAATCATGCTCGGTGTTGTCAACGCATGGTTGATTTATCGTTGTGACTGCAAGCTACTTGGTGTCCAAAAGCCACTGAAACAAAGAACCTTCCAGGCAGAAGTTGCCACAAGCCTGATCCTTTGGAAATCACACAGGCCGAGGGGCGCCCATCACAGAACATCTCATCACCACCTCCACCACCCAAGAGAGTTCGTGTTGGAGTTCCAGAGGATGTCGGGACTGATGAGGTTGCACATTGGCCGGTAAAATGTGAAAAGCGAGGTCGGTGCAAAAATTGCAAGGTGAATGCAACTACCACCCTCTGTGAAAAATGTGATGTACGTCTTTGTTTCACAGAGGAAAGAAATTGCTTCAAAAGTTACCATTACCAAAGGTAAACTTCTAACAACTGCAATGAAAAAAGCCATTTGAGCAAGTTATTGACTTTATGTAACATTCTTTTCTATTTTGGCACAATGTTTTTATATGCTCATGTTTTTAGTTCATTACACCTCTCTAATGTTAATGTTTTTTCAGTGACATGTTCAATTGTACCTCCAACATTGGGCTGATTTATTTATTTTTTTTCCCAAGAAGCTTGTTGAAGTAAACCAAGAAGTGTTACCATCATTATCCATGTTAAGAATTTGAAAATAAAAAGGAAATTCTGTTTTTAAAAGCAAGAAAGTGTTTACAGAATTACTTTCTAAATATGGAACAAATGTACCTTGTATGCCCAATGTGACGCATATGTGACATTTCAGATCTGGGCCAGTAGGTGGTGCTATTACAAAAAAAACTTCAGAAATGTGTTATATATGATTCATTTGATATAACTTACAACCCCCGTAATTTTCATGAAAGTAGAAACAGGTCTGGGTTCTTAAGGGTTAAGGAAAGTAAGGTATGGGCCCAAGATTTTTGTGTGGACAACATTTTTCGAGAAAACACTGACATAGTGTACTCAAACACCTTGAGTCAGAGGCTCCTGTACTGTAATCAGTCAGCGTGTGCTATGCACATGGCAGCGTCTGGTTGGGCCATGCTGAGATTCTGAACTCAAGCCTCACCTGGAGCAAATGATTTGCTTCTGACAGTTTCTTCCCACAATGACGGCCTTCAGTGGAAAAAAGGCAAGAAGCTCACAGCATTTCATACAGTGAAATTCAAGGCACTGCTGGGATTTGAACCCAGGATCTCCTGTTTACTATACAGGCACTATAACCAACTAAGCCACAGCACCAAGAGACAGGAAAAAGTAGGACCACCACTACCCTTGTCTGTCAGTTACGTATTTCACAATTACATGATCGTGGCTATGATCCTTGCCAACCGTTGAAATTGGTCAACACTTCCTCTACACAACTGCTTCAAATTCATTCTTCTCCATAACTATCCTTCTCCAGGCCACTGCTGTTCACCTCTGTCATGTTCACTGCCCAACGAAGAAGGTAGCTGTGTGGCTTCTAGCAATGTCTTCAGTATTGAACTATTTTCTCGAGCAGAACTATTGTAATGCCTCCATGGCAGGAGCAAAGACACGTTGTGCGAGTGCCTAGCTGACACTTTTGCTCTTAACATACAAGGTCTACACTTACCATGCCTCCAGCAGACATGACGGTTGTTCTTGACAAAAGATTCATCAGCATTAACAAGGTGCTGCTGGGATTCGGACCCAGGATCTCCTGTTTACAAGACAGGCGCTTTAAACCACTAAGCCACAGCACCTCAAGGTAAGAATTGCACCTCTTACTTCAGGGATTGTCCAAGTACTACAACTAGTAGCCTGACAGCATAAAATATTTAGATTCTAGCCGATTGTACACTCTTCATTATGTCAGTCAGTCAAGACTCCCCTGCTTCTTCACTCAGTGGATCGTGATGGTGGCAATTGAGATAATGAGAATCTGCTGAAACTTCAGCCAGATTTCAGTGATCTACTACTTAAGGAAAGTAAGGTATGGGCCCAAGACTATTGTGTGGACAACATTTTTCGAGAAAACACTGACATAGTGTACTCACACGCCTTGAGTCATAGACTCCTGTACTGTAATCAGTCAGCGTTTGCTATACACGTGGTAGCGTCTGGTTGGGCCATGCGGAGATTCTGAACTTAAGCCTCACCTGGAGCAAATGATTTGCTTCTGACAGCTTCTTCCCACAATAACTGCCTTCAGTGGAAAAAATGCAGAAATTTCACAGCATCTCATTCCCTACAGTGAAACTCAAGGCACTGCTGGGATTTGAACCCAGGATCTCCTGTTTACTAGACAGGCACTTTAACCAACTAAGCCACAGCGCCAAGACACAGGAAAAAGCAGGACCACCACTGCCCTTGTCTGTCAGTTACGTATTTTACAACTCCAAGACCGTGGCTTTGATCCTTGCCAGCCGTTGAAATTGGTCAACACGTCCTCTACACAACCGCTTCAAATTCTTTCTTCTCCATAACTTTCTTTCTCCAGGCCACTGCTGTTCACCTCTGTCATGTTCACTGCCCAATGAAGAAGGTAGCTGTGTGGCTTCTAGCAAACACTTCAGTATTGAACTATTTTCTCGAGCAGCACTATTGTAATGCCTCCATGGCGTGAGCAAAGACATGTTGTGCGAGTGCCTAGCTGACACTTTTGCTCTTAACATACAAGGTCAACACCTACCATGCCTCCAGCAGACATGAAGGTTGTTCTTGGCAAAAGATTCATCAGCATTAACAAGGTGCTGCTGGGATTCGGACCCAGGATCTCCTGTTTACAAGACAGGCGCTTTAACCAACTAAGCCACAGCACCTCGAGGTAAGAATTGCACCTCTTACTTCAGGGATTGTCCAAGTACTACAACTAGTAGCCTGACAGCATAAAATTTTTAAATTCTAGCCGATTGTACACTCTTCATTATGTCAGTCAGTCAAGACTCCCCTGCTTCTTCAATTAGTAGATCGTAATGGTGGCAATTGAGATAATGAGAATCTGCTGAAACTTCAACCAGATCTCAGTGGTCTACTACTTAAGGAAAGTAAGGTATGGGCCCAAGATTTTTGTGTGGACAACATTTTTCGAGAAAACACTGACATAGTGTACTCAAACACCTTGAGTCAAAGGCTCCTGTACTGTAATCAGTCAGCGTGTGCTATGCACATGGCAGCGTCTGGTTGGGCCATGCTGAGATTCTGAACTCAAGCCTCACCTGGAGCAAATGATTTGCTTCTGACAGTTTCTTCCCACAATGATGGCCTTCAGTGGAAAAAAGGTAAGAAGCTCACAGCATTTCATATAGTGAAATTCAAGGCACTGCAGGGATTTGAACCCAGGATCTCCTGTTTACTAGACAGGCACTATAACCAACTAAGCCACAGCACCAAGAGACAGGAAACAGTAGGACCACCACTGCCCTTGTCTGTCAGTTACGTATTTTACAACTCCAAGAACGTGGCTATGATCCTTGCCAGCCATTGAAATTGGTCAACACGTCCTCTACACAACCGCTTCAAATTCTTTTTTCTCCATAACTTTCTTTCTCCAGGCCACTGCTGTTCACCTCTGTCATGTTCACTGCCCAATGAAGAAGGTAGCTGTGTGGCTTCTAGCAAACACTTCAGTATTGAACTATTTTCTCGAGCAGCACTATTGTAATGCCTCCATGGCGTGAGCAAAGACATGTTGTGCGACTGCCTACAGTAGCTGACAGTTTTGCTCTTAACATACAAGGTCTACACTTACCATGCCTCCAGCAGACATGACGGTTGTTCTTTGCAAAAGATTCATCAACATTAACAAGGTGCTGCTGGGATTTGGACCCAGGATCTCCTGTTTACGAGACAGGCGCTTTAAACCACTAAGCCACAGCACCCACTATTAAAAGCTAAAACTCACATTTCAGGGATTATCAAACTACTAAAGTTAGTAGCGTGACAGCAGAAAATGTTTAGAAGCAAGCCAATTGTACACTCTTCATTATTTGAGTCAGTCAAGACTCCCCTGCTTCTTCAATTAGTAGATCGTAATGGTGGCAATTGAGATAATGAGAATCTGCTGAAACTTCAACCAGATGGTGTCACCGCCCCTTTACACTTAGAGAAAAACTATTTATAATGGTTTAACTTTGACTTTTAACTAATAAAGTCCCTAAGTGACGTCTACTGCACAAACTAGTTCAGTCATGTGACAAGTGAGGCATTCTGGGTGTTCAAGACACCATTTTCAAAGTCTTGGTCCACCTGGTTAGCTAATGAGACCACTGTGCTAATTTTAAAAACTTTCTTTTCTTTTTGCAAAGGTAAGCTTTTACTCATTCGGCAATTCTAAACTTTAGATAAGATGTCATAGGTCACTTGTAACCTAGTTTGGTAATATTTCTGAAACAATTTGATCTAGAATCAGTTTGTTAAATATCGCTGTGACAAATATGTCACATCAGGCATTAAACTCCAAATTTTCTTAAAAAAACTGATGTGACATATTTGTCACAAAAAGACAAAAACTGATCATTTGCTTAGTCAGTTTAGCTCATTCAGTTATTTTAAGTAAATGTATTCTTTGTTGTTAATTCTCAGTCATATTTAACTAAATTCAAGCATAACTAATTTATTAAATTACCTAAATTTGTGATGGAACTTTACTTTAGCTTTGTCGAGGCGTTTTTCAATTACCCCCCATTTTTTGTCATTTTCACTCTTTAGTAGAATGGATAAAAAGAAAAAATATAGTGTTCAAGATGCGCTGGAGTTTATCGCTGCAGAGGACAGTGAGTATGAGGGATGTGAAAGTAGCTCAGATGAAGATTCTGAAGACCCTAATTACATCCCCCACAAAGACGTGGAGAGTGATGAATCAAGTGAATCCAGTGATTCAGACAGTTGTGATTCAAGTGATTTAGAGACAGAGCCACATTCAAGCCATATGGACACTGGGCAGCCCAAGGCAGCCATCAAAGGACAAAAATTCTCCTGGAGAAAGAAAACGTTTGAAACCCCTGAGACCACATTCAAGGGACCCTGTGCCAAACCTCCAGATGAGATCCACACTCCACTGGAGTACTTCAAAAACTTCATCACAGATAATATGCTGCTGTTGTTAATGGAACAAACAAATTTATACAGTGTACAAAAATCCAACCATCTGAGAAATGTAAATACCACTGTTAAAGAACTAGAAATACTCATTGGTCTCTATCTGAGGATGGGTCTGTGCCAAATGCCTGGAAATCGAGCATACTGGGAAAATGACGCCAGGTGTCCTATGGTAGCAGATAACATGTCCCGCAACCGATTTCAAACCCTGCTGGGATCTCTACATTTCACTGACAATACAGATTTATTACACAGAGATGCAGAAGACAAGTGCTGGAAGATCCGTCCATGGCTTGAAATGTTTAGCAAACAATGCCTGGATATCGTCCCAGAGGAGTACAACTCTGTTGATGAGCAAATGGTACCCTTCAAGGGGACACACAGCCCAATAAGGCAGTATGTGAAGGGAAAGCCCCACTCCTGGGGATTGAAAATCTGGGCCCGGTGCTCATCCTCTGGTATGCTCCATGATTTTGTTGTTTATCAAGGTGGTACTGGGAAGAAGACTGGGATTGGAGGAGATGTTGTGGTGAAGTTGTGTGAAGCTCTGCCAGCTGAGCAAAACTACAAAGTTTTTGCTGATAACTTCTTCTCCTCAGCCCCACTTGTGCTCACACTTCTTCAGCGACAGATCTACTTTGTAGGAACACTTCGTGGAAATCGCTTAGCAGGTTGTCAGCTTGAAGATGAAAAAAGTCTTGCCCAGAGAGGCAGAGGATCTGTTGATGCCAGGGTGAATAAGGAGGAGAGCATGGTTATTGTGAAGTGGTATGACAACAAATCTGTTACCCTCATCTCATCCTATTGTGCAACTGAGCCTCAAGATACAGTCCGTCGCTGGAGCAAATCGGACAAGGCATTTGTTGAGGTCAAAAGGCCACACATTGTGAAGGAGTACAACACATTCATGGGGGGTATTGACCTGCTTGACGCCTGCATTGCAAGGTACAAGTACCACATGAAGTCACGGAGGTGGTATCTCTACCTGTTCTGGCAAACCATCATGCTCGGTGTTGTCAACGCATGGTTGATTTATCGTCGTGACTGCAAGCTACTTGGTGTCCAAAAGCCACTGAAACAAAGAACCTTCCAGGCAGAAGTTGCTACAAGCCTGATCCTTTGGAAATCACACAGGCCGAGGGGCGCCCATCACAGAACATCTCATCACCACCTCCACCACCCAAGAGAGTTCGTGTTGGAGTTCCAGAGGATGTCGGGACTGATGAGGTTGCACATTGGCCGGTAAAATGTGAAAAGCGAGGTCGGTGCAAAAATTGCAAGGTGAATGCAACTACCACCCTCTGTGAAAAATGTGATGTACGTCTTTGTTTCACAGAGGAAAGAAATTGCTTCAAAAGTTACCATTACCAAAGGTAAACTTCTAACAACTGCAATGAAAAAAGCCATTTGAGCAAGTTATTGACTTTATGTAACATTCTTTTCTATTTTGGCACAATGTTTTTATATGCTCATGTTTTTAGTTCATTACACCTCTCTAATGTTAATGTTTTTTCAGTGACATGTTCAATTGTACCTCCAACATTGGGCTGATTTTTTTATTTTTTTTCCCAAGAAGCTTGTTGAAGTAAACCAAGAAGTGTTACCATCATTATCCATGTTAAGAATTTGAAAATAAAAAGGAAATTCTGTTTTTAAAAGCAAGAAAGTGTTTACAGAATTACTTTCTAAATATGGAACAAATGTACCTTGTATGCCCAATGTGACGCATATGTGACATTTCAGATCTGGGCCAGTAGGTGGTGTTATTACAAAAAAAACTTCAGAAATGTGTTATATATGATTCATTTGATATAACTTACAACCCCCGTAATTTTCATGAAAGTAGAAATAGGTCTGGGTTCTTAAGGGTTAAGGAAAGTAAGGTATGGGCCCAAGATTTTTGTGTGGACAACATTTTTCGAGAAAACACTGACATAGTGTACTCAAACACCTTGAGTCAGAGGCTCCTGTACTGTAATCAGTCAGCGTGTGCTATGCACATGGCAGCGTCTGGTTGGGCCATGCTGAGATTCTGAACTCAAGCCTCACCTGGAGCAAATGATTTGCTTCTGACAGTTTCTTCCCACAATGACGGCCTTCAGTGGAAAAAAGGCAAGAAGCTCACAGCATTTCATACAGTGAAATTCAAGGCACTGCTGGGATTTGAACTCAGGATCTCCTGTTTACTAGACAGGCACTATAACCAACTAAGCCACAGCACCAAGAGACAGGAAAAAGTAGGACCACCACTACCCTTGTCTGTCAGTTACGTATTTCACAATTACATGATCGTGGCTATGATCCTTGCCAACCATTGAAATTGGTCAACACTTCCTCTACACAACTGCTTCAAATTCATTCTTCTCCATAACTATCCTTCTCCAGGCCACTGCTGTTCAACTCTGTCATGTTCACTGCCCAACGAAGAAGGTAGCTGTGTGGCTTCTAGCAAAGTCTTCAGTATTGAACTATTTTCTCGAGCAGAACTATTGTAATGCCTCCATGGCAGGAGCAAAGACACGTTGTGCGAGTGCCTAGCTGACACTTTTGCTCTTAACATACAAGGTCTACACTTACCATGCCTCCAGCAGACATGACGGTTGTTCTTGGCAAAAGATTCATCAGCATTAACAAGGTGCTGCTGGGATTCGGACCCAGGATCTCCTGTTTACAAGACAGGCGCTTTAAACCACTAAGCCACAGCACCCCCTGGTAAGAATTGCACCTCTTACTTCAGGGATTGTCCAAGTACTACAACTAGTAGCCTGACAGCATAAAATTTTTAGATTCAAGCCGATTGTCCACTCTTCATTATGTCAGTCATTCAAGACTCCCCTGCTTCTTCACTCAGTGGATCGTGATGGTGGCAATTGAGATAATGAGAATCTGCTGAAACTTCAGCCAGATTTCAGAAATCTACTACTTAAGGAAAGTAAGGTATGGGCCCAAGACTATTGTGTGGACAACATTTTTCGAGAAAACACTGACATAGTGTACTCACACGCCTTGAGTCATAGACTCCTGTACTGTAAAGAGTCAGCGTCTGCTATGCACATGGCAGTGACTGGTTGAGCCATGCGGAGATTCTGAACTAAAGCCTCACCTGGAGCAAATGATTTGCTTCTGACAGCTTCTTCCCACAATGACTGCCTTCAGTGGAAAAATTGCAGAAACCACACAGCATCTCATTCCCTACAGTGAAACGCAAGGCACTGCAGGGATTTGAACCCAGGATCTCCTGTTTACTAGACAGGCACTTTAACCAACTAAGCCACAGCGCCAAGAGATAGGAAAAAGTAGGACCACCACTACCCTTGTCTGTCAGTTACGTATTTTACAACTCCAAGACCGTGGCTATGATCCTTGCCAGCCGTTGAAATTGGTCAACACGTCCTCTACACAACCGCTTCAGATTCTTTTTTCTCCATAACTTTCTTTCTCCTGGCCACTGCTGTTCACCTCTGTCATGTTCACTGCCCAATGAAGAAGGTAGCTGTGTGGCTTCTAGCAAACACTTCAGTATTGAACTATTTTCTCGAGCAGCACTACTGTAATGCCTCCATGGCGTGAGCAAAGACATGTTGTGCGAGTGCCTAGCTGACACTTTTGCTCTTAACATACAAGGTCTACACTTACCATGCCTCCAGCAGACATGACGGTTGTTCTTGGCAAAAGATTCATCAACATTAACAAGGTGCTGCTGGGATTTCGACCCAGGATCTTCTGTTTACGAGACAGGTGCTTTAAACCACTAAGCCACAGCACCCACTATTAAAAGTTGCAACTCACATTTCAGGGATTATCAAACTACTAAAGTTAGTAGCCTGACAGCAGAAAATGTTTAGAACCAAGCCAATTGTACACTCTTCATTATTTGAGTCAGTCAAGACTCCCCTGCTTCTTCAATTAGTAGATCGTAATGGTGGCAATTTACATAATGAGAATCTGCTGAAACTTCAACCAGATCTCAGTGGTCTACTACTTAAGGAAAGTAAGGTATGGGCCCAAGACTATTGTGTGGACAACATTTTTCAAGAAAACACTGACATAGTGTACTCACACACCTTGAGTCAGAGGCTCCTGTACTGTAATCAGTCAGCGTGTGCTATGCACATGGCAGCATCTGGTTGGGCCATGCTGAGATTCTGAACTCAAGCCTCACCTGGAGCAAATCATTTGATGAGATGAGATGATGAGATGTGACAAGATGCCGTAAAAATAGCACGCCTCCTTCCAGAAGTCACAAGCGTGCGCATGCGTAGTAGCGGAAGTTACATTTACGGTAGGTGTAACATTTTCGGTAGTGACAGTAACGCTGTCTTATCTTGCGAGAGGATGTAGCATAAGGCTGCATTGCTAGCGTTAGCATTAGCAAGTTTAATTCCACTGCTTTTGTCTGTAAGGAGTAATGTAACTAATTACCATATCACATTTTTTAAAAAAAGCAAAGTACTTAAATTTAAATGGGCTCTTTGGCTTTGTATTGCATGAAAATATTAATGGATGAAGGCAGCACGTTCCCCTAATTTCCTGTTTATGATGTAACGCCATCCGACCTCACCGTGGCGCAATGAATGGCTGATATTATAGGTATGGTGATAAATACAATTAGACAGTTGTATTATCTGGCATTGTCATAGCTGCAACACTAAAATAATTGGTTTAAAATAATTTATAACTACCCAGAGAGCACAAATGCATTGGTACTATGTCTCCGCGATGCTTGAAAATCCACCGGCAAACATCTCTGTGTTGCAGAAACATTTGGTTCCATATTCCCCCGATGTCTGCGCCATGTATTTCAACAGCGACGCCATGTTAATGTGATCACTAGGCAGCCTTTAGCCCGCTGTTATTTTCTTTCATTAGGTTATTATTCAGGCCGGGGCAGCAGGCGCTGATGCAGCGCGGTGCCGCATCCACCACACGTTGGAACTGCTCGCGATCCCGGCCTGCGACCCCTCAGTCAGACACACGCTCCAGTCCCACCCTTATAATTACTTTCATATGAAGTAATTGGTAACTAGTACTTTTCAGTAATTTGCACAACGCTGCTGGCTAGTAACGTTACCCGTTGGCTGAATCCGAAATAGTTGTAGTCCTACGATGCTGGATTGTTACAGGTACTGTGATAAATGCAAATGCAGATCCCTCTATTCTGATTGAGTTAAAAATCAAATGCTTTTACTCAGATTTCATGCATTTGGCGGTGTGCTCTTTATACTATAACAAGTTTTCCTAAAAGCAGATTTTTTTTAACGGCAAAATAGAGCAGCGTATTGAATTGTAATCCCTGTATCGTGAAACGTAGCGTGTAGCCAGACTCTCCGATACACAGCTCTATGGTCCATACAGAGGAGATGAGGAACATGCAGTTTGCTAAATCACCAAGTTACCTTTTGTTCGGTGGCTACGTTTAAATGCCTTAATGCAATTAAGATGTTTTCATGTAAACAGATTAATCGGGGAGCTCATTTATAAAGGCTCCGTGTGACTGAAAAAGATGAGAAGAATTCATACACACATTTATAGGAAGATTTTGGGATTTATAAAGAAAAACGTTTTGTGAAAAAACGCACATTTTGTGAATGAGGTTGAAGGAGATGCAGTTTCGACAGAATCCTGTAGAGGGCACTGTGTATGCAAAATCGAAGGCTCCAGGAATGTAATCGGCATTTATAATAATAAACAATAATAATTCAAATATTTATGGGCACATGGCATTTGGCTCTGAAATTAAACAGTACTTTGAAATAAAAATGTTAAATTTGTAAACTGAGTTGTACAGTATGCTGTGTTTGAATGTTCAGATATTATTATTATTAGATATTTCACTGTGTATTTTTCAACTTAATGCCCTCTGAAATTGGTACTCTTTCATTATGACCGACTTACAAACAATGTATTTTCTGCCCAGGTTAAAGGCTTCTTATTCACAGTTCCTGTACGGGGGATAGTGCTCACAGCGGCGCATGCTGTGCAGTTTACAATAAAGACATTTTGAAAATACAAAATAACGTATGAAAAAAAATATTAAGCTGTAGCACATACTTTTATTTCAAATATGAGTTTCACAAATATCTCTGTAATGAAAATTGTGAAATGACCCAGGCTTAATGTGCTATTTCATTTGTAACACATTTGTTCTCCAAACTTCTAAATTTTTAGCCTTTGGCCACAAGATCTTCCTCTTCCTGCCAGGATCTTTCCTTTCCTTTGATCCTCACTTGTTGAGATCTGCTCTGCTGCTTGGAAGTTCCCCGGGGAGTCAGTGTTGGGGGGTTCTGGTGGAATGTGACCATCGGCAACCATGGGCTGGATAGCGCTGTGGTACCCAACCTGGCTCTGTGCCCTTCTTCTTTCATCTGCCCGGGCAGTGCCAGTTTGCCTGTAGTCGTCCTGGAGACACTTCGTCTTCCCTTGGCGTACTCTGAAGCCTCTGAGACAAGCACAATTTAAGTTAAATGCTTATTAAAATACTTATTTTGAATACATGCCTCAGAAATTGATCATCCCTGATTGTGCATTACCTTCATGTTGCCTTGAAACTTTAGTTTTCTTTATTGTAGCCCTCTTGTAAGACATGTTGTCAATGTTAACTTTAATCCTCTGTAAGTATTATAATGTACTATACACTGTGCAGTTAAAAAAAATAACTGGCAATGCACCGAGACTGAAAATGCACAAAGATGGCAGCATGAGATGATTACACAGGTTTACCTGAGCTGTGCACTGGACCTGGTTGTACAAGAGGCAGAGATTGTTCAAATAGTTCTGAGGAACAATCACATAGGATTATGGGAAATACAGACAGCTGTAACTGAAAACACCACAATGTACAACTAACAGTCAGCATTTGTTTTTAAATGATCATTTTAAATGAATGACGTTATATATACCAAACTATTTATTCTTATAAATATTTAGGTTAGAGGTGTGCGTAAGGACAAGTCAATGCAGGCCGCAACATGTGTGCCCCCATATATAATAGGTATAAAAAGACCCCTGTCTACATATGTCACACACAGCATCATTATGGTGTAAAGTATTTAGCTTTGTTTGAGGATGTTGTGTGTGGCCAAATATGAAAAGAGGGAGTATTTACAGATCACAATGATTATTTTCCCAGTGATGATTTGTGGCTTATCAGCTGTTTCAGTGCCAAGAGTGATTCTGATGGGATTGAGTGATGAATTGGCCAACAAGAACCGGCAGATAGATCAGGGATATCCCAGCCCATTCTGAGCTCCATTAATCCTTAGGCTGTGGCTGGTTTTATCCGACTGTCAAGACAGTGTTTTAAGATTCTCTAGTTTGGATGTTTGGACCAACATTACAGTGCAATTTGCAACAGTGTCCAGGTCCCCTAATGCTGTCCGTGCTCTTGTCTGCACGCAAACACATGGCAATTAACACCAGAACTACTGAGCTTTTCATTTTCTGGTGGGCTGGGCCGGTGGCTCCCCATCCGGTGTCCTCTGGTGGGTTCCCTCATGCGGGGGGGCTGTTGTCCTGGTGCTGAAATATATGGAATTGAAATACTGCCCATCTCTTTACAAAAGCAATTTCAATCTCTGATGCTAGAACTACTAAGCCTGCGCAAATCTGCATAAATTCCCTAGAACTACTAAGCCTGCGCAGATTTGTTCAGGTCTTCAGCTCCATTGTCCTCCTGCTTTTGTTGAGCAAACACACCAATTACCTGTGAATCCTGGCACATTTGCATTTATTTACTCAGACTCCTAGTTCAAATACAAGGCAGCCCAAACCTATGTGTGTGACATGGAAACCTTCACAAAAGCCTATGATATCTATACAAGATATCCCACACACTGACTGACCTGCAAATAAGAAAGACTCACATTCACAAAATACATGCAAATTAGTGCTGTCAAACGATTAAAATTTTTAATCAGATTAATCACAGGGTTTCTGTGGATTAATTTAGATTAATCACTATCAAATATCACTAATCTTTAATCTATATTAACTGCATTTCATTTTGCATGACCAAACAGACTCAAGAAAAAGGGAATATATATGCACTTAACATGTTTATAGAACATCCTGAACATGAGTCGGATGCAATCAATCTGCCACATTAGTGCAATACCATGGACCCATATCAAAAAGCAATCTTTTTTGCAACACGTCCACAGATAAGTTGGACAGTATAGTGTGTGCGACCGATTTAATGAGTCACAAATGAGAAGTAGTGCTTAAACAGTATAGAACTACAACTTTCCCTTCTGTTGATAAAGGGCACAGCCATCTTGGATTCTGAACTCCGGATCCTCTGTGCTGCTCCGAGATATTTCTCGGATCTCCGAGAAACGGGAGTGCACATGTTGTCACTTCCGGCTTCAAAACTCAGAATTTTGCTGCTCGCACTGAATACATGCGCGCCGATGGAGGAAGTTCACGGCGAACTTTATTCACCGTGTCCAGTAGAGTCGTGTTGCACTGAAGCAGTCTATGTGACTCTGTAGTCTGTAGTTCTACCATCAGAGGTTGAAACAGCTTTTGTAAAGAGATGGGCAGTATTTCAATTCCATATATTTCAGCACCAGGACAACAGCCCCTCCCCCCACCACCCCTGCATGAGGGGCCCCACCAGAGGACACTAGACAGGGAGCCACCGGCCCAGCCCACAACCCCCAGCCCCGTCACGAGCTGGACCCAGAACCAAGAAGGCCCAGCCAGACACCCGCCCCCCCCACAGGCCCCCATCACCCCCCCCGCTCAGTGTGTGTGTAAGGTGTGTACATGTGGGTGTGTGTGATTGAGTGTGTGAACTGAAGTGTGTACAAACTAAAAACTGTGGTGCATAAAAAGGGGGGGGGGGGAGGTCCGGGCAGGGGCTCCACCGCTGGCCGGATCCCATACGCCCCCTCCCAGGTGTATCGAGGCCGGAGTGGCGAAGCCCCACTACCCCCAACAACACTATGATGAAATTAATTATTGTACTCCAAGTGTATTCAAATTCTGTCAGTCCATTTTTTGTACAGGCAGACATTCTCGCCATAGAAATGTGATCTAGCAGTAGATTTTTAAATTGCATTATGGTTAATTTCTCTTTTGACTTCCAGTTCACGAGGATTGTTTATTTGCCGATGGTTAGGACAGTGAGGAGCATGTGCAATGTTTCTTTTTTCCCATATGCAGAGCTGGCCCAAGGCATAAGCGAACTAAGCGGCTGCTTAGGGTCCCGTGGCCACCAGGGGGCCCCCAAGAGTACATGAAATTACATCGTTTTTTTATTTTTATTTTTTTCATTTATATGTGTTTAATATTTCAGTTGATATCATATTGGTAATGAAATGCATTATTCAATTAAAAAAACAACGCAATATTATTTTAACTGGCTGCTGCAGGATGCATGCACAGTTGGAGTATGACAGCCAAGTTAACTTAAATTCATTGAAGAAGCAGCATCACTGCAGCAAAACAATTAATAATGTCACAAAAAAGGACATATCTTTCTGGTGCAGAGAAAAGAAAACGGAAGAAATCAGAGGAAGAGAAAAAACAGCAAGATAAAGGTAAGATAAAAAAAAATGAGTATAAACTAAACGAGGCTAAATTGCAAGCTAATGTTACTTCTTCCGCTTAAGCGATCACCAGCGGCAGCTAACAGCTCGTCAATTCATGCAAAGGATGAGACGGACAAAAATTACCGATGCATAATAAAAAATAAGCTTCTGTTTTATAACTTTGGTACTGATAACAGTTTAACATTACTTACACTGGACTGGCCTACGTTTGTGTTATTATATCATTATGTCTTAATGTTTTAGGTGTACAGATGGCTTGCTGCAGCGCCATATAGGTTGATGTTAAAATAACTGTTGTTTGTTGTTATTGTTGTTGAAATAGCTTTTCTGTTAAAATAACATTCTGTTCATTCAACTATACTCTTATGAAACTTTTTAGGAGCACTGTTGAAATATTTTGGAGGTGGGGCACAACCAATGCCATCTGCCTCAAGTACCAGTGCTACAGCTGATGATGATATTTAAAACAATCCTAGATCAATTTGTTTATACCTTTTTTGTTGTTCATTTGTTTGTTTTTGGCAGACAGCATCACCTTTCAGTATGAAATCTAACATGGCTACATTTATTTTATATTATTATATTTTTATAATAATAATTATTATTTTTATCTTTAATAAGGTACATCCTCTGCAGGTGAGGAGCACTCACCAGCACCTTTATCCACTGATCCTACAGTTCCTTCTACGTCTGTCTCAACCTCAGTGGAGGTGGCAGGTAAGTTAGTAGCACTGTGTGTTTGCTCAGTTTACTGTAGAATATCCTGTGATTAATATTTCTAAATATAATTTTTAATTTAATTTCCATATAGATCATTCTAGTTCTGTGGCCATTGGGATCAATGTCACATCTACTCCCTCAGCTACTTCCAGCCTACACCATGGATCAGCAGCTCCTCCAGTTGACCCAGCTGAGTGGTCATCTATCCTGTCTGACTCTGAAAGGACTGATCTTGTAAGTAGAGGACCATTGCCTATAAAGGAAAACTTCACATTCCCTAAAAAACCTGATGGTCGAAGCTTCCACTACCACTACACATACAGACAGCTAATTAATGGAGAAAAAATCAAGCGGAGCTGGCTTACTTATTCAAAAACAAATGATGCAGTCTACTGCTTCTGCTGCAAATTGTTCTCCAAGAAGTCCACAAAACTGGCAACAGAGGGACAACAGGATTGGGTCAATATAGGTGCACTACTGAAACAGCATGAAAATAGCCTTGATCACTGCAACAACATGGTGAAATGGAAGGATTTTGCACTCCGTCTTTCAAAGGGGAAAACTATTGATGAGGCTGAAATGGCCCTCTTGGAGGCAGAAAAGAACCGTTGGAGAGATGTTCTCACACGCCTAATCAGTATTATTCAGTCCTTGGCAGAAAGAAATCTAGCATTCAGGGGATCTGTTGATACATTGAATCAGGAAAACAATGGGAACTTTCTGAAAGAAGTGGAACTGTTAGCTAAATTTGATCCTGTTTTGAGAGATCACGTGAGACGAATTGACAGTGGAGCACAGCATATCACATACTTAGGGAAAACTATCCAAAATGAGCTGATAAGCTGTGTCAGTGACAAAATACTGGACACAATGGTGGCAGAAATCAAAGATTCAAAATATTATGCCATAATATTGGATTGCACCCAAGATGTTAGTCACCAAGAACAGATGTCTGTTGTTGTGCGCATTGTAAGTCTTGGCAAAACACCAGAGATAAAGGAACACTTCTTGGGATTTCTAATAGCTCCTGGATCTACTGGTCTAGGCTTGTCCACACTAATTCTTAAAAGGCTTGAAGAATTGAACATCCCTTTCCAGGACTGTAGGGGACAATCTTACGATTGTGCAGGCTAGGCTGTTAGAAAAAAATCCACGTGCTTTTTATGTGCCTTGTGGAGCACATACATTAAATCTGATGGTTTCAGATGCTGCTAAAGCATCCAAGGATGCCACTTGTTTTTTTGGAAATGTGGAAAAACTTTACAGACTCTTCTCAGGGTCTCCTCAAGGATGGGCCATCTTGCAGAAGTATGTGGATGTCACACTAAAATCTTGGAGTGAAACGCGATGGTAGAGCCGGGTGAAGAGTATTGAACATTTACGCTACCAAGCAGGCAAGGTGAGAGAAGCTTTGTTGGAGGTCAGAGAACAGACTAAAGACTCCACAGTGAAAGTTGAGGCCAACAGTCTTGCTGAAGAAATTGGTTCATTTAGATTTCAGATTTGCTGTGTCATCTGGTATAAGAACATAAGAACATAAGAAATTTACAAACGAGAGGAGGCCATTCGGCCCATCAAGCTCGTTTGGGGAGAACTTAACTAATAGCTCAGAGTTGTTAAAATCTTATCTAGCTCTGAATTAAAGGAACCCATGGTTTTAGCTTCCGCTACACTAGCAGGAAGACTATTCCATACTCTAACTACACGCTGTGTAAAGAAGTGCTTCTTCAAATTTGTTTTAAAATGTTCTCCCGCTAATTTCCACTTATGGCCACGAGTTCTAGTATTTAGACTAATATTGAAATAGTCATTTGGCTGAACAGCATCCAGACCCATTAGAATCTTATTGACCTGAATCATATCCCCCCTTAGTCTCCTTTGCTCAAGGCTAAACAGATTCAGTTCCGCTAACCTTTCCTCATAAGACATTCCTCTAAGACCAGGAATCATTCTCGTACAGTAGCTCTTCGTTGCACCTTTTCTAAGGCAGCAATGTCCTTCTTGAGGTATGGTGACCAAACCTGCACACAGTATTCTAGGTGGGGTCTTACCAAGGAATTATATAAGTGTACCATCACCTCCCTTGACTTAAACTCCACACACCTAGAGATATACCCCAACATCCTATTGGCCTTTTTTATTGCTTCCCCGCACTGGCGAGAATGAGACATGGAAGCATCAACATACACACCAAGGTCTTTCTCATAATCAGCTACCTTTATTTCAGTAGGTCCCATAAAATACCTGTACTTTATATTTCTGCTCCCTGCATGGATTACCTTACATTTATCTGTGTTAAATTTCATCTGTCAAGTATCAGCCCATTCGCTAATTAAATCCAGATCCCATTGAAGCCTCTCTGCTGCTAGATCAGTATCTGCTACACCGCCCACCTTGGTGTCGTCTGCAAATTTAACCAGTTTACTGTATGTATTTGTGTCAATATCATTAATGTAAATTAGGAACAATAGTGGTCCTAAAATTGAACCCTGCGGTACCCCACTATGAACGGAGGCCCACTGTGACATTGTGCCTCTAATAACTACTCGCTGCTTCCTGTCAGTTAGCCAGTTTTCGATCCAAGCTCCCACAGTTCCTAAAATCCCTGCAACTTTAAGCTTTAGCAAGAGCCGTTTGTGGGGGACAACATTGAAGGCCTTCTGGAAATCTAAGTAAATCACATCATAGGCCTTTTTGTGATCAATTTCACTTGTAGCTTCCTCAAAGAACTCAAGTAGATTAGTTAAGCAGGATCTACCTCTCCTAAATCCATGTTGGCTATCCTTTATAATGTTATTTGCATCTAGGTAATCTACCATTTTCACTTGAATTATAGCTTCCATTATTTTTCCAGTAATGCTAGTTAAACTGATTGGCCTATAGTTTGCTGGATTACTTCTATCCCCTTTTTTGAATATGGGTGTTATATTAGCATGCTTCCAATCTGATGGTACCACACCCGCAGATAACGATTTCTGGAATATTAAAGTTAAAGGTTGGCTAATAATATCCCTCATCTCTTTTAAAACTATAGGTAAGATGCCATCAGGGCCCTGCAATTTATTTATTTTGAGTTTAGCTAGGCTTAGTATCACATCAACCTCAGTTATACATATATTGGTCATAGACTATGCTGTATTTGTATTAATTGGTGGTACAGTAAGTTACTTGTGTTCTCTACTGTGAACACCCGTGAAAAATAATCATTAAACTCATTTACTATATCAATTTCGTTATCAATTATAAGGCCCTTACTATCCTGCAAATTAGTGATTTCAGCTTTTAGAGCTCTCTTGGAGTTAAAATATTGGAAGAAACCTTTACTGTCATCCTTAGCCTTCAATGCAATTTTTCTTTCTACATCCCTCTTGGATAGCCTAATGTTACTTTTTTAACTCTGCCTGTAGACTTAGATACTCCTGCTTAATTTTGAAATCATTAGTTATTTTCCAATTGTGGAACAGAGCCCTTTTCCTCCTGACTTTATTCTTAATTTCCTTAGTAAACCACCTTGGTTGTCGTTTCCTAGATTTAGTTTTGCTGGAAACAGGTATGAAGTCCTCTTGCACTTGCAACAATGTGCTTTTAAAAAATTCCCATGCCTCTTCAGCTGTTTTGCTATTTAACTCTGTCCAGTTTACAGTTTCTAATTTCCGTCTCATACCATTAAAGTTAGCCTTCCTAACTTTTAATTTCGACTTTGCTCTTCGGCATACCTGTCAAGTATCCAGTTTTGGCCGGGAAAGTCCCGTAATTTACCCTTCTTTCCCGCCGTCCTCCCGTATTAGTATTTTCCCGTAAATCTCCCGTATTTTAACCTGCGTTATTAAAAAAAAAAAAAAAAAAAAAATCCCCCCCAAAACAATCTGAGCTCTGTCACTAGCCTCGCGATAACTGCCATCTGCAGTAGCCTACTACAGGTACTGTAGGTGCCAGTTGTCGCGAGGTTAGTGTGTGAGTGTAACGGGGGTCGTCCCTCTCTCTCTCTTTTATGTACTCTGCGTTGTGTCGTGTGAAGGATGGACGCTACAACCGATCTTCAAAGAAAAATCTGATTTTACTGAAATAAAAGAAAATAAACATAATCAAGCACCGGAGCGAGCCAGACGCACACAGCTCCTCTGCCTCAGGACAGTCGAAAAAGAGCGCTCGTAAACGCTAGCTGAACATCATACAGTGTACAAATAATATTAATTAAATACATAAATTATGACATACCTGAAATAAAAGAAAATAAACATAATCAAGCACCGGAGCGAGCCAGACGCACACAGCTCCTGCCAAACACAGGTAAAACACACATATAAAGTACACCGTAAGCTCTGCTAGCACATAAGAAGAAAAAAAACTTCACCAGCTAAGTACCTGCAGCTGGGCTAACTTGGCTGCAGCGTGGAAAACCGATGTACTGTTAAATATATACAGTATGTATAAATAAAACAACAAACCTATACGTATGGTGCACAATACACTACAATGGCCATTATTATTTCAGATACCCAAGAACCCGATTTGCAAATAGAATCCCCAAAACAAGGACCATGCCTGACATGACACCACCTACCTCTGCCTCAGGACAGTCGAAAAAGAGGCAGAGCAATGGACAGCAGCCAAATTAAGGGACCCAGTGTGGGGAAACCACGCCCCTGTATGACCGTACCCCATAAAAAGAGAGAAATCTGTATATATTATATGTATGCAAATCACAGGAACCTTAAATACGGTGGTCGACAAATCCAACGCGTGGGAAAATTCAGGGAAACACACACAACCCTGTTACATGAGGTCAGATGATGAGTTGATGAGTGACGACGCGGGAAAAAAAAGAAGAAAAATCAGACAGATGATGGACGCCAAGACAGAGAAGGAAGGCACTCCTTCCAAAACAGTCTTAAAGAATGCAAAGTCTGCAACAAATGAGTACAATAAGTCACTAAAAGAGTAAAGAAAAGTTATGTGAAATGAAAAGAAAAACTGTACAAAAAAGCAATATGAAATGAATGAGTGTGTGAATGTGAAAAGAATGTGGAATGAAAATGAAATGTAAAGACAAGCAATGTTAAATGAACAGAAAATATGCAAATAAGCCTTTAAATAAATGCTCTTCATATATACTCTTTTGCGTTTTCATTTAGGCTATGAATGTTCACAGCATGTCAATATCAACAAAGGTAGGCCTATCATTGGCTTTATGCACAGCTGCACTACTTCCTGAACTTCAGCCAGTTCCTTTGTTTCCTGTCTGCCATTATTGGACAAACTGATCACCTGGATTAATCAGTTTGTCCAGTAATGGCAGACAGGAAACAAAGGAGCTGCCTGAAGTTCAGGAAGTAGTGCAGCTGTGCATAAAGCCAATTGTAGTTTATAAGTGGTTGACAAGTGGTGATTAGCTTTCTTGTCACCTGTCTTAAAATGTAAGGGATACTGGAGCTTGGTTGGGGTGGTGGGGTGGCTCGCGGCGGGCGCCGGAAAATTTCCCTTATTTTCAAATCCAAAACTTGACAGGTATGCTCTTCGGACACTAAAATTAACCTCGAATTTAACCATGTTATGATCACTACCGTACAATGGGTCTAAAACCTCTAATTTTCCAATCCTATCCTGGTTATTAGAGAAAACAAGAAGGGCTTCTCCCCTGGTAGGAGTATTAACAAACTGAGTAAAAAAACAATCCTGTACTAATTCCACCATCTCAAGTTCATTTACAGAAGAGCCAGAGACTGTGTCCCACTGTATCCCCGGTAAATTAAAATCACCCATAACCACCACATAATTTTTATTACTCATAATCCTGATATCATCATATAACATTCTGCTTTCCTCTACAGCTACATTAGGTGCTCTATAACAAACCTCGACAATTAGGCCATTTGAATCTTTAGCATCAAGTTTTATCCATACAGCTTCTGAATTTTTATTTTTATCAGTGAGTTCCCTTGCCTGCAAGTTTTCTTTTACGTAGACTGCAACACCACCTCCCTTCTTGCCTATCCGGTCTCTACGGAACAACGTATAACCATCCATATTATATTCATCACCATCATTGTCATTCATCCATGTTTCAGTTATTCCTATAATGTCGTAATTGTCTGAAGAAATTAAAGCCTCTAAGTCATTAATTTTGTTTCTAATACTCCTAGCATTCAAATACAGACCACTAATGGTAGGCCTTTTACAGTTTCTACGTTTAATATTTATTTGGGCTTTCCGTCTCTCCCCACATAAATTCTTAACTGACTTCCCTGCCCCCCAGTCCCTAGTTTAAACATTCCTCAACTATTCTGCACATACGCCTCCCCAATACACTGGTTCCCCTATGGTTCAGATGCAACCCGTCCGGCTTGAACAGGTCCCACCTGTTCCAGAAGGTCTTCCAGTGCCCCATAAACCTGAACCCCTCTTTCCCACACCATTGTAGCCACGCATTTAATCCCCTTATCTCAGCTAACTTAGCCTGACTTGCACGTGGCACGGGAAGTATTCCAGAGAATACCACCGTGGATGTTCTGCTTCTAAGCTTATCTGCGACTTCTATAAATTTATCTTGCAGAACAGCCCTGCTGCCCTTTCCTATGTCATTGGTGCCAACATGCACCACGACCACTGGATCCACCCCGGCTGGGGCCAAAAGCCTGTCCACTCGATCTGGAAGGTCCCCTACCTGGGCACCAGGCAGGCAAGACACCGTACGGGATCCTCTATCACGGGTGCACACATAACTATCTACACCTCTTATAATTGAATCCCCTACTACCACAACCTCCCTCCTACTGGGGTTAGGCGGCTTCTTGGTGCCCAAGGGCCCACCTGCCTCCCCAGTCTCTTCCGGCTCTAAAGCTGGAAGCACCTGAAAGCGGTTAGACACCGTTACTTCAGGTGATGCCGCCTCTGTGAATTGTGTACGCCCTTTTCCACGTCTACGACCTACGTTCACCCAGCTCTCTCGACCTACCTGTTCATCATTCTCCCCCCTCCCCGCTTGTGACGTACACACAGTCTCCCTAGAAGGCATATTAACTCTCTCCTTTAACTCATTGTTATGTTGGATGAGAGCCAGTCGCTCCTCTAGGTCACGAACCTGGACCATGAGTGAGTCAACTAACCTACATCTCTCGCAGACGAAGTCCGACTGGACGCAAGCATCCAGAAGGACAAACATCTTGCAAACACAACACTGAGCTGGCCCCATAATTACCCAACTCACTATGTCCCCGTCCTTTACTCCCAGCCCAGTATATTAATATAGAGTATTTAAACTTTTAGTTGATCTAATTAACGTATAGTTAAAACAAAGTGTCGAGTACACTAAAACAGTAAATTAACACTTGCATTAAATCAGTACTTTATTATAAATTATCCGGCAGCGTCAGCGATAACAACCTTTAAATTAAACTTTTAAAATAACCAAATTAACAATTACTTACCCGAGACTAACTTCCTGCTGAACCACGTTTAGCTAAACTAAAGCAAAGTTGCTCTAGGGAGGCCAAAAAAACACAAAAAAAACCCTCTCAAAGCAGGCTACTGCCGGAGCGGGAAAAAAGTGGAAAATGTCCTCCCGGCCCCGACCGGCGACCGAGTAAAGCTCAGGAGCAACTGTCCTTTTAGAGTTAATGTTACCGATGTTCGATAATATTACCTGCGGGTGTTTGATGCGAAGGACGCAGACAGAAACGCCGCTCGCGCCCGCAGCTGTCGGTAACACTCACGCTGTCAATTAACAAGGACAGACAAGTACACACGTAAAAATAAAAGTTAAAAATGAAACAACAACAACAACCACCCACGTAACCGTGCTGGCACACAAACACTCAAATATACTTTACAGATAATTCAAATCAAATCCACCGCTTCAACAGGCGCACAACATAACACAAGTGCACACAGCGACTACACCACTCCCGCACAGTACAGCAATCCCAGCAGCCTCTATGAGCTGTAGCCTCGTGACACCAAACGTGACACTGGGTAAAATGAAGAAACCAAGAATGCACATTCTCTCCAGAATTAACACCACAAGCAAGCACGGTGGCACCTTCAATCAACCAACATGCAGCTTGATGTTGCAGTGGGCCTCATTAATAAAAATAAGGAAAATTTACACAGTTATAGGACAACTGGTTTTGTGGATGCACAGGTCTCAGCAAAAGAGATTTGTGAACAAATGAACACTGAGGCAGTGCTGAAGGAGAAGAGGCTACGGTCCACAAAAAGGCACTTTGCCTATGAGGCAGCTGATCAGCCACAAAGTGATGCAATGAAAAGACTGGAAGTATCATTTTTTAATGTTGTGGTAGACTGTTGCATTCAGTCTTTGGAGGAGCGCTTTCAGTCTCTAAGGGAAGTTAAGGACCTCGGCTTTAGCCAGCTTGATTCACAGACACGGATGGACCAGTGTAAGCTTCTTGGAGACAAACTCACCTGTGGAGAAGAGGCTGATGTTGACAGGGGTGCCCTTGCTACAGTGATGGAGAGTGTTTTCCAAACTCAAACTGATCAAAAACTATTTGAGATCTTCCATGGCCCAAGAAAGACTGAGTGGACTTGCACTAATTAGTATTATATTTTATATTTATTATATCATTTATTTTATTTGTAGTTGATTGTATTGCACTTTTTACATGTTGCACCACGACCACTGGATCCACCCCGGCTGGGGCCAAAAGTATTTCACAAAGGAAACTGATAAATCATACAAGTGTACTATTCTTATAAAAACGTATAAATGACAAGAATGTACAGCAAGAACAACAATGTGGTGAAACTGTTTCAGTGAGTAAAGATTCACTTTGGAATCACTTTTTTCAGAAACATGAGTGTGCTACGCGAACAAGCGGAAGCCAGAGCAAAACGCGTGCAAGTTTTATATGGTTGTAGCATATCAAGTCTATAAAGTAAATTAAAGTATAAAAGCCTATAAAGTAAATATTGGTAATCAAATAAATTCGTTTTGTCATTCAAAGTAGGTCTAATAAGATTTTTTTTAATTTCACGTAACGTAAAATTTTATTTTAGAGGCGTGCTGCATCAACAGAAAAAAATTGAGGAATTTAAAACGTGTCTGTATATTCTTTAGGGAAGTTTAGGCTATTAAGCCCACTGATTCCTTTATTTTTAAGCCTATTTTTGTGTGGAATGCCATGTCCAAACCTGTCCGTTGTTGCCGATAGGTTGCTTAAAAATAAATATTTTCTGTTCTGACTGGCAATGTTGCCGTTGCTCATATTTCTTTATGACATAAGGCTTCGGTTTAAGGTGACATTTGTTAGGCATGCAGATTATTTGTCCCTCTTTTAAATTGGAGCGAGCGTGGAGCGATTTGACTGGAGCGGGAGGACATTTTAATGGAGCGAGGAGCGGTGTTGAGCGGAGCGGCTTAGTGCGAATTATGCTACGTTCACACTGCGAGCGGCGAGAGCGTCAAAGCGACCGGAAGTCATTCATTCTCTATGGGAGGGAGCGTCGGGAGGCGTCGAGGAGCGGCGCGGCGCGGCGCGTCGCGATCTGGGCGGCGGGAGCGTCAGACAGAAGTTGAATCCAGTCAACTTTATGGTAATGAGCTGTGACGCGGTTGGGCGGCAACCAATGGGAATGTAGAGATGCTCCGCTAAAGAGAGCGCCGCAGAACATAAGCGTGTAAACTTTTGTTCCGACCCAACCGTTCCTACGCACAATGGAGGAGAGACTTATTATTGCTGTGGCCGGGTACCCAGTTATATATGATGTGTCTCTGTTTGCATACAGGGACATAAATTAAAAAAAAAAATGAGGCATGGACCAGAGTGTCCGAAACAATCGGTGTTCCAGGTGAGATGGTTAAGTGCATAATATATTTTTTTGTGAAAAAGGAAGGAGATCAGTAGTAATTTTGGCGCCATAGCAGAGAAAACAGTGCAAATTGTCGGTAATGTTAAACCTATTTATAGCATTAGTGTTTGTCAAAACATAATTATGTGTTTTAGTAGAACTGTCGTGAAACATTTTAAGTACTATTTATGTTAACTAAAGAAACATAAAGCACAAGCAACTACTTGGCGATCATCCATTGTGATCCAAGGTAAATTTGAAAAGAAGCGCTACACTATTTATAGGTAACATTTTCCCTCCAGAACGCTTGATGTTAAGTGGGAATGCAAATAACTGGCTCACAACAATATTTATTTGACAAATTATGTCCTATCAGGAGTCGGCGCAAAGATATAAGCTACACGTTTGTTTGTTTTGCGACCCCTTTAAAAAGTTCTCAGAGCCTGGCATTCTGAGCGGCCTTGTCCCAGCCCACTCCATGACATCAGAGAGCGTCTCCGGCGTTGGCTAGCGTCGCGTTCAGGGCAGCAGGCTCTGAGAACTTTTTAAAGGGGCCGCAAAACAAACAAACGTGTAGCTTTTATCTTTGCGCCGACTCCTGATAGGACATAATTTGTCAAATAAATATTGTTGTGAGCCAGTTATTTGCATTCCCGCTTAAAATGTTACCTATAAATAGTGTAGCGCTTCTTTTCAAATTTACCTTCTCACAATGGATGATCGCCAAGTAGTTGCTTGTGCAGCACTGATTTACCTGCATAAACGGAGACGTAGGAGATCGCAGTGGGTGCACCCGATTCTCCAGGCGCGTCAGCAGCACGGGGAATATCACCGGCTGGTGCAGGAGTTGCGTCTGGATGATGGCAGGTTCCAGACGTATTTCAGGCTGGACAAGGGGCAGTTTGACAGCCTGCTGTCAAAAGTGGGGCCCCGCATTACGAGGCTGGACACCAGCTATCGGTGCGCTATTTGTCCTGCTGAGCGCCTTGCAATTTGTCTACGGTGAGTTTTTGAATAAATAAAATTATATTTAATTTGCTTTGCGTTTTACATGATCTAGACATGTCATTCAGCTATGGTACTATTTACTGATTGATAATATTGTTTAATGCTCATTCTGTCATGTGTGTGTGTGTGTGCGTGTGTGTATTTTTCTTCCCCCCTTCCAGATTCTTAGCCACTGGTGATTCATACCGCACCATACTGTAGCTTTTAGCTATCGTGTCGGAGTTAGCACCGTGGCAGGAATTGTGGCTGAGGTTGCCAGGGCCATATGGGATGCCTTGGTGATGGAGTTCATGCCAGTCCCCACCACAGAGGACTGGCAAAGGATTGCCACTGACTTTCTCCATCGGTGGAACTTCCCCAATTGTCTTGGGTCCATTGATGGGAAACATGTGGTGATCAGGGCTCCTGATAACTCTGGGTCCCTGTTCTATAACTATAAGGGAACTTTCTCTATTGTGCTCCTGGCAGTGGTGGATGCCCAGTGCTGCTTCCAGGTAGTGGATGTGGGCAGCTATGGGAGGACGAGTGATGGTGGCTCACTGTCTAACTCCACCTTCGGCCAGGCACTCCGAGATGGGACCCTTGGCTTGCCAGAAGATGCTCTGCTGCCAGGTGCAGAGCATTTGGGGCCACAGCCACATGTGTTTGTGGCGGATGAGGCCTTTCCGCTCCGTCGAGACCTCATGCGGCCTTATCCAGGAGCCAACCTCTGTAGCAGGCACAGAGTTTTTAATTACAGGCTGTCCCGGGCAAGGCTGATTGTTGAAAATGCCTTTGGCATTTTGGCTGCTCAGTGGCGCATATACAGAAGGGTCATTGGCATCAGTCCTGCCAATGTGGACATCTGTGTAAAGGCTACCTGTGTCCTGCATAACTTCCTGAGGAGGACCGCGAGCACCAGGGTGATGCCCACGGAATCGGCTGGAGATGGAGAGGCTGCAGGCCTGCAGGAGGTCACCCAAGTGGGCAGCAACAACTCCTCACGGGAGGCTATCCGTGTCAGGGAGACATTTGCTTCGTATTTCTCTGCAGAAGGAGCTGTCCCCTGGCAACCCATGGCATAATCCATGGCTGCTAAAAGGCTCTTTTAAGAGCCACCAATTACTCAAAAAAGAGCATTTTCTTTTCAATTTAATCATAAGATCCTACTTTGATGTCTAGAACATCCCCACACTGTCCGTTAATAACCAGCCTATAGACAGGGTTGATTCATGCAGATACCTCAGGATAATAATTGATCACAGTGTCACCTTTCATCCAAACACTGGAAGCATCTTTTCTAAGTGTCAGCAGCCTCTACTAAAATGTATTAGTTACTGTGCTATTTATTGTGCTTTACAAGTTTTACTTACCACTGCTAATTGCTTTATGTGGTATGCTGTATATGATATGTGCAGGTGGGTGGGTAAATTGGACACTGATCTCTCGCACTTGAGATGCTGAGTTTAGTTACAGTAATATTGGAGTACAACTAGCAGCTGGGAAATGAAATATAACAAGTCTACATTCACAATTAATTACCACCGTTTGGAGCAGGCTGCCAGAAGTGCACTGTTAGACAATAAATGTTGCACTGAAAAATCATATGACAAATCTAATGAACACAGCATGTGCCCAAGATTAAGATATTTTCAACACTGATGTATTCTTCACAGTCATTTAAAAAAGTGTGACAACACCCACTCTCCCCCACGTTTTCTGTTAGAGTATGATACATTTTGAAAATAATATAAAACACAGAAATGTTGTAAAAAAAAATTTTATAGAAAAAATTACAAAAACAATTGTATGAATAGGGCCTCGAACAAAATGAACATGTTGGCAACTTTGTGTGTGTGTGTGTGTGTGTGTCTGTGTGTGCGTGCGTGCGTGTGTGTGTGTGGGAGAGAGCACAAGGTGCAGCTGACAGTACTGCAAGGGAATTAAGCTCACACCCTCACAGCGCTGACAGCAGCACCCCGTTACTCTCTTCAGTGTTAGATGCTGTCTGTGTGTCCATCCTCTTCACATTTAGCCTCATACACTAATTTGTGTATCTGAAACTTCAGGTCCTGCCTTTTCCTATGAGACAGTGACCTGAAGTCCTCCAAGAGACTTTAAAAAAAAGGCTGTCACTGTCCTCAGGAGGAGGGCTCTCCCTTCTATTCACTGTCTCCAAAACAGTGAGCATCCGCTCCTCAAATTCTGTGCCCTGCTGCCTCTTTCTCCTTTTCTGTTGGGGCTCTGCCTGCCCCTCCAGACCTGACTGGCTCTGGCTTGGTGGTGGTGGGCTCTGGCTTGGTGGTGGTGGGCTCTGGCTACATCTTGGACTCTGCCTCAGCTCTCCCTGGATCCCCTGGCTCTGCTGTGCTGCCTGACTATGCCCGGCCATGGCATCCTCACCTTCCTCTGGGGTCAGGGCAGCCCCCCACCCATCCATATTACTGGACGTGGCCCTGTCATCCAGAAAGGGGTTGAGAAAGCTCATCACCCCACTGTAGCGCCATGGCCTGGCACTGCTCGCTCCTGCACCACTCCTCTTCCTCTCTGCCTCCCTTTTCCTCTCTTTCCTATAGGTGTCCCTCAGTGATTTCCACCTTTTTTTTACACTCATTAACTAGTGAAAAGACAATTACCTACATTTCAAAATGCACAGTTCAGCTTGTTTGCATGGTAACATGTAATTGCATCAGAATCCCAAAAAATTGCTTAATTTTCCCTAAAATGTCACATGTGCTTAATTAATAATATAATGCTCGAACTATACATGTGCTATCACTTAATATTTTAATGCCATTTTTAATGCCATTAATATTTGAATGCAATATCATTATTTTCTTTAGTTAACATAAATAGTACTTAAAATGTATCACGACAGTTCTACTAAAACACATAATTATGTTTTGACAAACACTAATGCTATAAATAGGTTTAACATTACCGACAATTTGCACTGTTTTCTCTGCTATGGCGCCAAAATTACTACCGCTCTCCTTCCTTTTTCACAAAAAAATATATTATGCACTTCACCATCTCACCTGGAACACCGACTGTTTCGGACACTCTGGTCCATGCCTCATTTTTTTTATTTATGTCCCTGTACGCAAAAAGAGACACATCATATATAACTGGGTACCCGGCCACAGCAATAACAAGTCTCTCCTCCATTGTGCCTAGGAACGGTTGGGTCGGAACAAAAGTTTACACGCTTATGTTCTGCGGCGTTCTCTTTAGCGAAGCATCTCTGCATTCCCATTGGTTGCCGCCCAACCGCGTCACAGCTCATTACCATAAAGTTGACTGGATTCAACTTCTGTCTGACGCTCCCGCCGCCCAGATCACGACGCGCCGCGCCGCTCCTCGACGCCTCCCAACGCTCCCTCCCATAGAGAATGAATGACTTCCGGTCGCTTTGACGCTCTCGCCGCTCCGCTCCGCTCACATGCTCTGTTGTCTACTAGTTTATTTTGCCACCTTTCAGTACACCACATTAAGTATGCCAACTGGTACTGCAAGACTTTGAATGTTAAAGTGCAAATTAACACCTGACTACTCCTGTGGGTTTCCTACTGTTACAATTAAAGATCATAGCAAGGGTAAAAACACTGGTATGATGAAAGCAACACAGCTACAAAAAAATAAAATTTATATTGGGTGTGTTAGATTTATAGTGCGCGAATAATAAAGGATTGACAATAATTAGTCATATTGGTGGCACAGAGGGGCCCCCAAATAAAATTCTGCTTAGGGCCCCCTGAAGGCTTGGGCCGGCCCTGCCCATATGAATGTTAGTGAGATCACCCCGCAGACAAAGTGAGGGGGGGCAGGGATGGTATCCTCCAAGTATATCGATAGTTCTTCACAAATCTTCAGCCACAATTTGTTAACAGGTGCTCAGTACCATATAGTCTGCAAATAATTATCTGGAGAGTTATTCGTGCAGATTGCGCATCTATCAGTATCCCTGATACCCATCTGGAACAGCCTTTGTCCTGTGTAGTGTGTTCTATGAAGAATCGTATACTGTATCAGCTGAACGCTGGCATTCTGAGTCATTCTGAATGTGTTTGAGGAGATTTTTTCCCATTTGAGGGTCGGGATGGTGAAAGTAAGCTCAGACTCTGACAACCTCACATAAATTCTGGAGAGCAGTTTTTGGGATGGAAGTTTTAGAAAGTCTGTTATTGTTAGTGGCGGCTCTAAGTCTATTACCCTGATGTTAAATCCAGCCTGAATTATGGATTTAAGTTGAAGATATTCTAAATATTTGTTTTTGTCTAAGCCATAAAGTTTGACCATTTTGTCAATGTTGTTTCCATGTGTCTTATTCCATTATTGTACCATGTTTTAAAGTTTATTTAGTAAAATATCAGGATTGTTCCAGGTGGGTGTAAATCTGCATGGGATCAGTACAGATCTTTTTAATTTAATAAATTCCCACCAGACTGTCAATGATGAGCTAATATTGATGCTCTTAAAGCAGCAATGTTACTTAATGGTGGGGCTGATAAAGTGCAGATCCTGGATTTAGACGTCATTATATAATGTTTGTTTGGTGTCCAGCCAGATATGGTCTACCGGATGTTGTTTAATCCATCTTAATATATATTATTTTCTACTGGCAAGATAATAATTGTAGAAATTTGGAAGCTTGAGGCCACCTAGATTTTTGACTTTTTATAATGTTCTTTGACTTATTCATGGTGGCTTAGATTTCCATAAATATTTAGAAATAATTTAAACCAGGCATGGGGAGGATAAGTCAGAACCATTGAGAATATATAGTTAATTTTTGGTAAGATCATCATTTTAATTGTTGCTACTCTACCCATAAGTGAAATGGGTATAGTACTCCACCTAGTGAGATCATCTTCTATTGTTTTAAGTATGGGAGTGTGATTTTACTGTATTAAATCAGACAGCTTGGCGGAAATGTTAATGCCCAGGTATTTAATGCTCCCAGATTTTAGTGGAACCATTGGGTTGAACTGGAAGTCTTTAACTACAGAAAGTACAGTCTATTTATTGCAGTTAATAGAGTGGTCAGAGATGGATGATAATTCATAGTCAAAAGTCCAGGTTTACAGGTTCTTCCATCATACAGCAGGAGGGTCATGCTGTTCTGGAACTCTGTGCTTGACTGTGTGCCCCCCCCCCACCCCTCACCGCCGCCTTTCATTTGCATCCAGCAAAACCACCGAGGAGAAGCAAGAGCTGGAACATGATCATCTAAGATAGGGGTGGGCAATCTTATCCAGAATGGGCCATAGGGTTTGTGGGATTTTGCTGCCACTCCCTAATTAGATTAATAATTAGATGAATGATTGGCTGAAGAGTTCTCACATCTGGATTTGAACATCAGACCTAAAGGTTATCTCAAAAACCTGCATACACACTGGCCCTTTGTGGATAAGATTGCCCGCCCCTGATCTAAGACCATGTGCAAAGTGAAGACGCTAATTTCATTTTTGCATATTATTCTTGTTCTAAAACTATAGCTGCAAGATGATTGTATAATAAAGTTTATATTGATTTTTGGTCACTAGCCCCCCTATTCCCTATGCCTCCACTGATTTGACTTCTTCCCATAGTGCATCCTGGTGCCCTCTCTTCCTCAGGTAAGCGGCGTGCATCCGGCCTCCGTATAATGTAACAGAAAACATGACTCATCAGACCTGTCCACCTTCTTCCATTTCTCCATGGTCCAGGTTTAACGTGCACATTATAAGTCAAGAACATATAAAACATAAGGGTTGGCAAACTGGAATGTTTATATTGCTCATAATGTATGACTTTGTGTCTGAACATTTAGCCTGCAGAGATGGGCTTTCTGTCCAGGGCGACCTGATAAACAGAGCTTAACAGAGCGTATTATTGACATAGCATATGGAAAAACTGAAAGTGTGTGTGTATATATAGTACTACAGAACAACAGGATGTGTATGTTGTGTGCAAAGCTTGTTAGCAGACAATTCTTTCTGGCTGAATTATGAAGGTTCTCCACTGACCACAAATGTGCAGCCCTGACTTCCTCTGCTGTGCATGATAAGTTTCAACAGGCTGCCTCTCTCAGCTTCTGCATTTTTGTTTTATCAGGATGCTATTGATTATTCAGGCATTTTCAGTGTAAGGAACCACACACTGGTCAAAGATTAAATCCAGTTAGGAACTGTATGTGTCTTTCCTTGTGTTTTTAAAAAATAATTAAATATCATATTAAACCAAATTATTTAGGAAGTGCTTTAGAGAACTATAGTTATGATTTCAAATGAATTTGATACAAACCAGTAGATACAAAGCATTTCCACACCATCAAAGTAGAACCTTTTTTGCAATTAGTTCTAGATCTTCCTCATCAGCCTGTGCACACACTCAGTCCCGATCAGTCCAGATTATGAGAAAACATCCCTGGTCCAAGTAGATGCATCCAGTGTTGGGATTGGAGCTGTGTTAGCATAAGGTGAAAGAGGGGAGGAGAGACCTGTGCTATATCTCAGCCACAAGCTCCTACTGAGAGAGACCAGATATTCCACCATAGTGAAGAAATGCCTGGCAATGACATGGCTCTAGACAGCTTACAGTACTACATTCTTTGATGTAGTACTGTAAAGGAAATACTCTAAGTACTACATCCAAGAATGTAGTACTTAGAGTATTTCCTGGAATTGTATCACCGAGCTTTAACCTGGCTCAGCTCAATGAGGAACAAGCATTTTATTATTGTAGTGCTGTTGCAGCCCCTGAGCACACAGGCATCACAAATGTAAAATGATCTTGTACGAGAACCGTAGGATGTGCTCTTTGTACTAGTTATATGCTCTGTCAGAACTGCCGGGGAATCTTTAAGAAGTTGAGTGGGGACTGAATCTAACAGACATGTGGTAGGTTTTGTTTTGATTATTAGTTTTATTTTATTTTTTACTAATCTTGTGAGAAAGAGAACAGAAGTATAGAGAAAAACCAGAGCATACGTGTCAAAGTTTTACAGTATCTTAGCTAAAATATTTTGCATGTATGCATATAATCACTCTCAGGAATTCATAGTTTGAAATTAATGCATAACAGCATCCACTGTCATTCTAAAGACAGTAAATACTGTCAGTATGAGTATGTAGGGTATGTGTGAGATGTGGTCGTGCAACAGGAAGTAAGAGTTATTCTCCAGAAAGCACATGCTATTGAGCTATCAGGTCACAAGCTATGACCTGTTTCAGATAAGAAACAGTGTGTGGTGCAAAGATGATTCTAGGATTCTTCTTCATTTTTGTCATTGCTGTTTTATCAGGTAAGATTCAGTCACTAAGTATTCTGCCTTGATACCAGAATAACTTTTATCCTTCAGTAACAATAATATGTAATACAGACAAATCCAATAACAGTTAAAATGTTTAAATAAAATAAATTTTAATGATTTATCTTGCTGCTTGCTATTTATGCATTTATCTATTGCACAATTCCTACAGTTTCAAATGGATTATTTTACATGATTTTCATTAAGAAAGGTATTAATGTAGGCATTTATTCATATTTGCATATTTAGTATTTTAATACAGAGTAAAGCTACTGTATATAGCACAATGGAATACATGCAAAGATATACATTGCAATTTATAGGACTTTAATTTTTGCATTTTTATAATTTTCCAGTTTTATGTGTGATAAATGTTTTAGTGGCTTTTTAAAAAATAACTGTGTTAAATACTATTTCCATTCTAAATATTGTGTGTCAATATCTCTGTATATATATTTATATGTATAAATACACTAATACAATTTTTGTCAAATCTGTTGAATTTCAGTGCTTGATTTAATTGGAAATACTGTATGTCTGTGTGATGGTATTTAAATGTACAAGTAACTGAACCCTAAATCCCTAAATATCACAAAAAACGCCACTGCCTTCAGAAAACCAACAAACATGTATTTTTAAACAATTCTGCATTTTTAAATCCTGGTTCAACCCTGGTTCTGCTAGCTGAAGGCTACACTGAGCAGCTGGTTGATTCCAGATTCAAAATGTCTAAAACAGCGGCACAAGAATAAGGTGAAGAGATTGGAAATGAGCAGAAACCAGCCAGGTACAGGGTGGAGCGACTTTCTGATGGCAGAGATGGCAGGAAATTATCTGACAGTTTCTCATGAATCAGAGGATGACATCAAGTGACCTTCAAAAGGAATGGAAAACATTAAGTGCAGGTGTGAAGTGCACTGCTAGGACAATTCATATCAGGCTCCTGGAAGCAGGACTGTAGTCCCATAAAGAAAGGAAGAAGCCCTTCATTAATGAGAAACAACGAACCAGGCTGCAGTTTGGAAAAAAATGTTATTCACTGATTCACACTCATAAATTAGTAAAACAAAAAATTGCTGAGGTCTCTAATTTTCCCAGAGCTATATACACACACACACACACACACACTGACACACACACACAATTTATATAAGCATTTGGAAAAAGAACAAGAAGCTGAGGTCCTCCTACTGTAAGTTTAAAAAGCCTTTGTTTTTTAACACTTGCTACCTGCCGACACTTTTCCAGTAGAGCTACAACCAAGTAGCCCTTTCGGCTGGTGCTACAGCTTACAGCAGGAGCGGCTCCACTTCTTTTGTGTTTTTCAGATGATATTCACAGCCCCAACCTGCTGAGCGCCTGCATCCTTATAAGGATTGGTAGTATTTTTCTGACCCAGGGAACAATCCCTTTGTCTTTGTTTTAGTGTCATGCAGTCATTTGTTTCATTTATGTTTATAGAAATGCACAGGATGCAGCAATGGAAAAATTCTTCTACTAGTGATAATCTACATATACTAGGTTCAAACCACTTGGCCTCCTAAATTTATTGTTACATTTAAATGGGTAAATTTTCAAAAAGTTAAATTTGTTTTTTTAAAAACATGGCATTACTGTCAAATGAATTACAAAATGCTATTATTATATACAATACTGTGCAAAAGCAGGCAAAGACAATGATGTTTAAATTATCCTTGTGTTGGTGTAAAACTATGATATTATGCCTGTCAAAGTGTGTCAGCGTAGCCATTTCAGAACCTCTGCTAAAATCACCCCAGTATTTGCAGCGACCATCCAGTGCAGCCATGTATTCTTTGACTTGGCCACTAACACACCTCATACAGCTAGTCAATCTGTCACTGACATTTTAAACCAATTTATTTATTTATTTAATTGAGCTGTTGGTAAATTTAACAAAATCATGGAACGGCTGAGGTGCCCCTGAGGAGAAGTTTGGGAACTGAAGCGGTGTTCATCTAGCCATCCAACTAGATATCAGTAACTTTTTAGAAAACAGAAGAAATTATTACTAGTTTTTATTGTGTTACTCTTAATTTGCATATGTTCTAATGTTAAATGTGTTTTTTGTTTTAAGCCAAAGTACACTTGCTACCCAGATATACAGCTTTAAACATTTCTTTGGACTGCCTAAGACTTTTGCACAGTACTGTATATTGTATTATATGCTTATATATACTTAATGTTGTCTTTATGTATTGCTTGTGGTAAACTTAATCTAAATTGTATTTATATTTAGTTTAAAATTGTATTTTGTTATAAATATAATGAACAAACAAATAGATGTTGAATTATTAAAACAAGCTCTCTTGAATGAAGGCAGTATGCAGCCAAGATTTTAGCTAAATTCGGATTTTCAAATCAACACTTTCACTGGATAACAAAAAAAATTCTGTTTGTCAGAGGTCCACTGTTTTATTCAGTATAATTAAAGTACAAAGGGTTTATACCTTTATAACAAAATATTTATATGCATCTTCACCATAAGGTAACGGAAAGTTTTTTTTTTTAATGAATATATAGTGTGAAAACCACACATTCTCAGAGACTCAAAATAACTGCAGGAGATCTCTCTGTTATTTTTTCTCTTTTAAAAAACATCTAATCATTTCTCTTTTGTTTTTGCAGGCACTAATAGTGAGAAGAGACGTATAAAGATAACAGTTCAGGAAGAAGAGAATGTGACCATTCCATGTTTCTATGATAACAAGTATGCTGATCATCAGAAACTATGGTGCAGCGAATCAATGGCATATTGTTCTTCTCAAAGAGGCCGTACGTCAGTCACTGATTACCCTGATCAGGATGTCTTCACAGTGACCATGAGGAGCCTGCAGAGACGTGATTCTGGCATATACTGGTGTGATGCACAATCTGCTAGGGGATTCAGACCAGTTGGCGAATCATTTATGATAACAGTCATCAATGGTAACATGATCTTAATATGACATTTAAATTGTTTTAGAAGTGGAATTTGCATAAGGGGGTTGATTCTGCCATCAAGCACTTAAGTCAAAAAAGCACCTAAAAAGTTACGCACTTTCGAGTTAAGCGTATTCTCCCCTCCTCAGCACGGACATGCCCACCGCACTTAACCTGAAAGAGAAGGCGCGGCAGGGCAAGAAGCATGAATCTATGCTTAATGGGGTAGAGGGGTGGGATTTAAGTGACAGTGACTAGGAATTTGTTTAGTATAATACATCACAGATTAAGCATATAAACTTAAGTTTAAGCTTGTTTTAACTATGCAGTTCATTGCATTATTGTTTTTATCAGCAATGCATTCTAAACTTTCAGTCCATGTTACTAATAATAGCATGTTTAGGCATATTTGCTTGTTTATTACAGAATTGTTCTGAATTAAGAGGAGAAAAAGATTAAATATATGCATTCATTTTTACAATGAGTCATTCTCACAATCTCATTACCGTAATTTTCTCTAATTTTTAAAATTAGTTTGATGTCAAACACAGATATTTGTCTAACGTTGATTTTGATTGAATGCTCAAACTTGAGGGTGGCATGGTGGTGCAGTAGTTAGCACTGCTACCTCACAGCAAGAAGGTCCTGGGTTTGATCTCAGAAGTGGGCATAGGTCCTTTCTGTGTGGAGTTCACATGCTCTTCCCATGTTTGTGTGGGTTTCCACCCACAATTCAATAGTGTGCAGGGTGGGTTGATTGGTAAGTCTAAAATGGCCTTGTGTGTGTGTGTCTGCACCCTGTGGTGTGTTGCTGGCTGTGCTGGGTTAGTTTCTGCCTGGGTTGTTTGTTCCCAGGATAGGCTCTGGTCCCCCCCATGACCCCTGTTGGGATTAAATGGTTACAGTGATGGATGGGTCAAAATTGAATGATTTAAAAAGTATTTTGTCTATGTTTGTGTTATTTGATCTTAAAACTGCAGCAGTAGTGCCTATTTCGGGAAAATGGTTGATCGTTAAATTTTAATATGCCTAATAAGTTCAGGCATTGTCAGTTGCTCTGCACAAAATTCAGGGACTGTATTTCACTATAAAAAAATTTTTTCAGCTGCCTCTTTTTAGCCTTTAGTTAATTTTCGTACTTAAGTACCTGTTTGTCTTGTCATCTCCAGTCCGGTCAGTCCTCCTGTTGCCTCTGTCCTACCCAGAGTTACTCTTCCTGTTTTGACCCCTTGTGGTCCTGTTTGTTCCCTTGCTCCTGTTTCGGTGTAATAAAGCCCCTTTTTGTTCTGCTGATGCCTGCTCTCAAGTCCTTCGTTTCTCGTGCCATGACAACATGCTTTCATTTTTAAAATAAAATAGTTTCTACGGATTTCAGTTAGGTTTAAAATGTAAATGAAATAATCCATGATCCACGTTTTGCTCGTTGCCAAAATCACCAAGGGCATAACCCCATTTTCTTCCGTGATGAATTAATAGGTGCTTTCACACCTCTGGAACTTCTTGCTGGAACCAGAACCTTTTTCTTGAACCATGGACTTTTCTTAATATGCCCATATTTTTGTGTTTATCCGCCCAAAGAGTGTAAATCGCCTAAGTGCTCTTAAGTAGATGGGAGAATACGCTTTGCGTTTTTTTGACTTAAGTGCATGGGAGAATCGACCCCAATATAAATAATTTCTCCATGTTAAACAGTCCTGAATTACCAAAAGTATTCATAAATCCATATGGAGATACAAACAAAGACATACAGACACACTTTAACCACTGCAGATGACATGTATCCATTCTGTCCCTGTTAAGGTCCTCCAGACCTGTCAGTGAGGGACATCATGGTGAATGGTGAGGAGGGCGGTACTGTCACTGTCCAGTGTCTCTACAGTGACAAAAACAAGTACACCAAGAAGACATGGTGCAGGAGAAACATGGAGAAGTCCTGTTTACAAACATGGAGCAGAACAGAGACTTTCGACAGAAACAGAACTAAACTGCATGTCAATAATGTAGAAAGAATCATGACTGTGACATTGACCAGACTGGAGAAGGAGGACACAGACTGGTACTGGTGCAGTGTGGGAGACTTAAACTTCCCCGTTCATATTGCTGTTTCTCATCAAACACAGAGTAAGCTAAACACTGAACAAAACATAACTCTCAAATACAAATGATAACAATGTTATACTGATTGATTATCAATTTAATACTTGTAAATTATATTCATATATTAAATCTATGCTAGGGTTCCTTTGGGTTGTCCGGTTACCCCCCACCGTCCAGAAACTTGTTACGGTGAATTGGAGTTACCATATTGTTGGTGTGAACCTGTGTTATTCCTGGGTTATTCTCCGACTTGTGCTCCAGGCCCTGCAACCCTGCATAGCAAAATGTGTATGGAAAAATGGATGAATAGAAATTCCACACTACTGTATATCACCAGAAAGCTACTCCTTTATAGGGCATTTTCTGCATTTATCTCAACATTGACTTGCTTTGGGAATGGCAGGGTAATGTTCTTATATTTGCAGCGCACTGACACATTGAGCATCCATCTTCCCACTGCTTATACTGATCAGGGTTGTGAGGGAGCCTGAAGCCTTTGCCAGACAGTGCACATATAGGGCACAAAGCTGGGCTGTTTCACTGATACTGTGTAATCATGTCATATTGAATAAACTGAACTGTGTTACAGCTACTAGAGGTCCAACAGCTCTGATGACCTTGACTACAAACATGCCAACAACATCACCAACAGAATCTTCAGCAGTTCCATCTTCAACTGACTTGATACCTACTGGAACCAGAAATGGGACAAACTCTGAAGATTTCACCAGGTGCAGTGATAAATACTTAATCAAATTTTATGTCAGTAATTAACATGTAATCAAATTAATGAAAAACTAATCAAATCTTGTGCCAGTATTTAAGGAAGATATGTATGAAATAAATAATGTAATCCGAGTAACAAGACTATGTCCATATAAAGTTATATATCTATCCATCCATTGATCCATTCATTGATCCATCCATGCATCTTGCTCCGCTTATCCGGGTCTGGGTAATGGTGGATGCCTGGATCACATGCTCCCCAGTAACCTCCTCCACCTTCTCCATTGATACCAAGGCGCTTACAAGCCAGCTGAGAGATGTAATTTCTCCAGTGTGTCCTACGTCTGCCCTGGGGAGTCCTCACAGTTGGACACCTCCCCAGGAAGGCATCTGGGCATCCTAGCTGGACGCCTGACCCACCTCAGCTGGTTCCTTTTGATATGGAGGAGCAGTGGCTCTACTTTGATCCCCTCCTGAATGTCAGAGCTACTCACCCCGTCTGTAAGGCTGTGCCCAGACACCCTGTGAAGGAATCTCATTTCTACCATTTCTTTTCACGATTTCATTCTTTTAGTCACTACCCAGAGCATGTGACCATAGCTGAGGGTAGAAACACAGATTGACCCGTAAACTCCTCCACTTCAGGCAGTAACTCATCCCCAACCTGGAAGGAGGAAATCCACCAGGATGAGAACCGCGATCCGATCCCCTTCCCAGCTGCTTCACATTTGGCTGTTAACTGCCCTAGTGCACGCTGGAGGTCACAGCTCAATGAAGCCAAGAGGACCTTATCATTGCAAAACACAAAGATCAAATCCTGGGGTCACAGAATTAGACATCCTCTACCCCTTGATTTCACCTAGAACAGGGGTCTCAAACTCCAGTCCTGGAGGGCCGGAGCCCTGTGTAGCGTAGGTCTTTCCTCCTTCCACCACGTACGATTCAGCTCGAGAGCTGTGTGGTAATTAGCATAGGAGTTGAATCAGGTGTGTTAAATGAGGGTGAACCAAAAACTGTGTAGGGCTCCGGCCCCCCAGGATTGGAGTTTGAGACCCCGACCTAGAAAGATGCATTGTTCCTCCTGGATCTGAGGTTCAACCAATGGTTGGATATTTCCTTCTAGTACCCAAGCATAATCCTTCCCAGGGAGACTGAGGAGTGTGGAAATTGGAACATACAGCTAAGTCCCCCTTCTTAAAGATTGGGACCAGCTTGCCAATCCAGAGGCACTGTTCCCAACCTCCACACAATGTTGAAAAGACATGTCAGTCAAGACAGCACAAAAGCATCCAGAGCCTTCAGGAACTCAGGGCAAATTTCACCCACCGCAGAGCCTTGCCACTGAAGACTTTTTTGACTACCTCGGTGACCTCAGCCCTATTGATGGGTGAATCCTCCAACTTTACTTCTTCCAAAGAAGGCATGTCATGGGGTTCATAAGGTCCTCAAAACATTCCTTCCATCACCTGACTGTTTCCCCAGTTGAGGTCAACAGAACTCTCTCCCTGCTGTAATCAGCATCGTCAAAGCCCTGCTTCCCCCTTCTACATCACCTTACACTTTGCTAAAGTCTCTTCGAGGCCAACCAAAAATCATTTTCCATGGCCTCACCGAACTCCTCCCAGACTCTAATTTTTGCTTCCGTAACTGCCAATGCTGCACCCCACTTAGACTGCCAGTACCTCAGAAGGTCTTCAATCTGATGCCTCCCTTCACCACTGGTGTCCACCACCAGGTTCAGGAGTTGCCACAATGACATTCAACCTTATGGCCACAGCTCTGCACAACCGCCTCAACAGTGGAGGAACAGAACATGGTTTACATGGACTCAATATCTCCAGCCTCGCTCAGAACATAAGTGAAGTTATTCCGGTGGTGAAGGTTGAAAATCTCCCATACATGGGGCTGCTGACAGAGACTCCCAGCACACCCTCACTATGCATTTTGGTCTACCAGGTCTGTCTGGCATTTTCCCTCACCATCTGATCCGAATCATCACCAGATGGTGATCAGTTGACAGCTTAGCTCCTCTCTTCTGCCAAGTGTCAAAGACATACAGCCAGAGCCAGAGATGATTCCAAAATCAATCATCAAGCTGCTGTCCAACCATCCATCCATTTACTTCCACTTATCCGAGGTCGGGTCGCGGGGGCAGCAGTCTCAGCAGGGAAACCCAGACTTCCCTCTGCACGGCCACTTCCTCCAGCTCCTCTGGGGGGATCCCGAGGCGTTCCCGGGCCAGCCGAGAGACATAGTCCCTCCAGCGTGTGCTGGGTCTTCCCCGTGGCCTCCTCCCAGTGGGACATGCCCGGAACACCTCACCAGGGAGGCGTCCAGGAGGCATCCTAAGCAGATGCCCGAGCCACCTCATCTGGCTCCTCTCAATGCGGAGGAGCAGCGGCTCTACTCTGAGTCTCTCCCGAATGACCAAGCTCCTCACCCTATCTCTAAGGGAGAGCCCAGCCACCCTGCGGAGAAAACTCATTTCGGCTGCTTGCACTCGCGATCTCGTTCTTTCGGTCACTACCCACAGCTCGTGACCATAGGTGAGGGTAGGAACGTAGATCGACTGGTAAATCGAGAGCTTTGCCTTTTGGCTCAGCTCCTTCTTCACCACGACAGACTGATGCAGCGCCCGCATCACTGCTGATGCTGCACCGATCCGCCTGTTGATCTCCCGCTCCATCCTTCCCTCACTTGTGAACAAGACCCCGAGATACTTAAACTCCTCCACTTGGGGAAGGACCTCCTCCCCGACCTGGAGAGAGCACTCCACCCTTTTCCGGCTGAGGACCATGGTCTCAGATTTGGAGGTGCTGATTTTCATTTCAGCCACTTCATACTCGGCTGCGAACTGTTCCAGTGAGAGCCAAAGGTCACGGTCTGATGAGGCCAACAGAACCACATCATCTGCGAAAAGCAGAGACCTAATCCTGAGGTCACCAAACCGGACACACTCAATGCCCTGGTTGCGCCTAGAAATTCTGTCCATAAAGGTTATGAACAGAATCGGTGATAAAGGGCAGCCCTGGCAGAGTCCAATCCTCACCGGGAATGAGTCCGACTTACTGCCGGCAATGCGGACCAAGCTCTGACACCGGTCGTACAGGGACCGAACAGCCCTAATAAGGCAGTCCGGCACTCCGTACTCCCGGAGCACTCCCCACAGGACTCCCCGAGGGACGCGGTCGAATGCCTTCTCTAAGTCCACAAAGCACATGTAGACTGGTTGGGCAAACTCCCACGCACCCTCCAGGACCCTGCCGAGAGTATAGAGCTGGTCCACTGTTCCACGGCCAGGGCGAAAATCACACTGCTCCTCCTGAATCCGAGGTTCAACTATCCGACGGACCCTCCTCTCCAGCACCCCCGAATAGACCTTACCAGGGAGGCTGAGGAGTGTGATCCCCCTATAGTTGGAACACACCCTCCGGTCTCCCCTCTTAAAGATGGGGACCACCACCCCGGTCTGCCAATCCAGAGGCACCGCCCCCGATGTCCACGCAATGCCGTAGATGCGTGTCAACCAAGACAGCCCCGCAACATCCAGAGCCTTGAGGAACTCCGGGCGGATCTCATCCACCCCCGGGGCCCGGCCACCAAGGAGCTTTTTAACCACCTCAGCAACCTCTGCCCCAGAGATAGGTAAGTCCACCCCCAAGTCCCCAGACTCTGCTTCCTCATTGGAAGGCGTGTCGGTGGGATTGAGGAGGTCTTCGAAGTATTCCTTCCACCGACCCACAACGTCCCGAGCTGAGGTCAGCAGCGCACCATCCCCACCATAAACAGTGTTGATGCTGCACCGCTTTCCCGCCCTGAGACGCCGGATGGTGGACCAGAATCTTCTCGAAGCCATCCGGAAGTCATTCTCCATGGCCTCGGCAAACTCCTCCCATACCCGAGTTTTTGCCTCAGCGACCGCCGAAGCCGCGTTCCGCTTAGCCTGCCGGTACTCATCAGCTGCTTCCGGAGTCCCACAGGCCAAAAAGGCCCGATAGGACTCCTTCTTCAGCTTCCTCACCACCGGTGTCCACCAGCGGGTTCAGGGATTGCCGCCGTGACAAGCACCGACCACCTTACGGCCACAACTCCGGTCAGCCGCCTCCACAATGGAGGCGCGGAACATGGCCCATTCGGACTCGATGTCCCCCGCCTCCACCGGAACATGGGAGAAGTTCTGCCGGAGGTAGGAGTTGAAAGTCCCTCTGACAGGAGATTCCACCAGACGTTCCCAACAGACCCTCACTATACGCTTGGGCCTGCCAGGCCTGGCCGGCTTCCTCCCCCACCAGCGGAGCCAACCCACCATCAGGTAGTGATCAATTGACAGCTCTGCTCCTCTCTTCACCCGAGTGTCCAAGACATGCGGCCGCAAGTCCGATGACACGACTACAAAGTCGATCATCGAACTGCGGCCTAGGGTGTCCTGGTGCCAAGTGCACATATGAACACCCTTATGCCTGAACATGGTGTTCATTATGGACAATCCGTGACGAGCACAGAAGTCCAACAACAGAACACCACTCGGGTTCAGATCGGGGGGGCCGTTCCTCCCAATCACGCCACTCCAGGTCTCACTGTCATTGCCCACGTGGGCATTGAAGTCCCCCAGCAGAACAAGAGAGTCCCCGGGGGGAGCGCTCTCCAACACCCCTTCCAAGGACTCCAAAAAGGGTGGGTATTCTGAACTGCCGTTTGGCGCATAAGCACAAACAACAGTCAGGACGCGTCCCACCACTCGAAGGCGAAGGGAGGCTACCCTCTCGTCTACTGCGGTAAACCCCAATGTACAGGCGCCCAGCCAGGGAGCAAAAAGTATGCCCACCCCATCTTGGCGCCTCTCCCCGTGAGCAACTCCAGAGTGGAAGAGGGTCCAACCCCCTTCGAGGAGACTGGTTCCAGAGCCCAAGCCGTGCGTCGAGGCGAGCCCGACTATATCTAGTCGGAACCTCACAGCCTCGCGCACCAGCTCAGGCTCCTTCCCCACCAGAGAGGTGAAATTCCATGTCCCTAGAGCTAGCTTCTGCAGCCGAGGATCGGACCGCCATGGTCCCCGCCTTCGGCCACCGCCCAACTCACACTGCACCCGACCCCTATGGCCCCTCCTACAGGTGGTGAGCCCATTGGAGGGCAAGCTGCTGTCTAGAGTATTATTGTATCAGGTGCATTTATAAACACCCTTATGCTCAAACATGGTATTTGTTATGGATAAATTATGGCACAAAGCTGGAATAACAATGCACCGTTGTGATGAACATCAGGCAGGCTGTTCTTCCCAGTTACACCCTTCCAGCTTTCACTGTCATTACCTATGTCAGTGCTAAAGTCCCCCCAGTCAAACAGTAGAGTCCCCAGGGGGGCGCCTTCCAACTCCCCATCCAAAGTCTCCAAGATGGCCGGACATTCTGAACTATTGTTCAAAGCATAGGCACAGACCACAGTCAGAGCCTGTCCCCCGACCCAGAGTTGAAGGGAGGAGACCCTCTTGAACACTGGGGTAAACTCCAATGTAATGGCACCGAACTGGTGGCTTATGAGCTGACTCACACCAGCCCAACACCTCTCACCCAGGGCAACTCCAAATAAATAACAGTAATTTTAAAGACATTTCATTTTAAATGTTCTCCAAATATTGACATATTTATAGAAGACTCTGTTAGCCTGTGAAGCTAATAACCCACCACTGACCTTTTGTACAGTGTGTTTCTGCCGAAAATACTCCTACCATCATGCGGATTTCTACTGGTTCTTCTGCTTGTTGTGATGGGAACCTGGAAGCTGTGGCAAATACGGAGTAAGTATTTCCATCCATATTTTATACTTCTTACCCAGTACAGTGTCATTGAAAGCCTGGAGCAGTAAACTATGCAAACTCCACACACACATTAACACAACAGCCAGGAATGGAAATCAGTTCTTCAACATATGATTATGTTTTTTAGGCTACAGTGATAAAAATATCTCCACCCAAGAGTCTATTCATTGATTTTACATCAGCCATATCTTGGGCATTACTTTATCTTATTAATCAGATAGAGATGATGCAGATCCACATTATGGATTTTAATCCAACCCATTATCCACCAGAAATATCAGCCGCAATAGACACAGAAATTGGTATGAATTTGTGTGGAATGATTCTATTAACTTTATTACAGAGAGAAGAACAATAAAAAGCAACAGAGTAAGTTAACATCTCACTGTGATACATGGATGTCAACAAAGCCATTTTTATTACAATAAATTGCAATAACGTAATTACAATAAAGTAAATCAATTTTAATTACAATAATATACAATAATATAGTTTATAAAATAATCAACTATTTTTTCAAAAATAGTTTATTTTATTTAATTTTTACTGCCATCACTTCTGATCTGATATTATACTCACCATCTTTTTGCTTGCTGTTCAGTTTTACTCATTAGCATTACTGAAGAAGGTTCTCAATGACAATGGCTGTAACAGTATTGTTTTCTGAACTGTGACTGAATATTTTTGCCAAGATGGATACACACCATGATAATGAAGTTACATACAGCACTGTTGTCATCAAGGCAAATCACCAATCAAACACTGTAAGTATAATTTCATTTGTCCTTCATATGACTTACAGTATTTGTGCAAATTATGTATCACAGCAGCGTCCTTCTGTTCTGCTCGTTACAGTCAAAAGAACGGCAGCTTAATGACTCTGGAGATGAAGTGACCTACAGCTCTTTAGTGATCCAACACAAATAGGTGAGATAACTAGACCTGCACTGTTCTCTAGGTGTCATGCACTCATGATCACACTGACAAAACAGTAAGTGTAAAGCAGTTTGTCTCTGAAGCTGATGCTGAGATTGATTTGATGATACTGCCAGTTTTAGGTCTGAAACAACAACATTTCAATAAAATCTGTACTGTATTCCATTTATGTATAAAAATAATAGCTGTTTTAAGAGGGAAATTGATTTTGGTGAGACATCATGATTTTAACAGTAATGTTAATGTGTTACTTTATTTGTCATTTGTGTTACTTCATCCGTGTCCTTCAGGTGACCTTTAACCCCCTATATGTTCATAGCAGATATGACTGAAAAGAGGAAAATACAGAGAGATCATGATTCACCAAGAAGGAGCCTTATCTTGTCACCAAATCACCAAGAAGCAACTTCCCCTTATATATTTATTGATGTCGACATATTACAAAGTTGATTATATACAGTATGTTCACAATACACATCTCTATTTAGTTAAATCTCAAAAACCTTTATATTCCCTCATACGTCTTAATTTTAGCTTAATCTCTTACATTTCATTGTGAGTACAGAAGGTAGGACTGTGGTTTTGTAGTGCTTTTTTGTAATAAAATGTAGTAACAATATACAATAGAAGAACGTCTGTGTGGATGAGGATCATCAGTAGAATAGTAAAGTACTGTTTCATACTGTTAATATGTTACAGTCATGTAACTGCATGGTTTATTCTGCATGTTTCTAAGGATTTTCAGTCACATAAACATATTCAGCTTTACACGATGCATGTAATTTGATTTATTACTTGAATATGCATAGGTATGTTAAATTTATTACATGGAATATCAAACAAAAGAGAAAAGATTTTACAGTAACTTAACCAGCAACAGGTAGATGTTGCTCTACTACAAGATAAATGAAAAGCTCTTAAATTTAAATGTGACTGAGTAGGTGTCACGGTAGATCAGGGAAAGAGACAAGGATCCAGGAATGCAGGGGAAACGGGAGTTTAATGGTCGGGTAATGAAGGTTACACAAGGAAAGCAGCAAGCGGTGATGACAGGACACCAAAGATCTTCAGCCCAGATGCTCCGAGAGCGAACGAGGGACGGGGCAAAGCCCCTGCACCGAGGGAGCTTGCTGGTAAGTGGGGAAGCGGCGTGCGATACTCGTAGTCGTTGTCCAGAAGAAGAAGTCGTCACCAGGAAGAACAGTCCGACGATGAAACACAAGACGGGAATACACGGGTAAGGGCGGACGGGAGAAGCCGGACTCGGCCGGACAGGCAGGTCAGGTACGGGAAGGAAGGTAAAGAGGTAAGGAACAAATACGGGGTTGACAGGCAGGGTTTGGGCAATCGGGAAGATGGAGGACAGGAGAGTTGCTCAATAAGGCTTGGAATCATCAGTGCAATACTTCGCAGGGTAGTTTGGGCTTGTCCTCCTTTTAAAAGGAGGTTAATTGTCTCCTGACTGGCTGCACCTGTCTGGCTCCGCCCCCATTGACGTGACAGTAGGGCAGGCTTTTCATTCATCATTTGCAAATAAACAAAACAGTGTATTTAATTTAGTTAACAAAAATTACATTTGTTAAGCTTAAGGAATTCAAAGACAATCTTGGGAGGATTATTTGTGATGAAGCCCTTATGAACTGTGTTACAGTAGTGTTGTGCAATATACAGTATGTGCACCAAAAAAGAAAGATCCAGGTTTTATTAACAAAGCCAATAAATTATTGGGCAATGTAGCGAGGGGATTTTAAGCAAGGAATAGACACAGGTTTTGATAAAAGTACATTTTAAGTGTCATCAAGCCCTAGAGATAGAACTGCAATTCATGAATTCATAGAGAACATTGGATTAGTGGGTTTTTGGCGCTTGCTGAATTCATGTGACCGAGAACATACGTTTGTTATAGCCACAGATCCTATTCTAGGATATATTTATTTTTTATCTCAAACTTGACTGTTGATAGATTAACAAATAGTAAAATTGGCCCAGTTATTTCATCTGATCAGACCCTGCTGGAACTTAACACTGACTTAATCAGGGAAGAGAGGAAGGTGGCGAATGAACGCTATCTTATTACAAGATAAGGCATTTGGAACTTTGTTGGCAGAGGACCTGAGCTTAACTTAACATTGGGATGTCACATAAAATATTATCAGTCTGGGAAGCATCAAAGGCATGTATAAGAGGGAAATCCATTGTACAATCATCCAAAAGAAGAAAAGAAAATGATGATCAGATACAAAGGCTGGAAAGGAAAATTCATATGATGGAATAGGATCTAGAAAGACATTATTCTGATGATTTGGATCTAGAGATTTGTAAATGCAATTTTTTACTACATACTGTATATAATCAAAAAGCTGAACATAAACAATTTTGATTCAAAACCAGTAATTATGAAGAGGGAGCAAAAGTTGGATTTCCCATTAAACATTGATCATGCACCTTACTCTCACAAGCTTATCCAGGGCCAGCACTTGAAGAACAGCTGTATGAGCTTAGCACATCCCCAAGGAGGCAGAAATGCTATGTGGGAATGGTACCTCCACACCCTGACCTGGCTCAAAGGCAGTCTTCATTTTCTAAACTGTGACCCACTCTAGTTTTATCTCTTTGTGAGGAATTAATTTGTCGGGGTCAACAGCCCCTATGGCTGAAGATGACTGCAGATGTGTGTTGTGTATTTTGGGCTAGCGTGGCTTCCATAGTGAGGAACACCAAGGTAATTATGGGTCATGGGCATGCACCGTTGTATTGTGCTGTCAGGCTGCTATGTAACATTCTCCAGTAAAACATTGTTGGGTTGGAGTCCAAGTTGTAATTTCTGTCCTGATAATCCAAAACAGTTACGGATATAACAATGTGTAGGGGAGTAATCATGAGTCTTGAAAATAATTGTGTTTGATGTGTCATCTGGGTGTACAGATGCTCCCTGGGTTATGATTGTTCGTGTTACCATATTTCGACTTTACGATAGGTGAATGTTTTTCACTTTCAGTACATTATTCAGTAAATTACATGAGATATTCAACAGTGTGTTATAAAATTGGTTTTGTGTTGTGTAAATGTTCCCCAGGCTAATGTAAGTGTTCTTAGCATAGGCTAAGCCATGTTGTTTGTTAGGTTAGGTATACTGTATTAAAATGCATTTTCGCCTTATAACAGGTGTGTCGGAACTTAACCCCGTCGTAACCTGGGGAGAGGCTGTATTGTTTTTCCGGTTTCGTGTGATACTAGAATTAAAATGAAGTATCAGCTGAGTGATTTACTTTGGTTACAATTTACAACATTGGATCTAGCATCACCACAAGCATACCATACAGCTATAGCAAACACCTCAACAAAGCATCATTCGAGGTCCAACTCCGGTAATACCTGCACCAATCCAGCGTCCACAGTTGCCTGGCTACAGGTTCCAGCCCTGGCCTCATTGTCTTTTCCAGTCCCGGAGAGGTCGCTGAGTGGGCCTCTGTCAGTGATGGTCTGGTCAAGTTGCCGTGACTCAGACATGTTGTCAAGGGCACCAACTCTCTCAGTGATCCCCTAGACCCACAACCAGCAGCCTCGCCTGAGCCCAGGGGCCCTTTGCAGATCCCTCATGTACCTGTGGTCCCTACTCCTGTCGTTCCTGTCTTGTCCGCATCTGCTCCTGTAGTTTCACAGTCCAGCCAAACATCCTTCAGCCTAGCCTGTGCCAGCCCACTACATCCAGACCTAACTAACACCCAAGCAGTATGTGGTTCAGTGGGCTAAGCCTGTGAGTCCATAATCAGAAGGTTGCTGGTTCAAACACAACCTCAACCTGTCTGTGGGTCCTTGAGCAAGGTCCTTAACTCCCAGCTCCCTGGGTGCCATTACAGGTGGCTGTCTTTGCAGACAGCTTACTCTACAAAAAAGAACAAGTTGAGGAAGGTGTGAACCCAATTTCCCCACAGAGATCAATGAAGTGTGGATTATTCTCTTTGAAGTTTTTTCAATTTCTTTTAAAATTTTGTAAAAAAATATAAAATAAAGATAAAACACAATTACAAACCCTTTGCTTTCAATCCATTATAAAATACATGCAACATATGAGAGATGGAATATTAGTTTTCTGGTATTAACATAAAGCGAGCCTGCTAGGCTATATGACGAAACAAATAAGTCTTTACATCACAAACAAGAAGAAGCAAGTACATGGGATATTTGAAAAATATTACTGGTGTATTCAGAAGTAAAGGCTCCCCAAAGCACAATAGTATGGAAAGATTTTTAAAGCTACAGAGTGTGCAAAGTACATACTGCACATTATTACAATGAACATCCCATCCAATCTCAGTCCTTACAGAGGAAACTACAGTGTGTGCAAAATACATACTGCATATTCTTACAGTGAACGTCCCATCCAATCTCAGTCCTTTCAGAGGAAGCTACAGTGTGTGCAAAGTACATACTGCTCATTCCTACAGTGAACGTCCCATCCAATCTCAGTCCTTTCAGAGGAAGCTACAGTGTGTGCAAAGTACATACTGCTCATTCCTACAGTGAACGTCCCATCCAATCCCAGTCCTTACAGAGGAAGTTACAGTGTGTGTAAAGTACATACTGCACATTCTTACAGTGAACGTCCCATCCAATCTCAGTCCTTACAGAGGGAGTTACGAAAAAAACTACAGGCAATCTGTAGAACCTTGTTTTCTGTTATGATAATATATCTCTATCTCAAAAACACAAAAGGCTGTTGATGAAGACTGATCTGAATGAATCTGTTATCTCTGTCAGAAAGGCACAATGCAGTTTCTGCCTCTGTTAGACCTTGACTGAAGTACAGTATAATGCATTGATCAATAATGGGCATTCCTGACATTTTCAGGTTATATATATATATATTCCAGTATATATATATATTCCAAGCACGGTTGCAGTCACACTGGCCTTATGTGCAGCAAGTCGTTTCTTTCTCAAAAGGTCTTCAGATCTGACCACTGTTGTTCTGGGCATTGTCTAGAGATAACCAGATTTACTACAGCGGAGATGTGTTGCTATTCAACACACTCTTTAAAATTCAACTTTATTATCATTGCACAAAGTACAAGTAGTCTGACAACTAAATGCAGTTTAGCTTCTAATCTGAAAGCGCACAATCTGTTTCTCAAAATCTGGACTGGATGTGCGCACAAATGGTTCTTGGGGATTGTAAAGGCCATTTTACATTCACCTATCCTTTGTTCTAGATTATGGACAGAATTTGTAGGGAGGCTGGTGAGTGGAGTAACCAGGGTGGCAAGAATACAAGAATTGACTGAATGTGCTTTTTCAACTAAGTATAAGTGCAGTTAAGTTGAGCTTCCAATGAATAGTCAATTACAAGTGCACCACTTAACACTATTATTATAATGACAGAATAAACTGGCAAGTGCATATCACACAATGCCTGTTGTGTGATATCAGTGGGTCAGATGCAAGAGAAAGGGGTTTATTGGAAAGACAATAAACAAGGACCACAGTCCGAGTCAGAGCCAGACAGGGCAAAACAATATCCAAAAGAACAGGTGTAAGCGGTGGTCGGCAGGCAGGCGATGGTTGGGCGATATGTGTAGCTGGTCAGGGGGCAAATCTTGATGTCTGTAGATGAAAGCATAGGTCACGAGATTTCGGATGGTTGTGCAAGTAGGGTGACGTGGACTCAGTCTGTAGGAGACAAAATGAGAGTGAACAGACTGGGCAGATAGGACAGAAAATCTCTAGGAAAAAGCGCTTGAACTCTACGTAAATCAAGAAGATCTTGTGTCTGGTATACATGCTAGATGCGCTGAAGTAGATGGGCTAAATAATGTAAACTGGACACAGCTGTCAATTATCTGTCTCGGTGGATCTCAACTTAATGACCTGGGGGGTATTTCTCGAAGAAGGATTAAGAGAAAATCTGACTTATTTTGACAAGTCTGACTCATTTAAGTAGGAGTTCTGTTCCATCAACGTGTCTTAAATGAATCCCCTCTGATCTACCATGGTAACTGAACAAGTGAACAAGTCTGCTCCGGACCAGGTTCACTGTCTCGCTTAGTTAAGCGTTGTCTCAAAGAACGTCCGACGTGTGGGAACAGATTCCCAAAAGATCCTTCCGTCGGATGAAATTCCGCAATCTCACTACTCATGTCATGTGGCTCTACAGCTGGCCATGGATAGAGAGACTGCTGTTTGTACCCTGAAGCATCACCATCTACAGTAGCAGCCGCTGCCGCAGAAGCACCTGCACAGAGACCAGCATGGGTGGAGGACATTATGCGGGCGGTAGTGACACATCCAGCCCGGCTCCAGGGGGATAACATCTCGCACAGGAGGCCTGTCATCTGCTGGGGGTGTGGCCAATCCGGACATATGCTTCGTCTCTGCCATAAAACTGGCCATCAGCAGGGATGCGAGAGGGGGTCCGTCTAGCCCAGAGAGCATGGACCCCATCACCCAGCTGCCAGGAAATGGCTGCTGAATCAGTTGTGACAGTGGGGTGGACTGAGGTGGGTAATCTGTGCCATGTGCCTGTCCTAGTAGGTCCTGTTCCCTGCACGGCTCTTGTAGATACTGGGTCCACAGCCACATTAGTGAGGCCTGATGTTGTCCCAGCCGGGAACATCCTAGAATGGACCTCAGTGCAGCTACAAATGGTGACAGGTGATATAGCCCCCAAGGCTGGCCAACACAAGCAGATGGTTTCCATATTAAAGGAATAGGAGCAGAAACAGCTGTGGGCAGCAGAGGGCGCTCAGCTCAGAGCACCGAGCTTCATGGGAGGAGAGCAGGATGTGTGTGTGCGTGTCTGTGTGCATGAGAGTGTGTATGTGAGTGTGTGTGTGTGTGTACGGGTTTGTATTTACCACATTGTGAGGAACAAATATCTCAACAATGTGTCAAAACCTGTTACTTTTTAGCTTATGGGAACATTTTTCAGCTCTCCACAATATAATCTTCAATTTTATAAAATCTGTGAATGTAAACAAGCTGACAATTGTCAGGGGTAATTTATTAACAAAGAGCACAAACAGGAGAGAACATAACAGAAAAGGACAATGAAACATTGATACAGAGCCAAAGCCGGCGTGGTGGCTGCCACAGGATTGATTCCTCCCCCCTTAGCCGGGAACCCACCTTATAGACCCACCCCCAGGGAATAGGTGCACCACATCTAAATTAGACAGGTGGGAAAGAAACAAACAAGCCACCAGCAGAGGCAGCAGCACAGAATGTGGAGCTCGTCACTAGAGGGAGTAAGAATCCACCTTTCCATTGTTTTCAGGGGTATATCTGTATTGCTGCAATGCCACTGTGAGTGTATTGTGGGTCACATTGTGTGGAGCAAAAAAGGAACTTAAGTCATACCTGTCAGGCACAAACAAATCAATTGGTACTGTACTGTGTATATAGTTAATATACAGCAAGCATTAATACAATCAATACATACACATATATATATATACACACACACACACACACACACAGTCTATATGTATATACACTCACCTAAAGGATTATTAGGAACACCTGTTCAATTTCTCATTGATGCAATTATCTAATCAACCAATCACATGGCAATTGCTTCAATGCATTTAGGGGTGTGGTCCTGGTCAAGACAATCTCCTGAACTCCAAACTGAATGTCAGAATGGGAAAGAAAGGTGATTTAAGCAATTTTGAGCGTGGCATGGTTGTTGGTGCCAGATGGGCCGGTCTGAGTATTTCACAATCTGCTCAGTTACTGGGATTTTCACGCACAACCATTTCTAGGGTTTACAAAGAATGGTGTGCAAAGGGAAAAACATCCAGTATGCGGCAGTCCTGTGGGCGAAAATGCCTTGTTGATGCTAGAGGTCAGAGGAGAATGGGCCGACTGATTCAAGCTGATAGAAGAGCAACTTTGACTGAAATAACCACTCGTTACAACCGAGGTATGCAGCAAAGCATTTGTGAAGCCACAACACGCACAACCTTGAGGCGGATGGGCTACAACAGCAGAAGACCCCACCGGGTACCACTCATCTCCACTACAAATAGGAAAAAGAGGCTACAATTTGCAATGCACACAATTAAAATTGGACAGTTGAGGACTGGAAAAATGTTGCCTGGTCTGATGAGTCTCGATTTCTGTTGAGACATTCAAATGGTAGAGTCAGAATTTGGCGTAAACAGAATGAGAACATGGATCCATCATGCCTTGTTACCACTGTGCAGACTGGTAGTGGTGGTGTAATGGTGTGGGGGATGTTTTCTTGGCACACTTTAGGCCCCTTAGTGCAAATTGGGCATCGTTTAAATGCCACGGCCTACCTGGGCATTGTTTCTGACCATGTCCATCCCTTTATGACCACCATGTACCCATCCTCTGATGGCTACTTCCAGCAGGATAATGCACCATGTCACAAAGCTCGAATCATTTCAAATTGGTTTCTTGAACATGACAATGAGTTCACTGTACTAAAATGCCCCCCACAGTCACCAGATCTCAACCCAATAGAGCATCTTTGGGATGTGGTGGAACAGGAGCTTCGTGCCCTGGATGTGCATTCCACAAATCTCCATCAACTGCAAGATGCTATCCTATCAATATGGGCCAACATTTCTAAAGAATGCTTTCAGCACCTTGTTGAATCAATGCCACGTAGAATTAAGGCAGTTCTGAAGGCGAAAGGGGGTCAAACACCGTATTAGCATGGTGTTCCTAATAATCCTTTAGGTGAGTGTATATATATATATATATATATATATATATATATTATGGCATGCCAAACAGGAAATACAGTATTTAATCATCTTTGATATATATGGAATGAAAGCCAATATATATGGAATGAATGTCCATCTATATACAATGAAACTTGGAATATATGGAATGAAAGCTGATATATATATATACAATGAAACTCGGAATATATGGAATGAAAGCTAATATATATACAATGAAACTCAGGATGAAACTTGTGGGCAGTGGTGGCTTGATGGTTAAAGAAGCGCACTTGTAATTAAAAGATTGCAGGTTTGAATCCCCAACCAGCAAGGCACCACTAAGGTACTCTGAGCAAGTTACTGCTCGCTGGGCGCTGAATTAGCTGCACGAAAGTCACATATGGGTTAAATGCAGAGGACACATTTTGTTGTTGCACACTGTGTGCTGTGGTGTGTTGACAATGACCACTGATCACCTAATTCTAATGAAACTCAGAATATATGGAATGAATGTCTATATATACAATTGAATGATATATATATATATATATCAGGATTCCCAACAAAACAGAATTTATGTCTTTTTTTCTGGTAATTGGTAATCATCTACATTGATGATCAGGTGATTTTTTGCAACTTCACAAAATTTTAGTTGTAGTACTAATGTGATTTATTAAGACTTTATGTTATTTATGTTTACTAAGTTAACATATGATTAATTTGATTTTATTAATTTTACTCAGTTACCTCAGGACCGCTGTAGGTTTTGAGTTAATAAAATGTCTGCCGTCTGCCGCCCCCTGCTGGCCAAAGCATCGCCGCTGCGATATCAGGCTGCTGCGCTCAGTCACCAGAGAGCACGGATTAAGTGTGTTACTCAGTTACGCTCTGGGCAGCGCTGAACCGGGACATTAATAGGATAGAATAGGAAGCCTTTATTGTCAGTGTACAGGGAGCAAATACAATATAAAGACAGATACAACTGCACATACTATGATTTTGTTTTGGCAGTTTTGGTGCTTTCACAGAGAACACGGAACATAAGTCATGGGTTTGGCAAGCTGAACAAACATTCATTTATTTTTGTCTGACATATGTCACACTTCAGACAGAGTAAAATGGGTTATACTGGTTAAAAAGCAGAGATTTTACCTTTTTGTCATGGAGAAGCAGCGACATGTGACACTCTGATAAGGTAAAAATGATTCCTCCAGCACACAGCGAGCTATCCCAGCATGCACAGGGACATGGAGGAGTTTATATAATAAACATAAAACCCTGGGCAGAGGGGTTCAGTGAATGGGGAGGTGAAGCTGTACAGGAGGGTCAGTCCAGGATATGGCTGCTCCTCCCACCCCCGTGTCACCTTCCTGCTCCCCTCTGACAGAGACAGGAGTCTGTTTGCTGTGTTGGGGTCCAGCGTCAGCTGGCAGGAGTCTGTAGGCAAGAGGAAGAGCGATTAATCCCATCGCGAAGCCCAGCATCTCCATCACTATCACTGTCACACCTCACACACTCACTAACACAGAACTCGCTCCAATACACACATTTTACTCCCAATATACTCATGTAGCCGCCCGAGTCTGCGGCGCTCCGGCTGCCCCCTGCGCTGTGAGACACGCCGCGCTGAGAGACTCGCTGGGGACCGAACTGCGCTTTAGCCTGCGCTCTATTATTCTGTATGATACATAAAATATAAAACAGCACAGCGTCCCCTAACGAAGCAGGAATTCAAGTATGTGAAATAGCTCAGGAAATGTCGGACACCCGCGCGACGCCGGCGGGAAGACGCGCTGAAATGCTGCGCGTGCTAAATTAATATGCTTAATTACAGGTAAATATAATTATAAACAACATTCATCAAACATGTTAAATTATACGACAAAGATTACCACTAAAAGTGAGTTTGTCTAACAGATGAAATTGTAAAAGATGTCGGCGAGAGGCACCCCATAATGTTCTCTGCTGTCTTCATTACTCTCTGCAGGCCCTTGTGGTCAGATTTGTTGCAGCTGTCATACCAGATGCTGATGCAGTTAGTCAGAACACTCCTGATGGTGCCTCTATAGAACATGGTGAGGATGGGAGAGGGAAGGTTTGCTTCTTTCAGCCGCCTCAGGAAGTATAGTCTCTGCTGGGCTTTCTTGAATTAGGAGGTGGTGTTTTTTGTCCATGTAAGTTCTTCAGTTATGTCCACACCGAGGAACTTGGTTCTCCTTACAGTTTCCACAGCAGTACCGTTGATGCTGAGTGGGGTGTGGGCAGGACGTGTCCTTCTGAAGTCCACAATTATCTCCTTTGCCTTGTCAACGTTGACAGATAGATTGTTGTCTCTGCACCTTGTGGACAGCCTTTCCACCTCTTCTCTGTATGCTGATTCATCTTCTCTGTTTATCAGTCCCACCACAGCTGTATCATCCACAAACTTGATGATGACGCTGTTGGAGGTGTTGCAGCCCATACGTACTGACTGGGGCCTCTCTGTCAGGAAATCCAAGATCCAGCTGCAGAGAGTGACGTTCAAGCTTAACCCCCTCAGTTCCACAATCAGTTTTTGAGTGACGTATTGAAGGTAGAGCTGAAGTCTATGAAAAATATTCTGACATATGCGACTCTCTTATCCAAATGTGTCAGGGAAAGGTGAGGGGCAGAGGCTAAGGTGTCCTCAGTAGACCTGTTGGACCAGTGTGCAGATCAGAGAGGGTCTAGAGAGGCAGGAAGATTAGTCGTTATGTGTGACATGACCAGCCTTTCAAAGCACTTCATGATGATTGACATGAGTGCTACTGGGCAGTAGTCATTCAGGCCAGCCACTGATGGCTTCTTCAGTACTGGGATGATGGCGGTTAATTTGAAGCATGCTGGGACAGACCACTGGCTTAAAGAGGTGTTGAAAATATCTGTGAGGACACCAGCCAGGTGGTCAGTGCATTCTCTCAGCACACGGCCAGGTATGTTGTCAGGTCCTGCAGCCTTGTGTGGGTTGACTCTGGATAGAGTACTTCTCACATCAGCTGTGGACAGACAGAGTAGCTGGTCACTGGGGGGAGGTGTCGGCTCCTTATTCTGTACATCAGAGTGTGCAAAAAAGTCGTTTAGCTCGTCTGGAAGGGAGACATCACCGCCACTGATGTGTGGGTTGGGCTTGTAGATCGTGATTGGCTGAATGCCCTGACATATGCGGCGTGTGTCTTTGGTGCAATTAAAGTGTTCACTGATCCTCTGCGCATGTGCCTGATTGGCACATTGCATGTAGATGTAAGTCTCCGATACAATCTGATACAAATTAAATGTTTTTATCCCGATAACAATATATATATATTGGGGGCTTAATGGCATATTGATTTGGATCCCCCGCAGACCTGCGTACTTTACCGTATACATACAGTACATTACATCCGTTGAGCAGCAGTGGGAGGGACACTTATCCTTGACCCCAACTCTAACTACAGCCGATAGGATTCGGGCCAAATGCCCGACTCTGGGGGACCTTTTCATCCTGCCTCTTAATCATTCTTCTGATTCTGCCGGGAGAGACGCTCCATTCAAAGGCCGAGCCTTAAACACTGTTTGTTACTGCAGGGAACACTGGCACGGGTCACCTGACCAAGACCGTGACTGAGAAAACTACTGATGAAGGAAAAATTGATTATTTTGAAGAAATTAAGTTTTTGTTCCTTAAAAAGCCAGATATCTACAAGGCATTAGCTAACACCAAAACTTTGAAGTTTTGAGAAATATCTAATGTAAAGTAAGTAAAACCAAGGGAAAACACCTCTACAATATTCACTAACAGACTCATAACCTGGGCCAATAGAGCTACGATACTGAACACTGTGAGGTAGTGATGTTAAGCTTGACACCGAAGCTCCGAGGCATGTGTAAAAAAAAACGATACAGTGCGTTCTGAAGCAGAACTTCGATGCTTCTTCTGTTCTACCCTAAACACGTGACCATGGTGATCCGAAGCTTCGTTCTGCGCTCAACCACGTGACTGCTTCAGAAAAGTGAAAATGAGGCGCGAACCTCAGTGACCCCAATATACGACATACTGAAGACCCTTTGAGGTTCTGGGATATGCACCAGGCTGTGTATCCACACTTAAACGAACTTGCAGTACAGTTTTTATGCACTACAGCGTCCTCCGTTCCATGTGAGCGGGTATTTTCCAATGCAGGAGAAGTGGTGAATAAAAAACGTAACCAATTTAGCCCCCGCACTGTTGAACAAATACTGTTCCTGAATAAAAATCTGTAGACTAATGCCCCCTCTTCCGTTACACAAGCACCCCTTCCCAGTTAAGTCAATGGTTTCCCACAAGAAGTCACATTCAATTTCACCAGGTTATTAATGTTCATGACGCACTACAGACCATTAGAATTTTTGCCAATTTATAAATATTCAGATTCACTGCACACACTCAAAATTAAGTGTTATTTCCTTATTTGACCACTTGGTGTCACTAATGGTCACCAATTCGGAAGGCTTTGAGTACTGAACCATTTTTCGACACACTTGAAAAGGAAGCTTCAGTGCTTTGAAAAAATCTTTTTATTTAAAGTATTTAACTTAATTTTGTTTTTAGATTCTTGTTTCTTCTTTCTACACTTTCATCACTGAAGGTCACTGAACATGCACCTCTCTGTCCATAACCTAAGGTCACTGAACATGCACCTCTCTGTTCATATCATTAGGTCACTGAACATTCACCTCTCTGTTCATATCATTAGGTCACTGAACATGCACCTCTCTGTCCATAACCTAAGGTCACTGAACATGCACCTCTCTGTCCATAACCTTAGGTCACTGAACATTCACCTCTCTGTTCATATCATTAGGTCACTGAACATGCACCTCTCTGTCCATAACCTAAGGTCACTGAACATGCACCTCTCTGTCCATAACCTAAGGTCACTGAACATGCACCTCTCTGTCCATAACCTTAGGTCACTGAACATTCACCTCTCTGTTCACATCATTAGGTCACTGAACATGCACCTCTCTGTCCATAACCTAAGGTCACTGAACATTCACCTCTCTGTTCATATCATTAGGTCACTGAACATGCACCTCTCTGTCCATAACCTAAGGTCACTGAACATGCACCTCTCTGTCTATATTCTGAGATCCCTGAACACTTACCATTCTGTCTACATTCTGATGTCACTGAACACGTCCCTCACTGTCCATAATCTGAGGTCACTGGTCACTTACCTCTCTGTCCATAATTTGAAGCTCCTGAAAGCATCTCTGAACGCTTCTCTCTATCCTGAAACAACCTACAGCATCTTGGAGTGATCCTGCTGGACTGATCACCGAATTTCGAATGCTAAACCCAATGAAAATTTCCCTCCATAAAATACATTTATTGGCGAAGACAGATCCCACTCCCCCTCACTCCCCAAACTGGGTCATCCCTCCATAATGCCAGATTCCCTGACTGGTGGCCACTGAGACCTTAAGACAGCTCACTGCAGGAAACAGGTAACCAACAGGCTGCTGACTGGATGGAGGGTTTCAGGCTGAGATGCACAGAAGAGCAGACTCCAGTGCAGAGGACAGGGATACCAGGAACCAGGAGCCAGAAAACAGCACGTGGGGCTGAAACACAAAAACAGAACAACCTCGACTGACTTAAAAACGAGAGAGCAGTAGCCCAGCACCCCAGCCACAGAACTATGGCTGAATGGGACCATTAACCCAGGAACAAGACCAGGATTCAAACCTAATGACAAGATGCCGGTGAACAAGAACCATAGACATCAAAACAAGACAGTGATAGCATGTCCTATAACCATCCATTTACCTGATGGCCAGTGCAGTAAAGGTGTGACAGCATGTCATATAACCATCCAGTTACCTGATGGCCAGTGTAGTACAGGTGTGACAGCATGTCATATAACCATCCAGTTACCTGATGGCTAGTGCAGTAAAGGTGTGACAGCATGTCATATAACCATCCAGTTACCTGATGGCCAGTGCAGTACGGGTGTGACATCATGTCCTATAACCATCCATTTACCTGATGGCCAGTGCAGTAAAGGTGTGACAGCATGTCATATAACCATCCAGTTACCTGATGGCCAGTGCAGTACGGGTGTGACATCATGTCCTATAACCATCCATTTACCTGATGGCCAGTGCAGTACAGGTGTGACAGCATGTCCTATAACCATCCATTTACCTGATGGCCAGTGCAGTACGGGTGTGACATCATGTCATATAACCATCCATTTACCTGATGGTCAGTGCAGTACGGGTGTGACAGCATGTCATATAACCATCCATTTACCTGATGGCCAGTGCAGTACGGGTGTGACAGCATGTCATATAACCATCCAGTTACCTGATGGCCAGTGCAGTACGGGTGTGACAGCATGTCATATAACCATCCAGTTACCTGATGGCCAGTGCAGTACGGGTGTGACAGCATGTCATATAACCATCCAGTTACCTGATGGCCAGTGCAGTACGGGTGTGACAGCATGTCATATAACCATCCAGTTACCTGATGGCCAGTGCAGTACGGGTGTGACAGCATGTCATATAACCATCCAGTTACCTGATGGCCAGTGCAGTACAGGTGTGACAGCATGTCATATAACCATCCAGTTACCTGATAGCCAGTGCAGTACGGGTGTGACATCATGTCCTATAACCATCCATTTACCTGATGGCCAGTGCAGTGCAGGTGTGACAGCATGTCATATAACCATCCATTAACCTGATGGCCAGTGCAGTACAGGTGTGACAGCATGTCCTATAACCATCCAGTTACCTGATGGCCAGTGCAGTACAGATGTGACAGCATGTCCTATAACCATCCAGTTACCTGATGGCCAGTGCAGTACAGATGTGACAGCATGTCCTATAACCATCCATTTCCATTTAATATATTTGGCAGATGCTTTTATCCAAAGCAATTTACACTTTTGAGAAATCAGGGTCAATCAGTCCCTGGTCTCGCTCAGGGGCCCAGTGGTGACATCACTGTGCTGAGCCTGGGATTTGAACTAGCAACCTTCCGATCACAGGCGCCCTGCATATTTGATACACATTATTGTAGGTGGTACATTTTGATTTGCTTGTATATTCATTACAGGGTCCTTTTGCACAAATTGACACAGGACATACATGCACTATTAAAATACCCCATTCAAAATACAAGGACTACAAGCATGTGTTGAGCATGTAAATATGTTCAGAGTAATTAGAGTCACAAATGTATGGTGTGTGAAATGGAGAAAGGTGAATTGTGGGTAATGAGTTGGAATGATAAATAATTTTGCATTTTACTCCTGTATTGCCAGGGACTTACATGTAAACAGGGGATTTTGTAGTCTAATGAGCTAATTATGTTTTATTGAAGAACCTACTTGGTTCTATGCAGAATATGGATTTGAGCTTGCAGGTCTTTTACCACTATGCCACCTACTGGCCAGAGGATCCAGTGTAGTTGGTCTACAGAGCCAATAGATCTGCAGACAGTGCTCTCGGCATGGGCCTCCCTGCCTGCATCTTTGTACATCATTTGTCATCTGCTGGACATCATATATTTTCATACCTTTATATTCCAGTATGCAATATACCTCTGACAGCTTGCACTATTTTATTCCTTTATTATTTTATCTCTACTTATTTTTCTTAATTTCTATTCGTGTTCTACTATGTTATTTGTGAACGTAAGCACCAATTCTGGCAAAACAAATTCCTAGTACATGCAGTTATTCCAGGCCAATAAAGCGAATTCTGATTCTGACTGGTCACACAATACAGACGCCCTGTACAAGAAGGGCCGTCTCCGCCTGCTGAGACGACTGAGGTGCTTCGCAGTGTGCAGGACACTTTTAAGGACATTTTATGACAGCAGCAGCATCTGCAGTATTCTTTGCAGTGGCCTGCTGGGGATGCAGGAGCTGTAATGTATGAGACAGGAAGAGACTGAAAAAGCTGGTCAGGAGCACTGGCTCTGTCCTGGGCTGCTCTTTGGACTCCACTGAGGAGGCGGCTGAGAGGAGGTTGTCGGCCAAACTTACATCCATGGTGGACAATCCCTCTCACCCCCTGCACGTGACAGAGGGAGCGTCACGCAGCTCCTTCAGCACCAGACGGCGGCATCCAGCATGTAGGAAGGAACGCTTCCACAGACCTTTCATTCTGTCTGCCATTAGACTTTATAACACAGCAGTCAACAGACCTTTCATTCTGTCTGCCATTAGACTTTATAACACAGCAGTGAACAGTGTGAGAAGGTCACAGTTTTGTCCACAATTTTTGTATATATGTCACTTGTATATTTATAATCACCCGGTGCATCTGTATGTGTGTCATTCATCTGTGTAATTACCCACGTGCAATTCCCCTACTGACTGTCCACTATGTTCTTACACTGCGCAATATCCACTGTATCTATGCAACTTGTATATTTATACCCACTCGGTGCATTACCTGTATATGTATCATCTATGCAACTACCCACTTCATGTGTACAATATGAGTAACTGTGTGCTTGAGTTTTTCATTGCTATTTATTTCTATTTTGTTATAGTAGCTTTCGGTTTGTTTTCTTCTATTGCTGTTTTATTTCTTAGGCTGTAGTATCAAGTAAATTTCCCCGGTCTGGAATCAATAAAGTCTTATCTTATCTTATCTAATCTCATCTTATCTTTCCAACTATCCTTCTGTCCATCCATCCACTGAACTGTTCTACCCTCCTTTCACTTTCATGTGTTCTGTGTCACCCCCTACTCCCCCCCCCCCTCCCCATTACTACAAAAAAGGAAGTTACAACATCTTTAGCATCTTTTGCAATTTCTCTCTCCAAAGCCAGTATTTCAGGGTTTTGTCTGCCTTCCTCTTCAGTTCTCAAGGTAAGACTGAGAATATTTTAGCAAAATGATATCAGTTACTTTAGTAGGAGTTCATGATTTTTTATTTCAGGACTAGAAGTGTGACATGTTGAAAACCCAAGAAAAAAATTGTTAAAAAATATATATTTTAAATTACTATTATCAGCCACATAAGAATGTTGCTATGTCTTTGCGTGGGTGTCTCAGTGTTCCTCTGTGAGCTGTTTTGTGCAGGAATTCTTACTTACACAATACGTTGTTACATTAGTAATTACTGAATAGACCAATGTGATAATAGTAATAAACACAGGGCTTGTTTTCTGCGTGATCTATGTGTTACACATACTTCCTGCTCCTGGAGAACTTGCAGGAACTGTCTGACCAGCCTCAGCACAGAGTACAAAATGGAAACTTACCATTTATTTTAAGAGTGACTGAGCTCTATTAAAAAAAAATAAAAATAAAAAATGAATTTTGCATCATATGTTTATACTGTAATTTCCCTAAAACAACATAGGGCCTCAAAAGTTTCACTTCTCCATTTTTTACACTTTGCCATCTCTCAATCACCTGTGACATAAAAGTGAATAAAATGTATGGTTTGGGGGAAAATGATAAAACTGAAAATTTACTGTTAAACAGGCTGCATCTTGCATCTTTTATAATGTACAGCCTGTTACTGTAACCTTATTGATGGCAATAGAAATAACCCTCACTGCCTTTTTAAGGCAATAGCTTATCTAACAGCTAACGCTGAACCTCTGCTACCAAGTGATACTGATAGTGAACATTTTATGGACTTCTTTAATAATAAAATTACAAACATATTCAAATGGTTCACAAGTAACTGATGCACACACCCTTAATGTTTTAGAATTAAACAATGAAGAGAAGTTAAAAACAACAATAATCACTAAAACCAAACCGACCACTTGTCCTCTGGACCCAATCCCCACTCCACTTCTTAGAGAATCCCAGGGAGTTCTGGCAAGATCCATAACTGCCACAATGAATGCATCCCTGTCTTCAGGCGATGTCCCTGACCAACTTAAAGTAGCAGTAATCAGAACACTTCTGAGGGAACAAAGTTTGGACCCACAGAAGATCAGCAATTACAGACCTGTCTCTAATGTACCATTTCTGTCCACACCTGTTATTCTGTACCAGGTGCCAGTACTCCCCTTGTTATTCAGTACCAGGTGCCAGTACTCCCCTTGTTATTCAGTACCAGGTGCCAATACTCCCCTTGTTATTCATTACCAAGTGCCAGTACTCCCCTCGTTATTCAGTACCAGGTGCTGGTAGTCCACTTGTTATTCATTACCAAGTGCCAGTACTCCCCTCGTTATTCAGTACCAGGTGCTGGTAGTCCACTTGTTATTCATTACCAAGTGCCAGTACTCCCCTCGTTATTCAGTACCAGGTGCTGGTAGTCCACTTGTTATTCATTACCAAGTGCCAGTACTCCCCTCGTTATTCAGTACCAGGTGCTGGTAGTCCACTTGTTATTCATTATCAAGTGCCAGTACTCCCCTCGTTATTCAGTACCAGGTGCTGGTAGTCCACTTGTTATTCTGTACCAGGTGTCAGTACTCCCCTCGTTATTCAGTACCAGGTGCTGGTAGTCCACTTGTTATTCATTATCAAGTGCCAGTACTCCCCTCGTTATTCAGTACCAGGTGCTGGTAGTCCACTTGTTATTCTGTACCAGGTGTCAGTACTCCCCTCGTTATTCAGTACCAGGTGCTGGTAGTCCACTTGTTATTCTGTACCAGGTGTCAGTACTCCCCTTGTTGTTAATTACTAGGTGCCACTACCATGGGCGTAAATTACGGGGGGGGGGGGGGTTGTAGCCCCCCAATAAATCAAAACCAGCTAATACAACCCCCCCAATGATAATTTTTCCTGCGTAATGGGTGGAGACCTCAAACCCCGCAATGTTCCAGCAAAAGTTACGCCCTTGGCCACTACTCCCCTTCTTATTCAGATTCAGGGGTCAGCACTCCCCTTGTTATTCTGTACCAGGTGTCAGTACTCCTCTTGTTATTCAGAATCAGGTGCCGGTACTCCACTTGTTGTTAAGTACTAGGTGCCACTACTCCGCTTGTTATTCATTACCAGGTGCCAGTGCTCCCCTTGTTACTCATTACCAGGTGCTGGTACTCCACGTGTTATTGTGTACCAGGTGCCAGTGCTCCCCTTGTTATTCTGTACCAGGTGTCAGTACTCCTCTTGTTATTCAGAATCAGGTGCCAGTACCCCCCTTGTTATTCAGTACCAGGTGCCAGTACTCCCCTTGTTATTCAGAATCAGGTGCCAGTACTCCCCTTGTTATTCAGTACCAGGTGCCAGTACTCCCCTTGTTATTCAGAATCAGGTGCCAGTACTCCCCTTGTTATTCAGTACCAGGTGCCAGTACTCCCCTTGTTATTCAGAATCAGGTGCCAGTACTCCCCTTGTTATTCAGTACCAGGTGCCAGTACTCCCCTTGTTATTCAGAATCAGGTGCCAGTACTCAACTTGTCGGCTTTCGGTTTTTCCAAATCAGAAACCCTGGATAATGAGAGAGGTTCACTCACTCATCAGGAACCACCACACTGCCTTCAGGACAGGGGACAGGGTACAGTACAGCACAGGGAGAGATGACCTGAGGAAGGGCATCAAAGCTGCCAAGATGGCACAGAAACTGAACATGTAGGACCACTTCACAGACAGCAACCAGGGTGGGTGTGGCAGGGAATACAGCAGATCACAAACTTCAAGGGCAGCAACACCACTACTGTTAATGCAGAAGCCCCACTGGCAGGGGAGCTAAACAGCTTCTTTGCTTGCTTTGAGACACACAGGTCAGACACAGTCACACTGCCCCCCCAGCCTCCAGCACTCACACATGGACTCTGCAGGAACACCAAGTGAGATGTGCACTCAGGCAAGTCAACCGGAGGAAAGCAGCTGGTCCTGACAGAGGATCAGGCAAAATACTCAAAGCATGTCCTTCCCAGCTCTCTGGCATCCTCACCAAGGTCTACAATCGCTCCTTATCCCAACTCACCATCCCTCCCTGCTTGAGGTCATCCATCACCATCTCTGTTCCAAAAAAGTCTGACATAACCTGCCTGAACTATTACAGATCAATTGCTCTCACCTCAGTGGTGATGACGTGCTTTGAGGGGCTGGTTGCACATCACATCAAGGCCAGCCTCTCTCCCTCCTTTGATCCCCACCAGTTTGTCTACAGATCAAACCAGCCCACTGATAATGTCATCGCCATAGTGCTCCACACCATGCTGAACCACCTTGAACACCCCGGAATCTATGCAACTATTACAACCCATGGTTGTAAGATATAACAGCTGCTAAACTGACTTTTGAATATAAAGCTAACATTACTTTTGGTTTTTATTACAGAGTCAGACTGATACACAAGACTTGGTTTCCTTACAGCCATAATCATATAAGCAATGGCTCACCAAGAGGTTTGGCTACAGCATTTCGGCATTTGATGCATTTTGTCCATAAATACCAGACACTGAATGGCAGGGAAGCTTAAGCTGAGTAACAATTTTTAGCTGAAGGTTGCTGAATATAGCAGATAAAAAGCTCCTCTCCACAGTGCTCTTCCTCAGGCTACTTACCATACCGCCCTACACCAAATGTTACAGACGGGCTGCAACAGAATAACTTAATCTAAAATATGTATAATTATATTACTTCCGTACCGCCCTACACCAAATGTTACAGACGGGATGGAACAGAATAACTTAATCTAAAATATGTATAATTATATTACTTCCGTACAGCCCTACACCAAATGTTACAGATGGGCTGGAACAGAATAACTTAATCTAAAATATGTATAATTATATTGGATGCTGCCTTAACATGATCTTTGTAGTCTGTTTTGATTTCGACCCTATTGTTTTAATGTGCCCTATTGGATCTTAAATTTAAACTCTTTATATTGAACAGGTCTCTCTTTTAAAAGAGATTTTTTAAATCAGTGAGACTAACCTGTTTAAATAAGGTTAAATAATAATGCAGAAATAAACACACGTGTGTCTCCTATAGTAATGAAAAATCACAGCAGGTGTCTTCAGCAGCCACATAAGACTGTGAGCAGGAAAACTGACTTCTGTTAACGGAAAGTTCAGTGCATGTATGTGAGTGACCATAAACAGGTCTGTGAGTCTCATGGACTCATCTCTGACATTCTGCACACTCAGATCTCACTCCCCAACCTCTTGCTGGAGTATCTGAAGGAACTCAATGATGATGAGCTGAAGGAGTTTAAATGGAAACTGAGTCACACAAAGTATAAAGAGTTAAAGCCCCTTCCCAGGGGTCAGGTGAAGGACTTGGATAGAACAGACCTCGCCGACACAACGATAAGTTACTACAAGGAAGTTGGTGCTCTTAGGGTCACACTTGAAATCCTGAAGAATATGACCCTGAATGACCTTGCTGAGAGACTGAATGAAGACCTGCAGAAATGTAATCGTATTAACACTTTCTTTTTAACCTTTTTAACCTTTCTTGTTTTTCATATAAAATGTAACCTATTTTAGCTCTTGAAAAATAAATATATTAAATAACATTATATGGGAAATGATGAAGAATTTGTTACATACTGATGTTGAAGATAGAAATGAATACGAAATTCTTTCTTATTTCAGGTAACCAAGCAGGAAGTGAGCTGGGTGACATATTAGAGAAAAGTAAGAGCTGTATGCTATTATCTACATGTATGTGGGGTTTCAGAAAAAAATCTGTATGATGTGAAACTTAAAGTTTCATTTATCACAGTGAAATAGTGAAAAACGTGTGTGTGTGTGTGTTTATATTATGGTCAGGATCCTGTTGAGAAATTGTCCATTTTCCTCCCATATTTCTTCAGGGGAACTCATGATGGACAGAATAAAATGTAACCTGAAGAAGAAATTTGAGTGTGTATTTGAAGGGAAAGCTAAGGAAGGACAGTCAACACTTCTCAAAGAGATTTACACAGAACTCTACATAACTGAAGGTGGGACTGGAGGAGTCAATGATGAACATGAAGTGAGACAGATTGAAACAGCATCCAAGAAAAGGCGAACAGAAGATACTACAGTCAAGTGCAATGATATATTTAAACCCTTATGTGGGCGTGAGACACCTATCAGAACTGTACTCACTAAAGGGGTGGCAGGTATCGGGAAAACAGTCTCTGTTCAGAAATTTATTCTAGACTGGGCAGATGGAAAAGCAAACCAGGACATTCACTTCATATTTGCTCTTCCTTTCCGGAACCTGAATTTGCTTGAGGGTGAATACAGTCTGATTGAACTGCTTCACCACTTTGTCCCAGAACTGAAATCATTTGAATCCACTGAGCTATTAAGGTACAAAGTCTTGTTCATCTTTGATGGTCTAGATGAGTGTCGACTTCCACTAGATTTTCAGAACAATGAGAGCTGTTGTGATGTAACAAAGAAAACGTCACTGGATGTGCTGTTGACTCACCTCATTAAGGGGAATCTGCTTCCATCCGCTCTCCTTTGGATAACCTCCCGGCCAGCAGCAGCCAATCAGATACCTCCTGAGTGCATCGACCAGGTGACAGAGATACAAGGGTTCAGTAATGCCCAGAAGGAGGAGTATTTCAGGAAGAGATTTAATAATGAGAGCCTGACTGAAAGGATTATCAGACATGTGAAATCATCAAGGAGCCTCTTCATCATGTGCCACATTCCTGTGTTCTGCTCGATTTCAGCCGCTGTCCTTGAGAGTCTTTTTAGCGAAACTGATAGTGCAGAAATTCCAAGGACTCTGACTGAAATGTACACACACTTCCTGATCTTTCAGACAAGATTAATTAAAAACAAGTATAGGTTCCAGACCTCTGCGTCCCAGAATAGGACAAGGTGGTACAGAAAACTGATCGATGGATGGATGAAAAACAATGAAACTAATAATATTAGACGCCTCCTTCTAAAACTCGGTAAACTGGCTTTTCACAACCTTGAGAAAGGCAATCTCATATTTTATAAGAATGATCTGGAACAGAGTGATCTTGACATCAGAGAAGCTTCAGTTTACTCTGGAGTGTGCACAGAAGTCTTTAAAGAGGAATATGGCTTATATCAGGATAAGGTGTACTGCTTTGTGCATCTGAGCATCCAGGAATATCTAGCTGCTTTATACATCTTCCTATCCAAGTCATCAGCTAACCTACTGAAGACTGCAGTGGATCAGGCATTAGAGAGCAAGAATGGACACTTGGACCTCTACCTCCGCTTCCTCCTGGGCCTTTCAACAGACTCCAGTAAGACTCTGTTACAAAGGCTACTGGGACAGAGAAGATTCAGGTCACATAACATTGGGGAAACAGCCCAGTACATCAAGGGGAAAATAAAGGAGAATTTATCTCCAGAAAGGACCATCAACCTGTTCCACTCTCTGAATGAACTATGTGACAATTCTCTAGTAGAGGAGGTACAAAGATACCTGAATTCAGGACGTCTTTCAGCAGAAGACCTCTCACCTGCACAGTATTCAGCTCTGGCCTTTGTGTTACTGATGTCAGATGAGGAACTGGATGTGTTTGATCTGAAGAAATTCTTCAGATCAGATAATGAGCACTGGAGGCTGCTGCCTGTGGTCAAGACATCCAAGACAGCTCTGTAAGTGATGTGAGGATGTAAAACATGTCTTTTCTGGCAGTTAAACATTAACATTGTTTGAAATATATCAAACATACAGTTTCTTCCTCTTCATGGATTAATGACTTGGCTAGATTTGTTTTTTGATATTCTGAACACAGATTTTATAATGACTGTAGGTAGTGATGTAGTAAAAAACCCAAAAGTGACATTTCCATTAACATCCACTATGCCTTCCGATAACTGGGACAGCATCCTAACCTGCTATAGAAACAAAGAGGCTCTTTATCTGGAGGGTTTATAAGTGAAATGATCCTTTATTTGCACAAGTACAAGTATATTGGTTTGCTTCTCTTCTCAGTCTCCATGAGAGACACAGACACATTTACAGGGAGAACAAGCTTAGGTGTCACAGCACTGGGTTGGCTGGCGTCCAGCACCCCTGGAACTGGAGGTTTAAGGGCTTTGCTCATGGGCCCACAGACATGTGATTATTCTGCCAAATCTCGAACCAGCAGTCTTCTGACCACAGGCCCAGAGGCTTAGCATGCTGAGCCACACACCAGCTCCACAGAAATGCTATGTGAGAGTTATTGTCAGCAGGTGTGTTCATACGATGGACCCCAAAGCTGGGAGCTTCCAGAAGACTGCTGTCTCTGGCTGCTCACTGGCGCCCTCTGCTGGCCTCAGCTGCTCCTGGCTAAGGATGTTACAACACATCTAGTTTTGCAGTAGTAGATATGCACTGTATTAAATATATATTGAAACTGTATAACTATGTAATTTATTTCCCCCTCCTGGATTAATAACCAAGCAGGATTTTCTCGGAATTCAGGTTCTATATTGGCTGAAGTTCAAATTGCCCGTTGGTGTGTGTGTGTATGTGCGTGTGTGTGTGAATGGTGTGTGTGTGTGTGTGTGTGTGTGTGTGTGTGTAGGTGTGTGTGTGAATGGTGTGTGTGTGTGTGTGTGTGTGTAGGTGTGTGTGTGAATGGTGTGTGTGTGTGTGTGTGTGTGTAGGTGTGTGTGTGAATGGTGTGTGTGTGTGTGCCCTGTGATGGGTTGGCACCTCGTCCTGGTTTGTTTCCTTCCTTGCACCCATAGCCTCCGGGATCGACACCAGATCCCCGTGACTCTGAACAGGATTGGGGGTTTCAGAATATGGATGGATGGATATTGGCTGAAGTTAGTAATCCTTTAGTTAGTAACCATCCTCTGTGTGAAAAACAACCAAGAGCCAGAATTTCACAGAATATTCCAGTTTGTCTTAATACTGGGCAAACCACTCAGAAATTCTTTTTCAGTTCTGAACACCAGAAGAAGAATTTCTGTAAATACTACGTGGCTTGGGGGCAGCCTGTGTGCCTGTAATCACAAGGTCGCTGGTTTAAACCCAGCCTCAGCATGTCTGCGGGTCCTTGAGCAAGGCCCTCAATCCCCAGCTCCCTGGGTGCCCCAATAGGTGGCTGCCCTTCGTGGACAGCTTACTCTACAAAAAGCAAGTTGAGGGAGGCGTAAAAAGAATTTCCCCATGAGGGACAATAAAGGATTGATTATTATTATTATTATTTGGGTTCGGACTCGGTGCCTGTGAGTGGAAGGCCGTTGGTTCAGATCTCCTGGCCTGCAGAGTGATGTCATCACTGGACCCCTTGAGCAAGTCCCTTAATCTCAATCACAGCAGAGGCACTGAATACTGGCCAAACCTTTGATGTTACCCCCATACTTTCTCTCACCTGTGTATGTGTCTGTGAGTCTCATGGAGAGCAAGATGGGGATGAATGAAGTAACAAAAACAGCTGTAAGGAACATCCAAAATCTTGGGATTGCATCACATATGCGGTAATAGAAGGACAGCAATGTTGTCTTGTCCGCCTGCCATCTGTGGGTTGATTCTGAACATATTCTTCTCATATTACTCATGGTCAGGCGGAGCGCCTGGTCGTTGGGGGGAGGGGTGATCTTCCTTGCTGCCATGTCATTCTGTGCTTCAAACTGTACATAGATGTGATTCGGCACATCTGGAAGAGTGGTCTCACTGTCACAGGCAGGTGGAGATGTCCTGTAGTGGGTGACGGCCCAGATGCCCTGCCCCATGTGTCGTACATCCCCAGAGTTTAGGAAGTGGCTGTGGATTCTCTGAGCATTTGCACAATTTGCTGCTCTGATGGCCCAGGATAGGTTGGTCCAGCACCCTTTTCTATGGAAAGGATATACAAAGGGACGGCTTATACCAATGTATGGGCACCTGTTAGGGCACTACATCATATATCCTCCACCTGAAGGGCACTTCATAATGGTACCCTTTTCCGTTAGAAGGGTACCCATAGGAGCCGCTTATACCAGTGGCCTGTGCTGCTCGCTTGTTTTAATGTTGCTGTCAGTACTATTAACAATGTGTAGGTTATATATGTGTCTGTGTCTTAACATATTTTCTTTTTCCAGGCTGAACAGCTGTAACCTCACAGAGACATGCTGTGACACGTTGGCTTTAACTCTCAGATCAAACACCTCACCCCTGAGAGAGCTGGACCTGAGTAACAATGAGCTGCAGGATTCAGGAGTGAAGCTGCTCTCTGCTGGACTGGGGGATTCACACTGTAAGCTGGAGACACTGAGGTCAGTCCAGTTTGACGGTACAAATACTAAACTGGTACTTTAACATTATAAAGTGTTTCTGTGGCTGCAAGGACAGTCAGACAAGCGAACCGCTGCACTCACACCATTTTATTCCCACTAAGCAGGTATCAATTTACACTTTGTACTTTTCATTTCTATATATTTTTCAGAAAAGAGGACATGATGTTTTGTCTTAGTATTTTCATACTGATTTAATATTGTTATACTCTATACTACAGTAAATGTATCGGCTAGACTTTTCACAGTTTCATAACAGAGGAACCTAAATCACATTTGCTCAGGTGGAATTACACCAAATAAAATACTCTTTTATTTTGGGTAGCTGCTGCATGGACACCTTCCTGTGTCACATCAGCCGTCTGTCAGCTATGAGAGAGGAATCACTCCTGTAATCAGCTCTCACTGCAGTGTAAAGATCTGTGTGGCCAACAGTGTTTAAAATGTTCATGTGCTAAGGTCTCTCAAACAGAATTCCTGAAAGTGCTGTTGCATCCTGAATTTTTTTCAATTAACTTTTCACTACATAATTTCTGCAATTTAAACATTAAACAAGCCATGCATAAGCGAGAAAGCAATTTCATTGGTCTGAATATGTTATGGGAGGAGTCACATATAATTTTTGCATTGCTTATTAAAATCAAACATCTGCACTTATTGAAATGTTACCTTCTGTTTATGTAAAAGCTGAAATGAAAATAAACAATGGCAGCTATTTGCATGGCAAAGAAGGGGAATTATTTCAAGAAAATACCTTGAAAAGCTTTAGGTCAGCGCACAGATACAATAGGGGTGTGTCAGCTTTGACATCCACTGTACGCATATTCACCTGCTGCCAGTGTTTTCACAGCCAGACCATGGGAGGCTCTGTACAGCCCTCTCCTTGGGGGGCTCAGTGATTCTCCTTGCCAGTCAGATGGGGGTGTTTCCCAGCTCTCTTCTGATCTGGATGTGAAGGTTAATCTTTCCCAGGTTAGTCTCCTGTGTTGGGTAAGGAGGCAGGAGACACAGGGTTGTGGTGGACACCCCAAATGGACAGTGTTTATTTTAGGGGGGAAAGGGGGTACATTTAGAAAGGACACACGGCTGGGCCCGGCTCCTTGGTGACGGGCTGAGCAGGCAGGAGGCGGCAGTGCTTTCCGTGTGGTCATCCTCCAGGCCGTCTATCTTCAGAGAGAGAGAGAGAGAGATGACAAGCGGCCTGCTCACCAGTCACCCCCCCCCCCCCCCCCTGTTGTCCAGGGCTGATTCGTACTTCACACAGACATGGATGCACCATAACAGTGAAGTAATTTTCATTGTGGGGTTGTCCACGATGCAGGCTTTGAGTCGTCCTGGGGGAGGCGATACCGCCCCCTCTCTAGAGCTCTTATCAGCTGCCGGCTGCCTCCTGTTGACATTCCTCACTTCCTCAGGGGTGTTTCTACGGCTGTCCGTGGGGATCTAGTGGTTTCTGTCCAGTGCTGTGGTCATGATCATCACCCTTTGGGGTTTTGCCGACTTTCCTGCACCTGTGACATCACACCGTTTGCTCTTGGCGTCACCCCAGGGCCTCATCCTCTCTGCCATCAGTGCTCTTCTTGTGGCAGGAGTCCAGGGAATCCAGTTGTTCTAAGTTTCATGCAGTTGGTCGCTGTCACTGGATGGTTTAATTTTGAACTGAGCTGATCATTTCTGTCTGTTAATACACAGTCTGTGCGGCTAAAAGATGAACTGTCTGTAGCGGCCGAAGGAACAGAGACACACAGGCAAACTCAGGTGTTGAATATTACCCCCAAATGGAAGCTTTTTTTCAGGAACAAGAAGAACAGGGATGGAGGAAAAGGGGGAGGTGCTGAAGGGCTGTTTGTCTGGTGGGTCCAGGCCAGTCGCTGGTCGCTTTGGGCACAATTGTTGCCATTTGTATTTTGTCCAAAATTTCCTTTCTATAGGCTGTCAGCCTGTAGAGTCGCAGAAGAAGGCTGTTCTTCCCTGGCTTCAGCTTTGAAGTCAAACCCCTCACATCTGAGAGAGCTGGACCTGAGCTACAATCACCCAGGAGACTCAGGAGTGAAGCTGCTCTCTGCTGTACTGGAGGATCCTAGCTGTAAACTGGAGAAGCTGCAGTGAGTACAGAATATACATTTTACAAAAAAGGAACTGGATACCAAGAAAACCCACAAGGCATTTCAGCAGTTAAATAATAAACAAACACAAACAGCTTCTGTTTTCTTCTCCTCCCTCCTTATATCTTATCAGCCCTCGATTCCTGCTAGAAATAATCAAGCAGTAAAGCAGGAAACATCCATTCAATCATATAATCCATGCAAATCATTTGTGTTGGTTAGCAAAGTTAACGGTACTGTTACAGTTAAACATGTTGAATTAACGTGTTATGGACAAAAATATAATGGACACCAAACAGAATCGGGATGATTGTTAAAATGATTCTTAGTAAATTAATTGCTTTCTGAAAATCCATTATGTCATGGCCCTTATTCTCCTCATTTGAATACAGTGCTGCAGTGTAAAAAGTGGATTTATAAGTGTTTAATTTTTTTAAGGGTGGGCCAGTGTGAACTCACAGAGAAATGCTGTGAGGTGCTGGCTTTAGCTCTCAGATCAAACTCCTCACCCCTGAGAGAGCTGGACCTGAGTGACAATGACCTGCAGGACTCAGGAATGAAGTTGCTCTCTGCTGGACTGGGGGACTTACACTGTAAGCTGGAGATACTGAGGTCAGTCCAGTTTGACGGTACAAATACTAAACTGGTACTTTAACATTATAAAGTGTTATAAAGTGTGGCTGCAAGGACAGTCAGACAAGCGAACTCACACCATTTTATTCCCACTAAGCAGGTATCAATTTTATTATTAGCCAACCTTTATCTTTACCATTCCAGAAATCCTTATCTGCAGGTGTGGTACCTTCTGATTGGAAGCATGCTAATATAACACCCATATTCAGAAAAGGGGATAGAAGTAATCCAGCAAACTACAGGCCAATTACTTTAACTTGCATAAGTGGAAAAGTAATGGAAGCTATAATACAAGTGAAAATGGTAGATTACCTGGATACAAATAACATTCTGAAGGATATCCAACATGGATTTATGAGAGGCAGATCCTGTTTAACTAATCTACTTGAGTTCTTTGAGGAAGCTACAAGAGAGAGAAATTGATCACAAAAAGTACTTAGATTTCCAGAAGGCCTTTGATGATGTCCCTCACAAACAGCTCTTGCTTAAGCTCGAAGCTGCAGGGATTTTAGGAACTGTAGCACCTTGGATCGAAAGCTGGTTAACAGACAGGAAGCAGTGAGTAGTTATTAGAGGCACAATGTCATAGTGGACCTGCATTCATAGTGGGGTATTTTAGGACCACTATTGTTCCTAATTTACATGAATGATATTGACACCAATACATACAGTACAGTAGTTAAATTTGCAGATGACACCAAGGTGGATGGTGTAGCAGATGCTGAATTAGCAGCACAGAGGCTACAATGGGATCTTGATTTAATTAGCGAATGGGCTGATACCTGGCAGATGAAATTCAACACAGATAAATATAAGGTAATCCATGCAGGGAGCAGAAATATAAAGTACAGATATTTTATGGGTTCCACTGAAATAAAGGTAGCTGATTATGAGAAAGACCTCAGTGTGTATGTTGATGCTTCCATGTCCCACTCTCGCCAGTGTGGGGAAGCAATTAAAAAGGCCAATAGAATGTTGGGTTATATCTCTAGGTGTGTGGAGTTTAAGTCAAAGGAGGTCATGCTATGATTATACAATTCCTTAGTAAGACCCCACCTAGAATATTGTTTTAATGTGAGAGGGGGATATACGGCTCTCGAGGGAACAAACAGGCACGCTTTGGTCCGTTCAATAATATTTATTACATGTAATACAAAATTATAATATATCATAAGCATTGATAGGTAATCCCATTGACTATTAAAATGAAAAAGCAGCTGCAAGCCATTCACACTCGGATGTGCCATCATCATCCGCCTTCATACACGGACCGGGGAGCCCCTTTCAGTCCTGGCAGGAGACCAACACGTAAGTCCCGAGATGCGTGATGCGCGCTGTCCCACGGCTGAGCTCCGGTCAGGTTCACCTCTCCCCTCAGCTGATGCGCTCTTCATTCTCCAATTCCTGTCTGAGTGAGGCTGCTTGCGCTTGCGGTTACGAATCATTTTGGGCAAAGCTTTCCCTTTTCCCCTGGGAGAGACAAGATAAACACCCCTTTCCCCAGAGAAAGGCAAGATAGGTGTTCTAGCTCTTTTGTGAGAAACAAGCTATATAAGTGATCAATGAAAAAATATGTTTGTGCCGTTCAGCCGTGGTACAATGATAATTTGGGTGAGTCACGGTGGACGAAGTATTTGAATCTTGGGTTTGAATGGACGAATTAGTCCATACATGATCAGAATAAATCCATACCTCAATCACCTCATAGGTATGTCTGCTAGGTGGAGTTGGAGGTACTCCGCCAAACCAGGAGTAGTGGATCCAAACAATCATAACTTCCCAAATCATTACAGTAACAAGGGGACAGTGAACAATTTTTTTTAATTCTATGCTACATAGGGGGATGTGGACAATTACGTGGCCATCTGTATTTTGCGTATTCCTGCCGCAAGTGGTTCTATAAAGATGGCAAACAATGAAGGAGAGAGTGGGCAGGCAGGCCGTCTTCCCTGTCGGAGTGTGAATGCAGGTGATGTGATCCCATCTGTGACATTGTAGCTTTGGTTGAGGTGTACAGCAGTTTAACCCAGTGGGTGAACGACTCTCCAAAGCCAAATCTATGTAATGTATAAAAGAGAAATGTCCAACTGACTGTCAGATGCCTTTTCTGCATCTAATGATGTCAGTATGGTTTTAGTATGGAGCAATATTTTTCTCGTAATTCAACTTTTTATTGAATTTTCATTGAAGTTTCATGTAAACAAAAAAAAGAAAGAAAAAAACAGAACAGAATAAACAGCATTGGTATTATACATTTATACCATTATGTCCCCATTTCAAGTATCCAACCAGCACTGAAAAAGAAAACAAAAATCTAAATGTTTCAGCAACAACAGCAGTACATATACCTCATCACAGCACATCTGCACTACATTTTCATTATTGATTCTGGCTAACATATGTTCATAAGATACCACCTCTGACACAAGTTTCAACCATTGCTTAAGTTCTGGGGGGGATGTACTATTCCAAAGTCTAAGAATCACTCTGGCGGCTGTTATCACCCCCACCTTTATAACTCTGTATGGTCCCTAACAGGCACAGTCTTGGTGACTTAGGTATTGTCACACCCAACCCTTTCCCCATATATTCCAGAACTTTTTCCCAAAATGGATGTATCAGTTTACATTCCCAGAGTGCATGTACAAATGTTCCCGCGTCTGTGTTACATTTCCAACATAGCTTGCTGGCCAAAATGCCCATCCTATGGAGTTTAGAAACCGTAACATAAAACCCATGTATTCATTTATATGGGATAAACTTACCCATAGCCTCCCGTATGTACTTTCGCATATTTTCCAGTATTTTTAACCGTTCCTCCTCCCTGAATTCACATTGTAAGTGTCTTTGCCCAATAACCTTCAGATTGTTGCACAAATCCTTTGATAGGCGAGTGACAAATTTATAGAACCCGTATGCCCTGTGCGCTGTACTTGGTGAGTCCAAAAAGTCCAACACTGGGCTCTTACCCTGAATGAATTTACCCTTAGTGACACAGTCTCTGATTTGTAAGTACTTCCAGAAATTCCCTTTGTGCTCCAAACCATATTTTTGCATGAGTTCAGGAAAAGACATAAAGTTTCCATGTAAAGTCATTTATCTTTAATTTAATTTAATTTATATTTTTTAAGCCAGTTATCCCAATAAATAGTCCTTTTCCCAATCCGCATGTCCGGGTTGTGCCATAGAGAGGCATAGGATTGTTTTAAGTGTGATACTTTACATGTCCTGTGTACCTCTTTCCAGGTTGACTTAGAATGAGCCAATACTGGGTTTGAGGAGAAATGACATCCATCAGTCCCTGATCCATGTGAGAGAACGTCCAAAAATGTGAAGGGTGTGACCAGCTCCTGTTCCATTTTTATCCAGCTTATCTCTGTGTTTGCATCTCTCCAATGCTCACTCAATCTGGCCATTTCAAATGCAAGGTTATATAGCCTAACATTTGTATGTATAAGATGCATAAGTCTCCGCATATTGTCAACTGATGACCGATGTTTGATAAAACACATTTGGTCACCATTTATGATGTCTGGTAGCACCTTCTCCAACCGCGACGCCAGTGTCTCTGTCAGTATTTTACAGTCTAACCCCCAGCAGGCTTACAGGTCTAAAGTTAGATTGGTGTGATGTGTCTCTGCCTTTTTTAGGGATAAGAGTAATAAATGTGTTAGGTATAGAACCTATTGTGAATGCTTCCAAATATACGTTATGTAAAATGGGAGTCAATATGTCAATATAATTTTTATAATATTCAATCGGGAAGCCATCCAGCCCAAGTTACTTCCCGTTTTTCATGGATAAAATTGCGTTTCTTATCTCATCCTCTGTTATAGGAGCATCCAGCCTTGTTCTTTGCTCCTCTGCGATAGTAGGTAGTTGGAGGTTTGAGAAAAACTTCTCTACCTCTTCTGTGGTAGGTGTGCAGTCAGATGTATACAGATCGCTGAAGAAATTCTCAAATACCTTATTGATTTCTTTCCATGATGTAACTGCTCCACTTCCCGTCTTAATGATTGGAATATTGTTAGAGAAATCCTGATGTTTCAGTTGCCTGGCTAATAATCTGCCACTTTTTTCCCCATCTTCATAAAAGATTCAGTCTAAATAATTTCAGTCTAAATAAGGCATATTCCGCTTTTTTGTTATACATCTCGTGTAATGGATATTTACGATCACAGATAGTTTGGTGTAGCTTATCAGTGTTATGTGTTGCGAAATTTTTTTCCAAGTTACACATCTCCTTTTCTAACTTTGCCACTTTCATGGTGTTCTCTTTCTTAATTTTCGAGGATTGAGCTATAATTTTCCCTCGTACTGTACGTACGCTTTTGATGCTTCCCAAACAGGGGATATTTTTGGTGTGGATCCAGTATTGATTTCAACAAAGGATTTGAGTTCCTCTAATAATGTGCTGCTAAACACCTCATCTTGCAATAGCCTGGTATTTAGCCTCCAGCTGCCCTTTCTCTCTCTGTCCTTCTGTAAGTCTATATGTAGCTCCACTGCACCATGATCACTAAGAGCAATGGCTCCTATCTTACAGTCCACCACTGAGTCTATTAGGGTGTTTGATATTAGAAAAAAATCAATCCTTGAGTGTGACTTGTGACAAGGAGAGTAGAATGTGTTTACTCTCTCACATGGAGTCACTAACCACCATACATCCACCAGACTCAGGTCCTCTGCTAACACATGTATTGCGGTCCTATCCCTAGGTATATGTTTACTACTAGACCTACTCTTATCAATCATCCCATCCCTTGACTAAAATCTCCTGCCAAAATAACCTGACCTTCCACATCTCCCACCAGTGTATTGATCTCATGGAAAAAACAGGGTCTCCCTTATTGGGAGCGCATATATTGCATAATATTGTTTTAACTGCGTTACTTAAGACTTCAATACAAATAACTCTGCCTTCTTTGTCCTTTCTTTGCTTTAACATAACAAAGCTTAGATTCTTGTTTATTAGTATCATCACACCATTTCATTTACTTGAGTAGGAACTATGAAAAACATTCCCTACCTAATCCTTTTGAAATTTCTCTGCCTCCTCATCCTCCATTATATGAGATTCTTGGATAAATGCTGTGTCTGTGTTTTTGGATTTCAGATATGCTAAGACCTTCCTCCTTTTAATTTGGTTGCCACATCCATTTATGTTCCATGATACTATATTGATGTACCTGCTAGCCACCATCCACAATCATAGAAGTATTCTGTGGTTTCGGTTGTAAGTCACCTTTCATAGTTTTAATCAAAGAAAAGTGGGACAGTAAATTACAACAATCCTTCCAACATTCATTATATCTACTCAATGCTGTCGTAAAACAACAATCAAACCAGAACGAATAAAACAGAAAGAACCTCACCTCCTTCGGAGCAGCATGGAACATTCTGCTGCTCAGCACCCATCATAAAAGTTACCTTATTTTCCTAGTTTCACACACACTTCAAACATCCATTGCAGAACCCGTGGTCTTCTATTTATAGCTCTGAATGAAATCCTCTGCTTCTTTACAATCTTTGAATGATTTCTTTTGCCCTTTCCATGTGAAAGCGTGGTATACCAATCAGTGCTTCACATTCAGCTCCTGTAGGCGTCTTTCCACCGGCGTGAACCCTTTCCTCTTCTCTGCCAGCTCCCTCATCAGGTCCTCGAAGAAGGACAGCTGACAGTCCTCCTAGTTGATCCCACGTTTCTCTTTGGACACCTGTAACACTCTGTCTCAGGCTGTTAAGCGCAGGAAGCGAATCAAAATGGTCCTCGGTGGCTTGTCTGGTCCGGGCCCCGGAGCCATAGGGCGGTGTGCACGTTCAGTCTCACATTCCTGGCCGGTGAGGCCAAGCCCCTTCGATATGATTCTTCCACGTACTGCATCACTTTGCCCGTCTGCTCTTTGTTTTCTTTCAGTCCCACCAGCCTTATGTTACTTCTCCTGCTCTAGTTTTCAAGGTCTTCCACTCGTGTCCATAGAGTCTCTAACTTTTTGTCATGTTTCTCTACATCTTTCTCCATTCGAGCGTTTATGTCCTCCATATCCCATATCCATTGTTCTATTTCTCCAAGCCTTACTTGCATGTTGTCCACTGCGTCTTTCAGCTCTTTTGTTGTCTCTTTAATCGTGACTGTGTCCACCGCCATCACCTGCAGCGTTGCATTCATGTTCCTTCTCTCCTCCATCACTTTGTTGTCGCTCGTACTTTCAGTCGGCTCGTCGCTGTCAGCCATGTTGTTTCTCGTTAAGGGCTTGCTTCACTTGCTCATGCTTAGAAAAAAGTTTGCTTTGGCACAGCTCGACATTTCACCGCTAATAAATGCTATCGGTAGTAAAGTATTTAACTGCGATATAATGCACCGAGTTTACCCTAAAAATGAAGTCTGTCTTACCAAATAATGAGAATAATTGATGGTCTGTCAGGAGCTCTCCCAGTGTGCTGCCGTCCTTCTCAGCGGTCCCATGTGACTCCATGCTGAGCAATATTGACTAAATTATATAATCTATGGATGTTGTCTGAGGCATGTCTTGTCTTGATGAAGTCTGTCTGATCAGGATGTATTATAGTAAGAATTAATGTCTCTAACTGAGTGGCGAGAGCTTTTGTAATGATTTTCAAGTGTATATTCATTAGCGAGGGTGGCTGGGTTGTGTTGGGTCTTTATCAGGTCTCAATAACACAGTAATGGCCGGTAACTGGAGGGTTGTGTTGGGCCTTTATCAGGTTTCAATGACACTGTAATGGCCAGTAACCTCAGGGTTGTGTCGGGTCTTTCTCAGGTCTCAATAACACTGTAATGGCTGGTAACTGGAGGGTTGTGTTGGGTCTTTATCAGGTTTCAATGACACTGTAATGGCCAGTAACCTCAGGGTTGTGTTGGGTCTTTCTCAGGTCTCAATAACACTGTAATGGCTGGTAACTGGAGGGTTGTGTTGGGTCTTTATCAGGTCTCAATAACACAGTAATAGCCGGTAACTGGAGGGTTGTGTTGGGCCTTTATCAGGTTTCAATAACACTGTAATGGCCAGTAACCTCAGGGTTGTGTTGGGTCTTTATCAGGTTTCAATAACACTGTAATGGCCGTTAGTGCTGTAGTTCTTTAGACCAGTCTTGGTCTTGAGACCGGTCTAGAGACCAATTTTTTGTGGTCTCGGTCTTGTCTTGGTCTCGACTTTATTTGGTCTCTGTCTTGTCTTGGTCTCGACTCTATTTGGTCTCGGTCTTGTCTTGGTCTCGGACATAGCGGTCTCGATGGGACGAGGAAAAAAAGAGAAAACAGCACATCCTCACAGAACAGTATCAATATTTATTACGCGCCTCAATTCAAATGCAACCAGTCAGATGCATCTACAGTATTTAAAAAACGTTACATTGTATACATTTTCTCAACGGACACTGTCAGTGCTTCACAGTCCACACACATCATACACATCGAATCATAGTGAAGTCGGCAAAGAAATGTCCGAAAATGTCCGCGAAGTCTATAGCATAGTTATAATTCAAATAAATTAGGTATTTTACATTCATTAGAAAGCATAGTCTTGGAGGTGCAAGTTATTCTGATGTTAATGGTGCATCAAGGGCATCTGCTATTTCATTGGTTAATATGGGCAAGTCTAGATTATTTAAAATGATTCTATATCAACTGGATCTGGTCCTTGTTCTGAGGAGTATCTTATAAAATGTTTGGAAAGTGTTGTTAATTTTGCGTGATTATTGAAATATTTATTAGATGAATCACTTTTATTTAAAAGTATTGCTTGTAATGGTGAGGTGATCTTATTTATTGGGGAGTCTTTGTCTGTCTCTCTGCAGGCTGTCAGGCTGTAGAGTCACAGAAGAAGGTTGTTCTTCCCTGGCTTCAGCTTTGAGGTCAAACCCCTCACACCTGAGAGAGCTGGACCTGAGCTACAATCACCCAGGAGACTCAGGAGTGAAGCTGCTCTCTGCTGTACTGGAGGATCCCAGCTGTAAACTGGAGAAGCTGAAGTGAGTACAGAATGTGAGTCTGACATGCTACAGATACTTATGCATGTATGTGAAGAAGAGGCACCAATAAATAAATGGACACAGCAGCACTATGTCATTCTGCTTGTCCTGTAGTGTGGACCACAGTGGAGAGTGCAGGACCAGACCAGGCTTACAGAAATGTAAGTGTGTTTGCATGTTATTTTAATAATACCATTAATACTAAGTTATGGTTGTATTCACACAATTGTTGTGATGAGTGTGACTTTTTGGATTGTGTGTACATGGATTCCCATGTTTTTGTTTAGGTGAGTCCAAATGAGAAAAACAAAACATCAAAATCATCACCAAAACCACTATACATTCATTTAATCATTTTTAAAAATATTGTAAAGGTGGGTTGTTGAACCAGGCTCTCAACAATTCAACAGCCTAGACAGTTAGGGGTTTAATCACCAGATGGCGTTAATTACACCTGTACCACTTATGCTAACACATCGCACTGCTCACCGTGCTCATCGCTCCGTTTACTCCTCATACACACGGTGGGCACACGCACACAAATGCACACACACCGCCATGGGCGTAAATCCCGGGGGGGACGGAGGGGACATGTTGTCACGTCTCGGCGGGCAGGTGAGCAGGGAAGCAGACGAGAGCAGCCAGGAAGTCCGGTAAAGGGGTTTTATTATACGAACGACGAACAGGCACGGACATCCACGGACAATACAATGACGGATCTGGGGTAACGTACTCAGACGCGGACTAAATACAGAAGACAAGCTAGACATAACAGGACTCAGGTGATCACAATCAGGGCTGAACACGAGGTAACGAGGTGGGCGTGGCACACATCAGGAGCGGACGGAGCGGATCATGACAGAACCCCCCCCCAAAGGCGCGCACACCGGGCGCGCCCGAGAGGAGGCGACGGACGGGACGAGACCGGGGAACAGGACCTGGAAGACAAAAGCAAAAACATCAACGAGACACTGGAAACAGGACAGAGACACAGAACAGGAACAAGGACCAACAGAAAGACAGGACCTGACAAAGAACAGGAAACGCAGACAGGCAGACAGAGAAAGGAGACACAGAGGGGACAGAAAACAGAGGAACAGGACGAGGAGTGAACACAGGAGACACTGAGGGACGAGGAGCAAAAACCGGAGGGACAAAGGGACCAGGAGGGAACGGAGGAGACACAGAGGGACGAGGAGCAAAAACAGGCGGGACGGAGGGAAAGGGAGGAGGAACCAGGGGAGCCCGAAGGAACCCAGGCGGGCGACAGGCAGCGGCCGGAGGGGCCGCAGGCGAGAGGGAGGAGGGAGCAGGAGGGGACCACCCAGGGGCCAAGGGAACGGGACGAGGGAGTGACGGAGGGGACACGGAGGGAGCAGGAGGGAACACCAGTGCAGGCAGGCAGAAGGGGGAAGCCGCGGCAGGCAGAGGCGCAGCCGGAGCCGGCGAAGGCGCCGTCCGACGCCAAGCCGGAGCAGGGGGGCCCGGAGGCGGCTGACACGGAGCCGGAGGCGGGACCGAGGACCGGCACCGAGGAACCAGGGGGGGACCCGGAGGCGACCGCCGACCCCGAGCCGGAGGACCCGCAGGCAGCCACCGAGCCACAGCCAGGGGCCGAACGGGCGAGCCAGGGGGCAGGGCGGGCGGGACCCGGGCCCGACGCCTGTGTCCCCGTCCCTTACGGGACACCGAAAGGCGGGGTCCTGGGGGGCGTCGGCTTTGCCAGGGTAAGGGTGAGGGAGTCAAGGCCTCTAAAGAGGCAACAGGCGGGGCAGTCAGAGCCGCGGGCAGGACAGCCAGAGCGGCGGCCTCAGGCGGGGCCGCGGGCAGGACAGCCAGAGCGGCGGCCTCAGGCGGGGCCGCGGGCAGGACAGGAACGGCGGCCTCAGGCGGGGCCGCGGGCAGGACAGGAACGGCGGCCGGCTGGACAGGCGAGCTGGGCTGGGCTGGCTGGACAGGCGAGACGAGCAGGTCAGGCGAGACGGGCTCGGGCTTGCGGCCAGCAGGAGGTGCCGCAGGTAGAGCAGGCACCTCAGGCGTGCGGCCCGCAGGGGGCGCCTCAGCGAGCGCCGCCAGCACGCGGGCAGCAGGGGGCGCAACCGTGGCAACCTCAGGAGGGTCAGGCGCCGGCGAGACAGGCAGGACAGGAGCCGGCGATACAGGCAATTCAGGTGCCGGCAGGACAGGCGAGACAGGCAGTTCAGGAGCCGGCAGGACAGGCAAAACAGGAGGGAGCGCCTCTGCAGGCACCTTGGGCGCCTCAGTCCCTTGGCCAGCAGGGGACGCCTCGGCGGGCGCCTTGGGCGTTCGACCAGCAGGGGGCGCCGCAACGGGCGCCACCGTCACGCGGCCAGCAGGGGGCGCCGCCGTCACGCGGCCAGCAGGGGGCGCCGCCGTCACGCGGCCAGCAGGGGGCGCCGCGGGCAAAGCAGCGTCCTCCTCCAGCGGTGCGGCTGCAGGTGAGCAGGGCTGGCCAGGCATGACAGGCGAGACGGGCAGGTCAGGTGGGAGCGCCTCGACAGGCGTGCGGCCAGCAGGGGGCGCCTCGGCAGGCGTGCGGCCAGCAGGGGGCGCCTCGGCAGGCGTGCGGCCAGCGGCCGGCACAGGAGTCACTGGGAGCACGGGGAGCATGAGAGTCACGGGGAGCATGGGAGTCACAGGGAACCGGACAGGAAGTGTAGGAGCAGGAGACGACACGGGCGCCTCTGGGGGCGCTGCAGCCGGCACAGGAACCGCGGGGGGAGCTGCAGCATCTGGAACCGCGGGGGGAGCTGCAGCCTCTGGAACCGCGGGGGGAGCTGCAGCCTCTGGAACCACAGGGGGCGCAGGAGCAGGGGCCTCGGACGCGCGACCAGCAGCAGCAGGTGGTGCTGTGGGCAGGTCCGGAATCGGTACCAGGATGGGCGTCGGGCGAGCAGGCGTTGTCCCTTTAAGGGCTTTAGGGACCCGGGGGATAGCGTCTCTCACGGCGCGTAAGCCGCCGTGTCCCAGATACTCCGGCCGATAAAAGTATGCCTCTAAAGGAGGCGGCTGCTCAGCCACTGCGACGGGGGCTTTGGGTACCTGTGGGGGTATCGCTGCGAGGGTGTCCATGGTGCTCAGGAATTCCCCCTGATCACCAGCAAAGAGAGAAGCTGGGGAGAGAGAAGCAGCTCCCAGGCGGATGGTTGAGGCTTCCTCAGGTGCGTCTCCCTGTCCGCGTTTTTTCCGCTTCTTTTTTGGCCGCTTACCTGCCGTGGGCAGCGGCGTTTGGGACACCTCTGGCAACTCACAGAGCGGACCGAAAGGCAGTCCGCTGGCGAGGGCTACCTTCCGCATTTTTGCTTCGGCCACCCCTCGTCTCAGCTGCCGCAAGTCTTCGCGCACCTTTCCTGCGTGGTGCGCGTCTCCGGGGAGAGACGTCTCCAACACGTCCCTGCTCCGGCTGACCATAGCCAGAAGCAGGGGATCGTCCTGGACTTCGGGCTGACGAAGCCAGTACAGAACCTCATCTACGAGGGCGAGGTATTCAGCTTCGTCCGGCTCCGGTATTTCGTTTGGGAGATCCGTCATTCTGTCACGTCTCGGCGGGCAGGTGAGCAGGGAAGCAGACGAGAGCAGCCAGGAAGTCCGGTAAAGGGGTTTTATTATACGAATGACGGACATCCACGGACAATACAATGACGGATCTGGGGTAACGTACTCAGACGCGGACTAAATACAGAAGACAAGCTAGACATAACAGGACTCAGGTGATCACAATCAGGGCTGAACACGAGGTAACGAGGTGGGCGTGGCACACATCAGGAGCGGACGGAGCGGATCATGACACATGTCCCCCCCTATCCAAGGGTTGTCCCCTCACAAAAAAAAAAAAATCGCACTATCTATTGTGAAAAATATATGTATGTATACCTAAAATAATTCTGTAAGTAGAAAAAAAAACAAACGCAAAAAATGCATTTAGAAACAGTTGGGTTCCCCCTCCCCTTCCTCACAGTGGTTTGGCCAACTGCCTGCTTTCCCAGTTCACCTCACCTACTCTACACACACGAGTCAGGTGTGTGGCTGCGGCTCAATTAATGTTGAACTGCAGTAAGTAGGGTATTTTATTCACTTTAAATAAAGCGATTCTCTTTAATGTAGTTGATACAGACTCATTCATAAATTAGTTGCGGCAAAATGCTTATTACCGATGTAATTTTCCATGATTCTGCTATATTAGCAATTAAAATATTACTTATCTAGTTAACGTTAGCTTGTTTACAATACCTGTAGCTTGTTGCATAGTGCACTGCAACTAACACGTACGCCAAAGCCGTTTCTCATGCATTGTTTTATTTGTGACGACTTGGCATAATGTTAACTTAACATTAACGGCCACAATTAGCATATTGTTTAGCTGTGCATTTACTAAATGAGCACTGTGCTACGTCCGAACTGACCCCACTGTAGTTTTTTGTATAATCAATTTCTATTATGCATTTAAACAGTCGTTTAAATTTTATTTTATGTTGATGGCTTGACTGTAAAGAAACATAACAAACAATGCAATAAATAGTTTTGAAGAAAAATCTGCTTTGTCATTGAACCTGAGAAAAACTTTGAAAATAACCATAATGACGCAGTCTCCATGCTACAATAATAATGATAGAAGCAAAGTTTTTCCATTGTGGGGACATATCTTTATAAGTACAATTTGACTGTATTATTTGTGTCCCCTTCAAAAATTACTAATGAGAATTTTTTTATTTATTGTCCCCCCCTACTGTTAAATGAAATTTACGCCCATGATGACACGCTTTACAGAAATAAGCCGATGCATGTGAAATGCGTTCAGAGCGTCTTTGACGTACTGAAGACCATGTCAGACAATCGCTGCAAATACTGGATCCTCATGGAGTGCAACTCAGGCGCGAGAATCGTCTTCGGAGGCGTTTGTATCAGAATCCAGGGCCAAACTTTTATTAAATATCACTTTAGATATTCAATAATATTACTTAAATATTCTGTTATTGATGTTTATTTTCAAAGGTAAACTCCCTGTAGAAAGATAGAGAGCAGCAAGGCGCCGCACGCGCCAGCTTTAGTGTGTAGAAGGAAAGACTCTGCCTTTTAGTATTAATATCTGGTGCCGTTTTGTGGTAAATATGCTAGTGATGAATATGTCTGATGAATGTTGCTACTTCGTAATTTTATTTACCCGTAATTATAAGCTGTGCCGCATTTTGGCGGCTCTTCCTGCCGGCGTCGCGCGCCGTCCAACATTTCCTGAGCTATTTCATAAACTTCAGTTCCCGTTTCGTTCAGGGAAGATGTGCTATTTTTATATTGTACAGAAACTTTAAGTACAAGCTGCCTGATGGTATTAATAATTCTTCCTCCTGCCTACAGACTCCTGCCAGCTGACGCTGGATCCCAACACAGCACACAGACACCTGTCTCTGTCAGGGGGGAACAGGAAGGTGACATGGGGGGCAGAGCAGCAGCCATATCCTGATCATCCAGAGAGATTTAACAGCTGCAGCCAAATTCTCTGCAGAGAGAATCTTACTGGCCGCTGTTACTGGGAGGCTGAGTGGGATGGAGATCGAGCTTGGATAGGAGTGACTTATAAAGGGATCAGGAGGAAAGGATGGAGTGATGACTGTGGGCTTGGAGCCAATGACAAGTCATGGAGTCTGAGCTGTCGTCCTGACAGTTACTCTGTCCGGCACAATAATAAATACACTGTCATACCCATACGGCCCTCAGGCTCCCGCAGAGTAGGAATGTATCTGGACTGGGGGGCTGGTGCTCTGTCCTTCTACAGAGTCTCCTCTGATGGACTGACCACCCTGTACAGATTCACCTCCTCATTCACTGAGCCCCTCTATCCAGGGTTTCGGGTTAATAGTGACTCCTCAGTGTCACTGTGACGTGTTAGGGGTTCTCCTGGCAAAAAGGTAAAATCTCTGCTTTTTAACCTTTATAATTCCTTTTTATTCTGAAATGTATGTTTGACTAAAATAAATGCCTGTGTTCAGCGAGCTGAATAAACAAGAAAATATATAATTTTGTAGTTTTTCTCTCTGACTAAAATGTAACTAAATATAATCCTGATTTTGTGGGGGGGGGCAATATGTACATTTTATATATTTATGCCTATTTAATGTATTTCCTCCCTGTACAGTGACAATAAAGGCTTTCTGTTCTGTCCTATTAATGTCCTGCTTCAGCGTCACCCAAAGCATAACTGAGTAACATAATGAAACCACAGTCTAGTGAATTAAGTTAAATTCACTTTACTGCTGCAGTTGAACATAACGAACACAATGACACTCAATCAATGTACAGTGGTACCTCGGTTCTCGAACTCACTATAACTCAAATTTCTTTAAAGTCGAACAAACCAGTTTGACCTAGAACTCGATCTGAATATCAGAAGTTGAACCGTGAACGCTGACCTAAAATAAATTGTACGCGCCAGGAATAATGCAATTCTTACTTGAATGCCTTCTTCACAGACTGGACGATTAACCAAATAAAGCAGCGCAACATTACAGTAACTAACAATAAATAAACCACTAACTTACGTGTACTATTGGAGCATTTATGTAATTTATTTAAACTTTATTTTACCAGGTAAATTAACTGAAAACCAGTTCTCACTGCTTTACATGATATTCGGGAACTGCCTGAGATACAAACGTCATCCGTGTAACTAGACTCTTCAGCCAATAAGGGCAAAGGTGTGTCGTCACGGAGGCGATTCCAGTTTGTGCAGCCGGGTGAGAGGTTGCAATGCATTTAACCGTAATGCATTGCGTCAGGATCAGAATGCGTTTCTTTAAGCCAGCGCTGTAAGCAAGTGGAACGCACCCGATGACCGGACTGGGGAAACAAACTGAAACGCGGACTAAATACAGAGGACTATCGGCAACAACCAGAAACAGCTGATCACATGGGGATCCCACACAAGGTTAACGAGGGGGCGTGGCACACGGAAGGAGCGGACAATCGGGCGACGGGGCAGGACAGGGGTAATGTTGGGATAAGATCTTTATCGTTTTGGAAGCCATTAAGAAAAAAATGCACACATTTCAGGTCGTGAAGTGAAGTGAAGTGAAGTGAAACTTTATTGTCATACACCATACAACAGTACAAGGACAGATGCAGGCAGAACGAAATTGCGTTTCTCCAAGGCTCAATGTGCGGACATAAGGAACAAGTGCACTCAAGACAACATACTGTACATACAACATGCAGACATTTCACTTTACAGAGGTAGTTAAGACAGCATGGCAACAAAAAGCAGCAAAGTACAAACAATAAATATACATACACGAATATATTCTGTGGGTGATATATAGTATGAAAAATTATTGCACTACGTTTCACAGTGAATTAGTTATTGCACTATATAAGTAGATTGAAAACTTGAGACCTACAGTATCAGTGATTATAAAGTGCACAATAGGTAGGAGAGTAAAAGGTCAAAAGGTTATTTAACAGTTTAGTATTCTGATGGCCTGGGGGTAGAAACTCCTGTTAAATCTGGCTGTTCTGCAGTGTATACTGCGGTGGCGTTTTCCAGACGGCAGAAGATTCAAGATTCAACATCTTTATTTGTCACATGTGTAGTCATACAAGTACAACAACACAGTGAAATGTACCCTGAGCCGCTCCTTGACTGTGCAAACATTAACAAAAGTAAAAATAAGTAAAGAAATGAGTGCAATAGAATAAGTATAACTGTATAAATGTAAGGGCAGTGCATAGTTTTAAAGTGCATTGTGCTATAATAGCACCGCAATATAAAAACAGTGTGCATATAAAGTCCTGTTTCAATTAAGGAATGCTATGAGGGGAGTGGGGGCATGGTCTGATTTAGGACTTGGATTCAAACAGTCCATGTGCTGGGTGTGTAGGATCTTTTATGATCTTAATGGATCTGCTATGGCAACGTGAGTGGTATAGTTCTTGAACAGATGGGAGCGATGACCCGATGATGTTCTCCGCCGTCCGCACCACTCTACGAAGTATCTTCTGTTCAGTGGCAGTGCAGCTACCATACCAAATTGAGATACTGCTGGTCAGTATACTTTCTATAGTGCCTCTATAGAAAGTTGTGAGGACTGGGGAGGTGAGGTTTGCTCTTTTCAACCTTCGGAGAAACGAGTCATACGAGTCATTCCAATGCCTCAGATTGCCAAGATGACACACTGGCATGACTTTCCTCGGCTTCTTCGCCCCCAGAAGAACTGGATGGTTCATCTGTGTCTGAGGGCATAATGATGACTGAAGAGTGTGGAGTGACATGTAGAGAACACATACATTCTTTCAGTATCCAGACCACTATTCAATTTGCCTGAATATACCTCGTAAATTACATATCCCTTCATCAGGTGGACATTCCGGTGGAACTGGCTGAGGGGGCTTGCGGTGAACGGCGGAACCCCGTCCCTACTGAGCTCCACCTGCAAGCCCGCATTCTCCACTGGTAACGGGTCGAGGGGGCTTGTGGTGAGCGGCGGAACCACGTCCCTGCTGAGCTCCACACTCCCACCTTGCTCTGTCCTGGACTCCCTTGGCTCAGGCTCATCCTCTTCAGATGTTGATGGGAAGAATAATTTCAGCCACTTCCTCGGCGAGTTCCTCCTCTGAGTCAGACTGCTGATTGGTTTTATGTTGCGAAGCCTTGCTCATGCCCAGGGCTGCCAGCAGGAGGCGTCGGCCACTGCAGGCATCGGCACAGTCAGGCTCTGCGACGTAAAACCGATCGGCAGTGTGAGTGCTGTGGCACATT